>NC_046155.1:216885104-217242604 GCF_011064425.1 Rattus rattus | reverse complement strand
TTGCCAACATCGTACATTATTAACAGTGTGCAGCCCACGAAATGCGCTTTCTTCACACATCCCCAAGGAGCCAAGGCCAAGTTCATGATATTAGAGCCACAAATTGGGATCTTATTTTGCTTCAAGATGCTTTGAAACATGTAATTCTGAACGTAACTCTGCCCGTGAACTTGTCCTCATTAACGTACTAATTAGCAGGATTTTGTTTGATCTTGGACTTCATTAGACATTACAGAAGGAAGGGCTGCTTCCCTTTTAACACATCAGAATCAACAATTAAGGTGGTAATAAAAAAAAAAAAAACAGCTCAGTATTGCTCTCCCGCTTATTACATTTCCAAGGCTACACTGTTTCTAATTGAGCAACATTTTACATTAGACATATCCGAAAGTATCATTATCACACTAATTTTAACATGAAAACAGAATAAAATTCTGTTAGTAAAAGGGTCTCACAGATTACATTACTAAAGGTTAGGCCCACATCTAGTCTTGGTGTTCATGCAAACATGACAAAAGTTGGAGTACGGAGGCGAATCTCAGAGAGTGCTCTCTGCCTTTTGCTCTCCAAGGTTCAGAATTCCACTAGAGACTATCACTCAGAATCAAAGAAGTTCCCATTCTGCTTTTCTCCTCTGCAATGCCTTGTGTCCAGACTCCTCTCCTTAATGAATAGGCTTTGAAACCTCTCCCTGTTTCTGCTATTCATCCAATTGCGAATTTAGCTCATTGTGAGACTAACTTCCTTTCTTATAATTTTATTTCATGATTAAACTTCTTTTTCCTCAGCATTTCATTTTGTTCTCATTTTCTCTTCCCATCTTGAGGACTGTTACGTACTTCTGGGAAAAGTTGTTCGATGGTTCAATTTACCTCAGCCAAGTGAGCTGTGCATCCAAGGGTGCTGTACACATGGTTTGAGAATTACTCTTTCTAAGTTCCTTGCCAAGAGGAACTCAGTTCTTCCTGACTGGAAAGCATGCTGCCAACTAAAACATTCTCTTCTTTCTCTTTCAAGTTCTGTGAAAAATACATTCCAAATTCCTTTCTTAAAGTATCTTCCATTCACTGATATTAGAAACACTCTTCTAACATGTGACATAGCTTTGGGGCTTCCTGTAGCCTTCTGCTTCCTCCTGGATCAGCTATACCTTGGAAATCTGGGTGTGCTGACAATAACAAGCATAGAGTTTTACATGAACGTAGACCCATTTATGAAGGAAGCCACTTTACTTAATTCTGAACACCACATAGTTATAGAGAACAAATGCCTCTGCTGGGTTTGCCCCAGAAAACACACCCAGAGTACAAGCCTAGGTGCAGACAACAGACTGCACACGGATACTGCATTCGAGGACTCTAGAACTAAGAAACATGTATACAGAATAAACAAACAAGTGAAACAATTCAATCAGTAAAAAATAACAGAATGGAGGAATACCAATGTAAGGGAGGAGTAGAAACATCTTTATTCTCTTTACCCTTCTAGATAGTTTGACTGGTCTATGACTAAGTTGACAAAAGAAAGATTCATAGGAGAAAAGCACAGAAATATGAGACTCAAAGCGATCATGTGAATGTGGCTTATCCAGCCGCACTACAGAAGGGAAAATGGGGCTTAGGGCTGGAGAGGCAACGAACAGAAAGTGGGGGTGTGGGGAGAAGTTGAATAAAAGTTGTCTGGTTATGCAAAGAGAAGTCTCAGGTGATGATTACTCCTGTCCCACCTCAGGATAGCAACATCATTATTAAATATAAATTCTGCTTACAAAGGACAGCATTTTAGACCTATACCATGTTTGCAGATCCTCCAAATAGCCAGAAATCAGAATGATCAGAATGTTCTGTATGTGTTGGTGTGCGTGAGAAAGAAAGAGACAGAGACAGAAAGACACACATAGAGAGACAGAGAAAGAGACATACATACATACATACATACATACATACATACATACATAGAGGTAGAGAAACAGAGATAGAGACAGAGAGGAGACAAGATTGTGCTCCAACTCACTATGCAGCTGAACGTGGCTCTGAACTTTTCTGGTTCTCTTGCTTCCTCCTCCTGATTGGCGTGGTCACAGGAGTATAATACAAACGTTCTTTAAAAGGGCATCATCTTGAAGTAGACTATTTTGGCCTCCCGTAGTCATGTTTTGGGGTGGTGAGTCCTGAGTCTTGATACAGGGATACATTTTCCAGTTCAGTACTAACCCATGGAGGGATAGGTCCCCTTCTTTTTTAGTGTTTGAGTAGCTCTAGTCTTGGAGAAGCTTCATGCAAAACATGAGGTATAGGAGGTGAGGGCTTTACCAAGTGGGGGCTTTAAGAAAGGGTGGGCTGGGAAGAGGTGAGGAAGGATCACGTGACTGAAGCAGGCAATCAGATCTCATACATAACTTTCAGGTCTACTGACCCTAAAAGTTCTCATTTACTTGGCTCATTGGTGTCTGAAGTCGTGAAAACTACAGAATCCTAACAGTTTGGAGGTGATCTAGGCCTTCAAAGTCATTCTTGGAGGTGGGAAGCCAAGGCCTAGTTCCAGGAAATAGTTTTTCTAAGGTCACCAGCCTATTTTATGTAACGGGTTCAATTTTGTGCTCTGCTTCGTAAAGAACTTTTATCTAAATGTATTTACTCATTCATTTATTTAGACAGGGTCTTGTTAGAAAGGGCTGGCCTTGAACTGGCTAAGTATCAAGGATGATTTAAGCTCCATCCTTTACTTCCCAAGTTGTGGGATTATGGGTGAGTGCCACCATGTCTAGTTTATGTGGGTCTGAGCTGAACTAGCACTGGAACTAGACCTGAGTGTGCACTCGGCACTCTGTACCAATTAAACTACTTCGCCAGCCCATGGGTATCTTATAAACACTCTTTGAGGGGAACTTGCCTTAGGGTTCTAGGGCATACATAAGACTTAGACAAGACTTGAATTTCGTCCACTTCAGGAAGAGTTTTCTTAGTTCTAGAAATGGTGTAGATGAATCTTGGTGTGGACTCTGTTACGAGATGCCATCGTCCTTTCTTGTCTGCATTCTGCTTCTCCTTATCTTGCAACAAAGCCCTTGAAAGGACATTTTTATGTCCACTCGTCTGTTTCTGTTGTAAACTTGAGAAACAGTGGCCTAGATAGCAATGTGTTCAAAACAGGTGTGTTGGCAACAGAAGCATCTGGGAGGGATACTCGAGGCCCATGTGTTTGGGACAAGCTAATCTGTCCTACCCCCAGATGAGAGGAAGTATAAGATTTTATAGCATCTACCCCATATGGCTACTATGATGCTTTGAAGAATTAATATTTGTTACTCCGTAAAGTAGTTCTTGATACATATTAAGTTATGTTGGCTAAGATAATAAAGATTTTTAAAATCAGCCTGTTTGGGGGAGGATTTTTTTAAAAATCATCAAACCACTTGATTTGCCTCTTATAATGGCGCCATCAATTGCAGTGACTGTCTTAACGAAGTAGGATTCTGGTGGGTCTCTGAAAACAGTTCAGTTTCATCTGGGTGAGAAAAAAAATCCATCCAGATAACGAATTTTTCTTAATTTAGTTATGAAATTGCTTCATGTATATCACTTTTCTTGCAAGTTTGTCAACTTGGAAATCTTTGGGGCTTTTGTTTTGTTCTGTTTCGCTTTGTTGAAAAAAAAAACGCAATTAGTCAAAAGCAGTGCACAGGGAAAACTGCTCAAAATTGATAGTCAGTCGGATACCCCACAAACCCTCAAACAGTCTGTTTGCAGAAGTTATTATTTGTGAACGGATGGATTCACGCATTCTTCGTGGGGATGAGAATCCGGCCACCTTTCCTTTAGAATGTTCAAAAGCTGCTGGGCCTCTCTCCTGACAATTGCCACCAGGATCAACCTGACTCAAGAGAGGCCGCAGCCCAGTCCTTTAGAAACTCACAGGTTGCCTTTGGTTTCTGCTTGAAGAGGTAGAGTCCGTTTTTATTTTGGTTTTGATTTTTGTTTATCCTTGTCGTTGGGGTTTGTTTGTTGTTTTATTACTTTTTTTTAATTGACATTTCCACCACCCCTCCCATTTGAGTGGGAGGCGGGGGGCCCACTGGCTCGGCAATCTGTAAACAGCCGGCAGCCTGGTTTCAAGGAAATTCAGGAACATAATGCAGGCCTCATGTTGAGGGGCCTGGCCTGCTGGGCTCAGCCCGCTGAAAGCAGCCGCTGGGTGAATTTCCCAGCCTTTGGAGATAGGCTGGGCGCTGAGTTTGTTCAAGTGCACAAGGCTATTTTGCAAGGGAGGACTCCAGCTGGGTGGGATCGCTCTCCTCCCGGGAGCTCAGAAAAAACGGTGAGAGGGCCCCTTCATGTCTTCTCTTGAGCTCTGGTCCCCTTCTTTTTCCTCGAGCCGACGCAATTGTTTCTTCACGGGTCCCTCTGCTAGGGAGCGCTCTGTCTCGCTGCTCTCACACTGGGGCATTTTTCCACATTTCCAGGATTATAGACACTTTCGCTTAGATCTATGTGTGTTGCCTCCACGTACAAAGAAGCCCTTGGGGACAGGATCAGTAGGATTAGAAGAGGTTCACATATGTCCGGTTCAAGCAATTGGTATTCAAAGCTTTACACTTTGAAATGCCACCAAGAGAGAGAAAAGGAACAGGCTCTCGCTTTGCATTTCAGCACCTTCAAGAGAGGAACAGTGCTTTTTACTGGTGTTTAAAGCAGAGGGGATAAACAGATTCCTCATCTGATTTAATCCAGTGCAACATACCGTGGCTTCTAATCTGGGGGCCTAAATAACCGGGATCCCAGGCCCTGAAATCACCCACTTCTGCCTTTGGGTGGCTACTGGTGTGCCGGATAAAACACAGCACAGGACGGGTTTCTAGCAAGTTCCTTTTCCACTTCCAACCAACTCCTGTGCAAAATACGGTTAACTCGGTTTATGTTGGTGTGACAATAAGGCGCACGTGACAACACTAACTTGTCAGTCAGAGGAGATATTTAGAGAGCGGCGGACAATGAACTGTGCAGGTACACGGAGGGAAGGACACGTGCGACCTGAGAACAGCTGTTGAAACAGTAAAATGGCTTTTCACACCCTTGCGGATGAAGCAGATTTGCGTCCCTCCTTCGATTCTGTTTACAGGTCCTGAAACAACCCTTTCTGTTAATCTTACTTAGTCATAGAACGGCTTGATTTTTCCCCCAGGCTGGAGCTTTTAAAAAAAATCAACTCCTCCTTAATTCCAAGGTTATCGATTTCAGTGAAATGGCAGCACTAATAACCATGCCCTTTTTCTTACGGGCCGATCTCTGATTTGAAATTATTTTTCTGAGTGGAAAAAGTAAAAGGTATAAACCAGATGTTGGGCCTTGGACCCAGACCCCATTACATTAACTAGGCGTTAGCCTGAAGCAAATCACTCGCTTTCTCTATGTGTAAACGAAAGAAATTGATGCAGGACTCGTTGGTTCATGCCTATAATTGTAGCACTCAGAAGGCTCAAACAAGAGGTTTGCCACAGGTTCAAGCTGGCTTGAGCTACATAGTAAGTTCGAGGCTAACCTGAGCTACAGAATGAGATCTTCTCAAAAAATCGGACAAGCAAGTGTTTTTAAAGTATGGAACTAGAATAGTAACAGAGTAGCTTCTGCTCTTCTCAGGGAGGGGAAGTTTACAAACTGGACTCACATACTTCTTAAAAGGTATTCTCAACATAGGAGGGGATATGGAAGCAAAGTTTAGGGCAGTGACTCAAGGAATGGCCATTCAGAGCCTGCCCCACATGTAGCCCATATATATACAGCCACCAAAACTAGACAAGATTGATGAAGCTAAAAAATGCATGCTGAAAGGGACCGGATATAGATCTCTCCTGAGAGACACATCCAGAGCATGTCCAATACAGAGGTCAATGCTAGCAGCAAACCACCGAACTGAGAACAGGACCCCCTTGGGGGAAATTAGAGGAAGAATTGAAAGAGTTGAAGGAGCTTGCAACCCCATAAGAACAACAATGCCAACCAACCAGAGCTTCCAAGAACTAAACCACTACCAAAAGACTATACATGGACTGACCCAGGGCTCCAACTGCATATGTAGCAGAGAATAGCCTTGTTGGGGCACCAGTGGAAGGTGAAGCCCTTGGTCCTGCCAATGTTGGACCCCCCAGTGCAGGGGAATATGGGGGGGGGCAGTAAGGGGGATGTATGGGGGGAATACCAGTATAGGGGAGGGGAGGGATGAGGGCTTATGGACAGGAAACCGGGAAGGGGAATAACATTTGAAATGTAAGTAAAGAAATATATCTAATAAAAATTTTTTTTAAAAAAGGTGTTCTCAGGCACTCACTGTTCTTTCCGGGGACCAGAGTTCGGTTTCCTGCACCCTGGTCAGGCCCACCGTAACTGCCTACAACTCTAGCTCTAGGGGGACCCAGCTTTCCCCTCCTGATTCCCATGGCCCCTGCTCTCATAGGCGTGCTCTCATGCACAGGAACAAAACAATACATCTTTTTAAAAAACAGTTTCAAAGTTAAAGACTCTGCATTCATCCCCATGATGATTTTGAAAGGAAAGCTAATTATGCCTTCCATAGAATAGTTCCATCTTCACTGGATGGAGAGACACCTCCTGCAAACAAATTTGCTGAAGATCTGGGCCAGTCACTGTTTGAAGAGCCCCCACCCACCCACCCACCCATTGGCAATCAACGGAAGTTTAGCTGTGTAGAGTAAAGGAGTTCAAATTCTTGGAATAATAGCATTAAAGAATCTTATAAATGTAACTCACTTGCCAATCCCATCGGCTAAGCCTGATTCTAAAGGTGCCTCAAACATGCACAGAGAACTCAGCGAGCGCCCCTCAATGTATCGTGAGACCATAGAAGTAGCCATTTCCAATTAGTACTTAACTCTTATGCAGAAAACGTCGATGCTCACTGGTTGTTTGAAAGACAAAGCTAGTCAATTTCTCTTCACTTACAACTTGTCTCTCCGAAAATGGGATCGGTGAGATGCCTCGACATGTGGCTATCACCACCTTACCCACCACAGGGTGAGAATAAAGTCACGAAGCCTCTGAAACAGGTCCTTGGAACCCAGAACCTTTTCAGTTAGGGATCTCTGTGGTTTAGGCTTTTCTAGTGTTGGTCTGACTGACTCGCGGTTGGCAATCATACAGTTATCTGCAGATCTTTTTCGGAGTTGGTTACTAATACTGGGACTTCTCAGAAGAGAGCACTGGGCAGAGGGGAACAGTTCTGGAGGGAGGAAGGCTGCCGGGATATCCACTGAGGGCCTTTTTACTACCATCTCCATGGCAGAAGGCCACAAAGCAAGAGATGAAATTCACAGCTTTAAGCCTTTTTAGCAAAATATTTGATCATTAGTCTCAACTATCAAAAAGCACGTTCAATGGTAAATACCATCGCACTCCTACAATTGGGGGAAGGGATGTACAAAACAGGAAATCCAGAGCCTTTCACACGTGCCTGCTAGGCAAACACTGCCACTGAGCTGTGTCCCCAATCTTTAATCTCATTTTCTGAACATTATTTCCAGTTGATTCTTTGCAGAGATTTTCTAGGGTTGTTTTTTCCCTTCCACTTTGGTTTTCGAGTGTGCTCACAATTACTTGTTGAGTCTCTTTCTTCTAATGACAGCTTTAAAATTTTTGCCAGGTAAATCCACCATCGGTGACATCTCGATGCTGACATCTGTTGATTGTGTCTTCTTGTTCACTTCCAGAGTTTCTTGGTTCTTGATACGATGAGTCACTTTTATGTCCTACAGTTATTTGGGAGGCTAGGCTGGCGACTGAAATCTGTTGAATTAGCCGGTGTCTGTTTGAACATTTCCGCTGGGAGGAAGAAAGGAACCAATTCCTTGATACCTGAATGGCTGTAACAAGTCCAGGACGCCACTTTCTGTATTCAGATTCAAGTAGAAGAAAGGATGCAGGCTTCGGAGCCAGACAGCCCTCAGTTAAATCACTCGTTCACTTGCTAGTCACCATAGGACGTGCTGTGTGAGCTTCCTAACCCCCGTTTGCTCATCTCTGGAACACAGAACATAATGTGTACGTGGCCAGGCCATTTACAGGGTTAGAATCTTTACATGGGAAGAGCCTAGCACATGGCAAGGGGTCAATATAGTTTCTTCAGTTACAAAGAAGCAGTGTATTGCAAAGGCACATGCTATAGGGTCACTGCTCCAGTTCTCTCCTAGCTTGGTCTTTTCTCCTAAACAGCCCTGCTTTCTAAGCACCTTTTACTATGTGGTAAAAATATGACTTTTTTTTTCTTTTTCTTTTTTTCGGAGCTGGGGACCGAACCCAGGACCTTGCGTTTGCTAGGCAAGCGCTCTACCACTGAGCTAAATCCCCAACCCCAATATGACTTATTTTTAAGGTGTCAACTGCAACACCCTATTGGTCCAAAGGCCTTCCTACTTACCTGTTCTGACCTCTGCTGCCTTGTTGAAGTTCTCCACTTACTTCACACGATCAAATAAATGGTTAAGGGGAAAAAAGGCATTGCTAGGAATTTGCTGAGATCGTTATCAAGGGTGTTTGATGGATTTCCTGATGAGCCTTCAGGTTCTACCTGTGAGCAGCCCTCACTTTTCAGTTGTCAGGAGATGCAGACGGTTTAAACTGTGCTGCCATAGCTGTGTCTAAGCGTACAGTCCTGTGGAGTCAATGCGTTCACATTATGCATCCTACCTCCAGCGCATTTGTGGCTTGCAAACCGGAAACCTCACACCTGGTTGGCAAGTCCTCCTTTCTCCCTGCACTGAGCTCCGGAAAACCACGCTTCTGCTTGCTGTTCCTGCGAATTTAGCCCTCAGGTATTTCACTCCAGCGGCGGTCATGCTCTCCTGCCTGCTGTCTTTCACCTTGTGCCATGTCTTCAGGCTCTGTCTGTGACAATGTGTGACTCAATTACCTTCTTTGCCAAGGTTGTTCGGTCTACACCGCCTCTTGCTTGTCTGTCCCCTGCCCAAAGATTCAAGTCTGTTAGCCATTGTGAGGAATGATGCTAGGCCATGGTTGGACAGAGAGCTGCTCAAAGCCCTGCCTTGGCTTTCTCTAACTATACTCAGGAGTGAAATTTCAGCAATATCTTGTTACAGGGAGGGCCTGGAAGTTCATTTTATAGAGAGATATACTGCATTTATTATGTTGTTGTTACTTAGCTTCTCCTTACCATAACAAAATCTAAAGCCTGAGAGGGGGGGAGGGGGGGAGGAAGGGGGAGGAAAGGGGAGGGGAGGAGGGGGAGAGGAAGGAGAAAGGGAGAAAGGGAGGAGGAGGGGAGGGGAAAGGGGGGAGGAAAGGGAGGAGGAGGGAGGGAGGGAGAGGAGGGAGGGGAGGGAAAGGGGAGGAAAGGGAGGAGGAGGGGAGAGAGGGGAAGGGGAAAGGGAAGGAAGGGGAGGAGGAGGAGGGGAGGGGGAGGGGGAGGGAGAGGGGGAAGAAGTTTCGATCCATCTTTTCTTGGCTTTCTTGCTTTATCGCTATGGCAACACATCAGCACATCCTGATGATAGCTAAGAAGACAAAGCAAGAGAGGAAGAGGCTAGCATTCTAATACCTGTTTCAGGAGGATACCTGCTTTCTACCCAGTGACCAGGCTCCTTCCACCACCTTCACGTCTGTTCCTTCTCTGCCTCTATTTCCATTTCCTTCTCTTGTTCTTTCCCTTCATGGGGCACCAAGCTTCAGTCCTTGGGATGCTCTCCTCTTTATCTGTTCAGTCCCTTATGATGCATCAGGGGTTTCATTTTTGTTTGTTTGTTTGGTTGGTTGTCTTTTATTTTAAATTCACAGTTCAGTGTGTGGTGCTGGAATCAGGTGAGCTCTGGGAGGATAACCTCACTTTGTGCGGGATTAGCGTGGACGGCTGTGGTGTGAGCACACGTGGAAGCAAGTGATTACGTCATCCAAGAGGAAACTGAAAATGGTTTCGTGAACTCTAACCTACACATTTGTAACTCCTTGGTAAGGCAGGAACTAGCCAGTCTCACGAGAAATACTTTAAACCCTTTTGAGGACATGTCCCCAGGTGGTGTAAGGACCTCCAGCAGGCACCCCATCTTTTAAAAGTTTACCATCCCCCAGTAGTGCTATCCCAGAAACCAAGCTCTAAACGTAAGAGTCTGTAGGGGAAAAAGAAAAATCCAAACTGCAGTTTGACTTAGATTTTTTGCAAAACCCACTTTAATAAGGGTTCTTAAACGCTTCAACCTCCCTTTCACTCCACTGACCAAAGAGAGGGGGAAGAGGTGGCTAACAGGACTAGGGGGATGTGGAGCTGTTTAGAAGTAGTTCTCTGGGGAGATTTCAAACACTAATCGGTAGCAGCAATCCACTCCAATTGGCAAACATCAAACAATAATCAGTAGCGGTGGCTGGATTCACAAGAAACTGAGAGGCTCCGTTGAATCAGCACGAGTCTGAGGACTCGGCAAGAAGCAGTCAGAACACAAGATCTTTGGTGCCTTTCTCTCTAGGAAGTCACGGTAAGCAAAGATCCGTGAAGACCAGCAAAGTGTTGAAAGGCCAACCAATGCAAGAGTGTCCTCTCACTGTCTGGGAGGTTATAGTCATATTATTCCTAAATATCACATGTTCTCTCAAGCATCTGCTCCAGCAAAACGCCACACGCCCTCTCACAAGACAGCCTGGAGAAAAACACCACGTGTCTGCTTCAGCAAAGCATCCTCTCAAAAGACACCCCCCCCACCAAATAACACAACTGAGTCTCCATAGAAACCAGAAATTTTCACTTTACATCCCCCTTTTTGTTTTTTTTAAAAACTGTTTTTTAACATTAACAATCTACACACAATAGAAGTTTTAAGAACCATAAAATGAGAACTTTGCATCACATTTTAAATAAACGGCTTGTGTACAATCTAGTCAAATAAAGGTCTAACAAAAAAACCTTACTTTTTATCAGTATATAATAATTTAAGAAAACAACCTTAAGTTTCTATCAATAAACAATAACTAAAACAAAACAACCTTAAATTTCTATCACTATTTAATAATTGAAACAAAACAATTAAATACGTTAATCAACTCTTCTCCATGATCATAAATGATAACGAACTATCCTCCTAGATGATAACATCAAACGACCAAAACCATCCACCCCAGAAGGGACTAGGATGATGGTCTTCTTATAATTGCTTCCTGTAATTGGTTTGAAGAATTCCTGTTTGGACCCCAAGAAGAAAATAAATGTTTAGTCTGAAAAAAGCATTTGTTGTCTGGTCCCTGCGTTATCCATTCTCTGTGCTGTCTGTCCAAGTCTGTGTTGTCAGTCTCTCTGTTATTCGTCCAGTCTTTATGTGGTCAATCAGTTGGACAAGCCCTCTTGAAGTTGATTTGTCTGTATATTTTGGAAAAAATTAGTAACTGAGAGATCAGTATGTGAGAGTGAATCACTTGGGCTATTAGCTTTGTGAAGTCATTCATGTCTCAGTTGACCAGAGGGTTATTTCTAGTCAGATTTAACCTTTGTAAGTTGTGTTGGTAACCATATTTTTTTTTCATTTCCTGTAGATACATAAACATAACCACGTCCCCGTCTTAAAACTATTGCAGGTTTCCATGCTGATGTCAGCACATCTTTGATTGGCCCACTTCCTCAGTTTCTTCAATAACCCAGTGTCTCTCAGCTGCTGTTGTCCCTTTTTCACCAACATTAAAAAAAAAAGTTACTAGAGCATTATTCTGTTTGCCCCTGGGGTTTTGTACCCTTCCTTATTTGTTTAATAAGCTTCTCTTTTAAGGTATGATTGGCTCTTTCTATACCACGACCCTAGGCAGATCTTGTTGGCTCACCCTTAGGAACACTTCTAGAATCTGGTTACTTCAGTATACCTCCACAAAACAATTACAACCAGCTACCATCATTCCGTTCCTGGATTCCTATAATAGCCTCCTGGTTGAATTTTTGGCTTTAAACTTCTCTTTCTTTTCTCCTTAGTATAGACTGAGCCTTCTAAAAACAGTAGGATCCGGGCATTTCTCTACTCCACACCCTCTCACGGGTTCTATGCTTACACAAGTGGTTCTCAACCTCCCTAATGCGGCAACACTTCAGTACAGTTCCTCGTGTTGTGGTAACCCCCCCAACCATAAGGTTATTTTTGTTCCTATGCTATAACTGTAATTTTGCTACCTTTATGAATCCTAATGTAAATATCTGTGTTTTCCAATGATCTTAGGGAACCCTCTGATTTGTCCCCAAAGAGGTCACGACCCACAGGTTGAAAACCGGCGGTTTAGGCAGTGGAAGTCAACGTTTCCACTCAAGAGCAGACCCTTCAGTTTCCTGCAAAGCTGTGTGCATCCTGCCTCTTCAGCTGATGCCAATAACCTAGAAAGAGGCTTCCCTCTGCCGCCGCCTGACTCTCCTTCACTCTACTGCATTCTCCTTGCTGCCTCCATAATGGACAGGCTTGTGCCTGCTTGAGAGCCTTCTCAGATGCTGAGATATGGCTGAGATCTCGACCCTGCAAAGTCCTAACGTCATTGCCACAAATTCAACTAAGCATGTCACGTGTAGAGGGCTGGGAGGAGGTAAAAGAAGTCAGGGTCACTGAAGACTCTTTAACATCTGTAATCTCTTCACCACGTAGGAACTTTGTCCACCCTACGTATCACAACACTGCTCTTCATGAGACACTTGTTAGAGGGGTGTTTCTTCTATACCTTCCCACGGTTGTATATTACAAGACTTCTCTAGCAAAGAAAACCAAAAACCAAAATGCCGTGTAAAATATGGGAGTCTCATCTCTGTACTTGTAAGAGTTCCTATATTGATGCCGCAGGTGTATAGGGCAGTTTCACTCTACACTGTAACCTGGAGGCCTGGTGCCTTGCAAAGGCCTGGACCATTGCTGCCAACTGTATGGCCCTAGCATGGTCCTAAAGGTTGCATGGAGGACAACATGGGAGATCATGTGGCTCCTAGAACATCTACTCACATTCCACCAGAGTAACCTAACCACAGAGTTAATTGCAAGAATGAGGATATCTAGAAGTTGTCTAACAGTGGAAAGGTTTTAATGGGCTAGTGACTGCCCCTAGGAGCCCAGCCTCTCAGCACTTTGGGCTCTGTTCCTCTGAGAGAGCTAGTTATCGAGTTACCAAAAAGGATTCTATCAGGTGAGAACTGTAACTGCTAGTGAACTGGAATTTGAGACTATAGTCTGCCCATTTGAGGTTCATCATGCTTGTTGGTTGAAGGTTTTCTTTTTTTTTTTAACAGACTTAATTCATTTATTTTTTTTTTCTTGTATAAAAACCCTTATGTGGTAGCCACAGCTGGAACCTGTGCCCTCTGAACAGAGACTGTGGTATGGGTTTGCACAAGATGGTCAGTGAATTCCTGATAAGGAGACTTGGTGAACACAGTCTCTTTCCAGAGGTCAGGGTCAGGTAGATGGCATCAAAGGTGGCCTTGGCAAAGTTGCCCAGGGTGGCAGTGCAGCCCCTGGCTGAAGTGTAGTAGCCATCTATACCGGCCATCATCAGTAGCTACTTGGGCACAGGAGCAGAGACAATGCCAGTGCCTCTGGGGGCGGGGATGAGGCGCACCAGCACAGAGCCACAGCCGGCTGTCACCTTGCATGGCACAGCGTGGGGCTTGCCAATCTTTTTCTCCCAGTAGCCTCTCCACACAGGAACTGAAAGCTTGGCCAGATTGACGGCTCCTCGAATGGCGGTGGCTACCTCCTTGGAGCACTTGTAGTCCCCATAGTGACAAAAACCTTGAACCTGGTCCGCTGGCCAGCCCGAGTCTGCTTCTGCGCTGCCATGATTTTCAGAACCTCATCCTTTAGAGTTGCACCCAGAAAAAAAGTCAATAATCTCAGACTCCTTAATGGGCAGGGAGAACAGGTAGATCTCCTCCAAGGACTTGATCTTCATGTCCTTAACTAGGCGGCCAAGCTTGGTAACGGGGATCCACTCCTGGTCTCCAGCTTTACCTCCATGAGCCCGCGGCCTTGACCACGGGCATGGCCTCTATGAGCCCGCGGCCTTGACCACGGGCATGGCCTCTACCACGACCCGTAGTTCCTAAGACCGCTGCTGAATCCTCCACAGAAGCCGCTGCCTCGTCATCCTGGGCGTCCCCGGGAATTCCTTCCCGGGCCTTCCAGCTGCACTAGAGTCAGACACCATTTGGTGTTTTCCGGAAAAGGAAATAGGTTTTTTTTGTTTGGTTTTTTTTTTTTTTTTTTTTGCAAAGTTATGAGGGAAACGAAGACTTATCTGTGTCAGGGAGCTTTTGGTTACCTAAGAAGGACCCTATGGTCAGCTGTATGAGTTCACAGAAGATCACAACAAAACACAGGACGTCTAAGGATGCTAGACTGGCTCATTCCACAAAGGAGACAATGCTGGCCAGTTGAGATGCTCGCAAAGAACAGGAATAACAAGAAAACAGATAGTGGTAAGAAGAAAGTATAAAGTTTAGCTGTCAGTTCTTCGATCGTGGCCCTCAATTTTTCTTACTATCTTGAATATTCATAACATATATGAATGGAAGGTTATCTTTAATTAGCGTTTCCTTTTCTCATTGATCCTTTCACTGTACTTCATGTGAACTGTTTAGCCTCTACCTAAATGGAAATCTTAATCTGTAGAGTGAGTGATATCAAGAACAGAGTAAATAGAACAGAGAATACTCCCAAGTATTATATTTATAATGAACAGTAGCATTTTTTCTTATTTAGTTTTCCCTTAAAAAAAGATAAAACCATTTGTTGATGCTCATTCGTTTCTGTGAGCCGTGATCCCGTTCACTGTGTCGTGCATGATTGTGCTTTTATTGTGATAGTCCCTGTTCAGAAAATTTGCTATGGGTAGGAGGGGACATGTAGACCACGGGAAACCAAGAGTAAACTGTCTGATAGATTGGCTTTTTCAACTTCCATCCCATCCTCTTATTAATTAGAGAGAATGAGGATGGAGATCAATCCTCATTGCATCAATTATGTGACAAGTGGTTGCAAATTAGACTGTTCCAATTGGGAAATAGGAATAAGCCAGAAGTAATTTTCCTGCTTCCTTAAAAAGTTGTATCTCTTGGACAATATATCACTGCATAAAAATTACTGAACCTCTTCAACAAGGGAATCAGCAATTCTCCTGACTCTGGCCATCCAGGCAATGAGGACAATTACTTCTTGACTCTAACTTCCCAGCCCCTGGATCAATTTATACTTAACGTGCTCTCTATTGAATTTAGAACTCTACTGATACTACCGTTTGGGTATAGAATGGCCCTCGCAGGCTCATGATTTGAGTGCTTTGTTTCAAGCTACTGGTGTTGATTTCCTAGCAGCTGAGAACTTTATGGGATGCGGTCTGGCTGAAGGAAATGGGTCACTGGAAAAAGCCCTTGGAAATAGCTTACTCTTGGTCCCTCATCATTATCGGCCACCATGGTCTACTGTTCCCTAACATGATAACCTGAGAGCCAAAACAGCCCTTTCTTCCTTTATGTCAGGTATTCAAGTCACAGCTAAAATTCTAACCAGCACAACTTTCAGTCTTCAAGCCAGCAGCTCCCAAGGGACGTATTCAAGGTTGTGGAGAGTCATACCTGGTGATCCAGCCTAAGCCTACTCCAAAGATCCTGTACATCTTCTGAAAGACTTTTTAAGGAGGCAGTTCCTTGTGTCAGAGCTTTTCCTGTTGAAGAGGCTAAAGCTAGAAGGTTCTGTGGCCAACAGTGTGTGGTATTGGTCTTTTCTCCTTTATCTTTTTCTCCTTCCTGCTCCCTCCAGTGTTGATGTGAGGACTGCCATTCAGATCGAAGACCATGGGGGGTCCTATACCAGAGGCATCAGAATGATCACCAGAGAATAATCAGGCCCTTGTCCTGTGTGTATGTATGTGTGTTGTGTGCATGTGCGATACATGCTCACAGGGTGAGAAGTAGCCGCATGAACACCTAGAGAGCAGGAGATGACGTCATCGTCATGGGAAGTCCTGCTTTCTCACTCTCCACCTTCACTACCTTCACTTGAAATGAGGCCTCTCACTGAACTTGGAAGTAAGCTAACAGCCAGCAAGCTTCAGTGATCCTTCTAACTCTCCCCTGCCTTGCAGTGGGAGAGGTAAAGTCACGTGACCTTGCCCACCTTTCCACCTTTGTACACGGTTGTTAGGGATTCAAACCTAGGTCTTCATGCGTGAACGATAAATGTTTTTACTCACTAAGCCATCTCCCCATTAGCCCCTCCATCTGTGTGTGTGTGTGTGTGTGTGTGTTGTATTGTAAATGTGTGGTTGTGTATATATTCTTGAATACACACACACACACACACACACACATATATATTCTATATATTGAAGACTTGTAGACACTCAGGGTTTTTATCTTGTTTTTAAGTTGTTGTTTGTTTGTTTGCTTATGTATATGAGTGTTTTGTCTGCATGTGTGTATGTGTACCATGTGTGTGCCTGGATTATAGCCTGTAGAGGCCAGAAAGAAGTTACTGGATCTCCTAGAATTGTAGTTACAGTTTTTTGTATGGCACTATGTAGGTGCTGCGAATGGAACATAGGTCCTCTGGAAGAGTAGCCAGTACTTTTAGCCACCAAGCTATCTCTCCAGACTGTTATCCAGATTTATAAAAAAAAAAAACCAAAAGCTTCTATCAAGACAGTATTATCTCAGCAACCTAGTACATCCCACCGAGTCAAACAAAACCACTGATTCAAACTCTGAGGGACTCAACATAAACCCAGGGAAATGTGCCCACTAGGTTTCTGTTAGGAGTCAGAGCATGAAAAAGGAAGGCTATGACTGTCTATGTATATATTCTTAGTAAGTACTGATTGATCTGCTTCAGGGTGTGTGTGTGTGTGTGTGTGTGTGTGTGTGTGTGTGTGTGTGTGTGTGTCTGTGTATGTGTGTGTGTTTTGTTTTCTCTTTGGTTAAGGCCACAAATACAAAGAAAATAGTTTTGTTTTGTTTTTGAAGACAGTGTCCCATGTAGTCTTATTTAGGGTGGCCTTGAACTTGCAGTATAGCAGAGGAAAGCCTTGGTTTCATTAATCTCCTGCCTCTACTTCCCAAATTCTGGATCACAGGTGTGCCACTAGGCCTAGCCTTGAAGAACAAATTTTAAAAGTCTCTATTTTTTTCAGTCAGGGTTTCTCTCTGAATGTCCCACCAGTTTTCCATTTGCTGTTCTAATATTCAGCCATTTCTGAACTACATTTTGAAGTCCTCTCCCTGGGGGATTATCTAGCATTTCTCTTCTCCCAGATTGAGCTCAGACAGCTTGGCTTGCTGGAAATTGCAGGCTGCATGCACAGCGATTGGGAACCTTGGGGTAGAAAGATTGGCAACCTCACTGCGCCTTTGGAAAACAGACACTAATTGATTCTATATTAAAATTAAGGCCAACATTACAATTTCTATGTAAAGTTAATGTGTATCTTCAAATGCTTTCATTACACATCCCCATAAAAAGTGCTAAGAGTAGAGCTGAATTTATGTATTGTGAGCTAAGAATATCTGCACAGTATTTTCTAATGATTCTTCTCTTCCTTCTTCTTTATATAGTGTTATTATATAAAAGCCTACTAGAATTTACTGCATTTGCCATAAGGGCAGTGACTATTTTAAAGTACTTAATTGAAACACTTCTGTGGTTCTAAATAGTCAAATATTCTGCTATTTCTTACCATCAAAGGTTATGAAATAACAAACGCTCCTAAAGATGAAGACCTGGCAACTTACCAGTTGTGTTTCATCAATAATTAATATGACATCGTGGTATGAAATGATAATAACCTCTATTATCCTTTTCGTGTTATGAAATTAACATATTCCAAAGTATAAAATGTTACTAAATAAATTCAGATGTTAGATAGGATGCACAACCTGTCTCACGACTCAGACACAGAATGATAAATGTCTAGAGATTTTGGGTGATTTGTGTTTATTCTGCTTTCTCTCTATAATCTTGACCCCATTCCACAAAATAAAAATTAAAAATTAAAAACAGCACGAAACTTGAACCACATGGATAAGAACTTCAATTCTTCTATCTATTCTAACACAAAATAAAATTTAGAGCAAAATTTCAGGTAATATGGCAATCGATCATTTTAATTTGCATTTCATTCTTGATGAAAAGTGTGTAAATTACATAATATAGATAGAAAATACTCAATGAATTAATGAAAAGGGGCCATTAATTATATCTTTATTTGTGGTGAAAAAAAAAGATAAAACAGGGTTTTCTGGGTCTATGCACAGACTTTGAAATCTTTAGTTTCAACAACTGTCATTTTAACGTTTTAAGATTTGGTGGCAGAATCCTAAATGATAATTCTTAAAATCGCCATAAATCTCCATTTGGTAGGAGTGAAACCAATGGAAGGAGACATCCAAGCCACTGTGCTTACAAATGTGTCTGCGCACCCTCTTGCCTTCATTAGTCATCTGAAAAAACAATTTCACAGTCAGGGCTTCCGAACATTCAGACAAAACTTGAAATATATTTGATCCTATGCAAATAAACATAGCAATGCAATACACTGTGGTAAGCGTGAAGAACGTTTTTGGTCTGTCCTTCCGTGCATTGACTGTTCTTTGCTTGCTTATTTAATTGTTCGGAGATCTTGTTTTGTCTTGTTTTAGGAGAGAGATTCTTTTTTTGTAGCCCTAACTGGACTGCAATTTGATCTGTAGACCAGGCTGGCATCAAATTTGTTACAATCCCCCTGCCTCCGTCTCTCAGGTGCTGGGGGCTCACAAGTGCACCAGAGATTACAGGTGTGCAGCGGAACACCCAGGTACATTTTCATTCGCTGTTTATGGGTTCTATGCACCGGTAGGACAGCCACTGAACGCAAATGAAAACGATGCATCCTACTGCATAAGATGACAGTCTCTAATGCAAAGTAAATGTCATAAACACTTCAGCAAAGAACATCAAACACGTCGTCAATTTAACCATCTAGGCAAATATACCAAGAGAATGATTCATTAATCTTCAAAAACAAAAAAGCAGAAATTAGTAGTCTGTGACTCTTTTACACTAAGGTATCAAGTTTACATCGCGGCTTTAACCATCTAGTCACAGAAGAAGTAAATTAACGATAATAAGATAGGATTAGAATCTCATCGTGCTAGTAGTTTAAAAAATATTGGTATTAATAGAGCGGCAAATCCAAAGTGTCAGGGCGCATGCCAAGAATATGCATGGAAGTATGCAAATTTTAATATAGCCCATCAATTTCCATGATTAATCATCAATAGTATTTAAATCAACTTAAACTTTCCGACCATGGGGAAACAATATTTTCCATGCATGTGCTTTCCATAGGAGCAAAACTCGGTTGAGGTATCGGTCATTGAACAGATGTCACCAGAAAGAAAAGAAAGGATTAAAAAAAAAAATCGCGAATGTGCTCACTAATTGAACAAAATCCTGTAAACAAAACCGGGATGTTCCTATCTCCTTTGCCTTTAGCGGTCTTTAATTTCATTCACTTTTTAAGTCTTGGCCAGCCTTGCTGCCACCACATCATTAAAATCACACTTCTAGCTGTAGCTGTGTATTAGCACGTTTATGTGTTCCCATCAGTGGCGCTCCATCATTTTGCCCTATTCTGAGAGCTCCCTCTCCAATCCCAGCCTCAGCATTTCAACGGGAAGTTACTTCTGCATCACACAATTTTGCTCTTTCAGCTTCTGCTATTTCCCCAATATAAAAAAAAAAATCGGATCTTAAGTGAACGGAAAGACTGATCGACCAGCCCCAGTCAGTGTCCAGGAGCATCCTCTCCGCGGACCCTGGAAGCTGGGCTGTGACTGCATCCTGTAGAGGTTCCGGTTTTCATATCCCCATCAGTTTGGATACATTGTTGTAAGAAGAGGTCACTCCTCGACTGTGATTTATGTTGATGGTTTCAATTTTTAAAACTTTTTAATTAATTGCTTTTCGTACTCCGTATGACCCATCACCCCATCCCCTCGCGCTGCTATAATGAAGTCACTTGCTGCTTCACTCTGCTAAAGAAAACATTCACCAAGAAGCCCATGCTTACTGCTAATCTTTAGGCTATTCCCGGCTGAGGGAGAGGGCCACGTTTGAAAATATTTAGTTTTTTTCTCCTCTCCACCACCTCCTGACCTACACCCCCCCACCCCCGTTTTATTTTGGAAAGGCGGTTTGCCTTCCGATCTCAGCCAAAGTTTCTGGCGGTCAAGTTTGCAGATGGTAAGAGATGGCCCCTGGACGCGGCTGATTGACCTGCCCCTCATAGCTGCCTCCCTGTAGGTCAGCAGTGGCTTCGTTTTCTGCCGGACTGGTATGAGGACGAGGGGGAGGGGAGTGAGGGTTCGCTGCTCAGGCAAAAATCTCAGCGGCCTCTGGCAGAGCGGGCAGATGCTGGAGACCAACTGCTGGAGCTGCCGAGCATCGGGCACCAGGCGGCACGCACCGGGTATCTGGTAAGAAACAGTCCTTGGCAGTCCTGGGGACCGGAGAGGCGCTGATAGGGCTAAACATCCCCCTGGAGCTCCTGGCCCTTGGGAACTCAGAGCTACCCAGCCCGAGGCTGCAGAACTGAGGCTGTCACACAGGACGCCCAGAGACCTCTCAGTTGACAGTTCCCGGGCCAACCGGTTGTTTGAGATGTAGGTAGGGTCTGGAACTCCCACGCCCAAAGCTAAGAACTGTGGAGTCGAGTCGCCAGGGTCTCTAAACCTAGGGATGCACCTGTTGCGAGGCAGACCAAGGTCAAGGAGCCTCAGCCCTTTGCTGCCGCTAGGGCGACCAATGTCCTAAAAGCCTGTCCCAACCAGCTCGCTGCGACTGCCGCTACTGCGCTAAATTCCTCTTCGTATCCATCCTAGCCCTCTGAATCCGACCACCGCCAGGGCCAAGGTCACCGCGCTGGTCACCAGGCCTCTCTGGCTGAGGGCCCTACGGCCGTATCAGCCTTAAGGCACAGGAAGTGAGCGATGGGTATGGCAGGCAACCCTGAAATTCGTGCGCGGGTTCTGAGTATCTGAACTGACTCCTTAGGTGTTCAGGCCTTTTGAGCGGGGCTTGAGCGACAGATGTCCGTGAACTCGCAAGATCTAAAACAATCCAGCGAGACCAGTCGCAAGTAGGGTCTCCACTTCCTGGACCCCAGAAAGTATTTGGTCCATTTTATGGCGAACGAAGTGGTGGCAGTTTGAGTCCAGCATCCTCTCCTAGCTGATAATCCTTCACAAAGAAGAAAGTGGGGAACTAGCCAACCACGAGACCCTGGGGCTTTTACCAAAGTGTTTGTCTGGGTGGGAGCCTGGACCTTGGACTCCCCTGCACTCCGACGCCGCATTGGTAAATGCAGCGCCTAGCACGAACAGAAAGCCAAGGAGCACAAGGTATTGTATCTGGCGTCCATCGACCGCCAAGCAGAACACCTGACATTCCTACCCCCACTCCCAGCTCCAGTTCGCACCTCGGGGTTACTGGATCTAAGCATCCTGGACCCCTCTGTGGTCTGTATGTTCTGGCAAGGTCCACAAGCGCTTTCTAGCCCAGTGCTGCGGCCCTGGAGAAGTGACTTCAGTTCGATTCTGATTTTGGTTGGGATTCCCAGAATCGGGTCCTGGTCTTTCCAATCCCCAAAGTGGGTTATTGGTCCCTCCCCTATTTTATTCCCCTGACTTTCTTGACTAGCATGAAGACACTTTGAACTCTCCTTTGAACTGTCTATTGGGACTTTTACAAAGTTATCGTGCCCTACTTCTGCATGCTGCATGACTGAGCTCTACCCCTTCATTAGAGCCTCTTGTGTGGAATCTTAGTAGGCTTTGCTACTTTGAAACGGAAACCCAGAGTGGCGTTTTCAGTTTAGGCCTGAGAACAGGACGCGGAGACTCAAAGTTAGGACCAGGAGCAGACTGGGGCTTGGAAATGGCTCCTCCCTCCCCCCTCAGTCTCTGGATAGTCACCTGAGCCTCAGAAGGCTTTCATCCGGACTGCTCCACTCCCCCGGGTGTGGGTTACCACCCGGAACCGCCATTGGGCAAGCACTTTGCATACATATACTTAAGGTGCGGGTATCTTAACCAAAAGCGGAGCGGTCTGGCCGCTTAGGAGAGTTTCTTTGAGCTCTGAAATTAGAAGTGCTTTGGGATATCAATCTTTCCACCCTATGTGAAAGCTCTTGAATTCTCCTTTTAAGGAGCTTTCCTTCCACGGAGGTGGGAGCAATAGTCTGCTTAAGTCTGCTCTCCCAGGGCTCTTTAGAACCCTGTCCTTGATGAGGGACTGCTGGCCATGTTTAAACCAGGTCAGTGTAAGAAAGCGTTCGCTCACACGTCCAGTCTCTGTCTCCTGCTGGTGAAGGGCTAGAAAGAGTTTCACTGATAACTGTGAGTCGCCTGGCACCATCTCTCAGGGTGTACAAACTCCCTGCATGGGGGTACCCTCTGCTGACTGATTTGCGTTTGTACGAAGTGAAGCCTCCTGTTTTCTGGTTTTTCCCAGTGACTGCAAGGCAAGCCCTGTCTGCCTGAGGTTACCGTAAAAAGTTTCTTGCTTTCAATAGAGACACTGCCTTCACTTAGCTCTTATTCCTGGAATTTTCAAGCCGGGACAGATGGGGTATCCGCCTGCTTCTAGAGGCCACCGTTGCCCAAGACTCCTTTCTAGGGATTTCTGTGTTCCTGACTTTCCTGCCACAGAGCAATTTTTGGTTGACAAAAAAAACAGGGAAGAGGAACGGGGTTGGGGGCGTCTGTGCCCATTTATGCTCTCGCATCTATGGAACACAGCAAATTCCAGGCCTCCTGTTTATCCTCAGAAGCCATGGCTTTGTACCAAGCCCGCACACATGGGTACCCCCAGATCCTGTGGATACACAGTTGCCTTTTATTTTACCCCAACTCCCGCTCCGCTCAGCTGCCGCTCCAGGTGGTCTGTGCTAAGCTCCGGAAGCTCTCGGCTTTCGCCCTGAGGCCAAAGACTGCCTTCACCCTATCCCAACATACACAGTGGAACTTAGGGCGAAGAGGACCGTTGGCTACCCTACCAGGGAAACTGGAACCCCGAAGATCTGTACTGAGCTCTGGAGAATCGTTTCAATCCCTAACTCCCCCTTTTCTCTTCACTCTTTCTCCCCCTCTAATTTTCTTTCTAGGTTGATTTTCCTGCAAGATTGGGGGTTTCCGTCTCTCCTCCCTTTGTTCTTAGCTAAGAAGTTAAAGTAACCAAAATTATTTCAATTAGCTCTTTTTAACGCAAAAAAAAGGCGGGGGGGGGGAGAGAAAGAAATAGGAGCGAGCTCTCCACAATAGTATTAAAGGCAAAAACACATTGCCAAATAATGTTTGAAATTATTTGTTTTTGAAATTTTGTTTCAAAAACAAGTGCTTTTGAAATTACCGGAAAGGCCAAATAAACAAAATTAACTGAATTTAGAGGAAATGAGCTGTATTTAGGGGAAAAGTACCAGTGAATAAAACCTCAGTCAGTGAAATCTCCAGTTCCAGATCTCCCCGGTTGAACCTGCCGGGCTTTGGCTCCTGTGTCCCTCGCATCTTTCTACTGCGACCTGGTTTTGCCCACATTTCTGTAAGCTAGAGAACATCTCAAATCTCTTCTCTTCCAGTCCAAAGAAACGCAGTCCGATCTTCCAGGCAACTTCTGTTCCTTCCCTTCATTTCGAAGTGTAAGATTTGGTTAGAGAAAATAGAATGGGGGGGGTGGCATAGAAGAAAGTTTTTAAAGAACAAAACAACAACAGAAAAACAAGAAGTCCCGAGCGGCTGCGGTGAGTGTGTCAATCAAAGGGTTTTGTGCCTGGGGGCTCCTTGCGGTTCCAAGCAGAGGTGTCCCAGGGCGGCCCCACAATGAATATGAATAGGAATCCTTCCTAACTGGGACAGCAAAGCGCACCGCCCTGAATGATGGCACGTCATCTTAACCAGCCCAGGATAGATAGGAGGGCTCCTTTTGTCTCTTTTCTCCGCTGCAGTGCTATAAAAGCCCCTCTTTTACAGCCAGAGGTTAGTTCAGGCATACACCAATGCGCAGTGCAGGAAACAGCTAAACCAGAGAGAGATAGCAGGGGAGCGGGGAGAGAGAGAGGCGGGGCAAGGCAGTGCCTTGACTTTTCTTCTCCCTTCTTACAACTGGGAAGTGGGTTCCTGGACCTCGCATTTTTTTTTTTTTTTTTTTGGTAAATTCGAGATTATCTTTAATTTCCCGCCTAAAGCCTTCTCAACCATAAGGCCGCATCTCCTGTAATAAAATGAATTCTGATTCGAGCTCTGTCTCCAGCAGAGCGTCATCTCCGGACATGGATGAGATGTACCTAAGAGACCACCACCACCGCCACCACCACCACCATCAGGAGAGCCGTCTTAACTCGGTCTCGTCCACACAGGGCGACATGGTGCAGAAGATGCCCGGGGAGAGCCTCTCACGGGCAGGCGCCAAAGCTGCAGGAGAAAGCAGCAAGTACAAAATCAAGAAGCAGCTGTCGGAGCAGGATCTTCAGCAGTTGCGGCTGAAGATCAACGGACGCGAACGCAAGAGGATGCACGACCTGAACCTCGCCATGGATGGTCTGCGCGAGGTCATGCCCTATGCGCACGGGCCCTCGGTGCGCAAGCTCTCCAAGATCGCCACTCTGCTTCTAGCCAGAAACTACATCCTCATGCTCACCAGCTCCCTGGAGGAGATGAAGAGGTTGGTTGGCGAGATCTACGGTGGACACCACTCGGCCTTCCACTGTGGGACTGTGGGGCATTCGGCTGGCCACCCGGCACACGCGGCCAACGCCGTGCACCCGGTGCACCCTATCCTGGGCGGCGCGCTCTCCTCTGGCAATGCCTCGTCCCCGCTGTCTGCCGCCTCCCTGCCGACCATAGGCACCATCCGACCTCCCCACTCACTGCTCAAGGCGCCCTCCACGCCGCCCGCACTACAGCTGGGCAGCGGCTTCCAGCACTGGGCGGGGCTGCCCTGTCCCTGCACCATCTGCCAGGTGCCACCGCCGCCGCACCTGTCCGCTCTCTCCACCGCCAACATGGCCCGGCTTTCGGCCGAATCCAAGGACTTGCTCAAGTGAGCCACGGGCTGGCCCGGCCGGGAGGAGGAAGGGAAAGCTGAGGCAGGGGTCGCAGTGCCGGGCCAGGAGGGAAGGGGAGACTGCTCGACCTGCGGGAGGGTGGGCGCGCGGCCCCGAGGCCTCGCTAGCGCCCTAGAGAGCCAGATTCCTCTTGACGGACTCCAGCGGGGCTTACCAAAACCAAACTGGAATACCTAGGTGTTAGCGAAGGGGACTGGAACCCGACGTCCTGATTTGCATGCATGCTTCTTTCCCTCATGCAGCGCCAGTATTTCTCACTGCCATATGCTCTTGTCAACACTGCATTTGTTGTTTAAAGATGGGATCGGTGGAGTTAGAAACTTGCAAAGGAACTTTGGAGCTGACTGTTTCTGGCTGTGTTCTTATCTCGGAGGAAAGACGTCCATCCCTTTTGTGCAAAGGAAATGTAAATATTTCATCGAGCTAGATGCAGTTATGATTGCCTCTGCCCTTATAGATTTTTCTAGAGACAATGGGGAGAGGAGAGGAGAGAGAGAGAGAGAGAGAGAGAGAGAGAGAGAGAGAGAGAGAGAGAGAGAGAGAGAGATTCAGAGTCCAAGTTTCTAATCTAAGCCCAGGGCATGAACCTCTTATGTGGGTTTTCCTTTCCACGCAACATAGGTCAAAAGAATGCATGCACGCTCCTAAATGAATCTTGTCTAAACATATTGTGCGGGCTATAGTGCCATTTCCTTGTAACAAGGATTTATTAGAGAATTCTCCAAAGTACTCCATATATCTATCTGTCTGTGGTTGTATAAAAAGGGGCCAGAGTGCAGAGATTCACACTCAGTGAACATGTGATTCTTTCCCCAAGCTCATGTCTGTCCCTGTCCCTCAAACTTCATTCCAACTTTAGGGCTGTTCCAAAGGCCCGAAGTCACAAAACTGGGCCTCTTCTAAAAGCTCATCCCACCCCCTTGCCAAGTTATTCTGCATGCGGGGTTGGCTCTGTCTGTTATCCCTCAGCTCTGAAAAAGGAATGTGTTGGGGGGGGGGGCTGCCACTTTTATTTTCCTGAACATTTGCTTGAAATATTTTGTTAGGGCCTCAAAGACAATACCTGTCTTTATTTTTTATATATTCTTGATAAGTATGATATATTTATTAATAACCAGTGTTTCTGGATGAGATTTCAAATAAAAAAGAACCTTTAAATCCGGCATTTGCGTTTGCTTACATTTTTGATCAGTAGTGGTTGTGGGATAAGAAACACTCGGACCCAGTAAACTGTCTGGGCGAGGGATTCTGATGGAAGGTTTTTCTCTGGCCATTTATAAGAGAAAGGATAAAACTGGTGCCCATCATTGAACCCCAAATGTCCTTTGAGTGGAGCATTATCTGTACCTGGACCCCTTTCCTGTTCGAGGTCCTCATTTCTCAGTCCTCACAGAGTCAAGAATTAAAAATTGAAAGCAGAATTTAGAAGCTTAAGGTAGCAGGAAGCGAGACGCAGCGTGACCAGTGTTCTTGGTCACAAGTAGTAAGTTAACTTCTTTTTGCTTTAAAATGGCCTTCATGGCCTTTTCATTCTATGGGTGCCAATCCAGTAAGTGTTTAAAAAAAATTAACAAGTTAAGCAACACTCACTTATCCTGCCCACCAGGGGAAAAAAAGGAACCCCTCACGTCTGCTCTGTAAGGGAGCTCAGGTGGAGACTAATGACACCCAAGCCAGAGAGAGAGAGAGAGAGAGAGAGAGAGAGAGAGAGAGAGAGAGAGAGAGAGAGAGAGAGAGAGAGGATTCTTGGTAGGAATTCTTCCTTGTTTGCTCTTTCTTCAACAGTGATTAGGCGAAAGCGCTTGGGCACTGGGAGCTTAAACACGGGGTAACACGGGATCGGTTTTATCATCCCATTTTGTTTTCCTTTCTCGCCTCCCATGTGTGCAGTGGAAATATTTAAAATTCTCTCTGAATAAAGGAGAGTAATCCAGTTCCAGCCACTATTGTTGGTTGTTTTGTGGAAAGAAGATGAGAAATTGAACTCCGGTGACAGTGTGGAACCCAGGGCCTCTGTGTCTCTCAGAAAAGCAAACCCAGAATTGGCTTCTATGCTAGAAGATATGGTACTCC
This sequence comes from Rattus rattus, assembly GCF_011064425.1. NCBI lineage: Eukaryota > Metazoa > Chordata > Mammalia > Rodentia > Muridae > Rattus > Rattus rattus. The sequence goes on along the minus strand of NC_046155.1, from coordinate 217,215,416 downwards.
CTCCCAGGCAGTGGGGCCCTGGGTCTCTTTTTAGGATTCAAGCAAGAAGAGTGAATCTAGACCTCCCCTGGCTAGGTCTGGAATACCTGGCTAAAACTCTCAGCCTTATTCTATCTGCCTGTCCCCATTATTCCTGTATCCACCTGCCACACATGTCGTAGGGAGGGATTCTAAAGTACAGTCCACAAGGGATGCTGCTTCCAGTCAGACAAATGGAAGGATAATCGGCTGTTTCCCAAGTGTGATTCATTTCTCTGAGTGAGGAAAGCGCCTGTTGGGGATTTATTTGAAACCAACACAAGGTGGTCCTCCAGCATTTGCAGGAGTTTATTATTCAAAACAGGGAGGGGAGGGACAGTTTCATCAATCAGGAAGGCAACTTATCCTGAGCTTCTTGCCTGTTTCCACAAGTCTGGTCCTGGGGAAGACCCAAGCCTCAGATTGGGCTTACATCTCTAGTGTTCAGACTTAATCAGAGGGTGGAGGAGAATGAAGAGAAGCTTCATTCCGCCCGTGTGTGTGTGTGTGTGTGTGTGTGTGTGTGTGTGTGTGTGTGTGTGTGTGTGTGTGAGAGAGAGAGAGAGAGATAGACAGACAGACAGACAGACAGACAGAGAGAAGAGAGAGAGAGAGCGTTGAGGCAAAAGGAATCTGAAGTGTGGGACCTACTTCTAGATACTCACTGGAATAGAAAAGAGACAATTCTCCCAGTCAGCACAAAGGAGATTTATAAATATCCCAAGTTCTTTTCCCTGTCATAAAATCTTTCTTCTGCAGTCCAGGAGACAAAATGTTCTTAAAGGACAGCAGGACCAAGGATAAAGACCATTGGGGAACCAGGTGTCTGGATTTGTTGTAAAGGAGGAAAAAGTAGCCTCTTGCATGAGTTGGGTACGTGTGGTGTTTTGACTCACCCCTAGGGGTGAGTGCAGAGGCTGACCTCCCTTTGCAATCTTTCCTGTTAAGATTTCAAATCCACACCACCACCACACTGAGGGAAAGGCAATAGCAGCTCTCGCTCAAAGGACTGTTTCAATCATGAATTCACAACTTGGTCAGAAGTTTACAGGTTTAAAGTACTTTTAGATTCAATCTAGAAACACAACCAGGATACGTCCCGTCCCTGATTAGATGTTGGGTTGCACTGAAAGAGGGACTAAAATCCACCTTAAAAACCTCTTGGAGCCTTCCTTGGCCACTAAGTCCCCAGAGAAAAATGGCAGTAAGGTAGGCTTTAGTTTCCAGGCTTGCACCAGATCTTAAGGAGACTCTCACCCCACACCACCCCCCAACTCAGAGGCTTTGGACTTATTTCTGCCTAAAGGTCAGCCTGTGATGGTGAAGCCCATCAATCCCCAGCTCCAAGAACAAGAAGCTCCCTGAATCCTCAAATTGCCTCCTCCCCACCTCCACCAAGACCTGGTGCCCTCAGCGCAAAAATGCAAAGCCCACTCCGCACAGAGGTGGGTTTCCGGAACACTAGCTTGACCCATAGATTTTTCTGTGTCTTCCAGGTCCCACGAAGAGACTTCACTTCTGAGAGATTTCCCTTCCCACCTGCCAAAGGCTGGCTTTCAGGTTGGAAGCTCAAAGGCTTTCCAGGTCCTCATCTCTAAGGCTAGTAGGTACCCGAAGTGGCCTAGGAGGCAGAACGGACCCGTCTGGGATGGGGAGAGGGAAAGAGTGGAAGGAGAGAAAATAGAAGAAGAGAGAGGTAAAGAGAGCGTCCACAGATGGCTCTGAGAGCGTCCTCTAGAAGATCTAGGCTCAGGGGCCTTTGGTAGGAGCATCCCCTCTCCTGAGACCCTTCAGGAGCAGAGCATTTTAGGACTGAGGAGCGTCCCTAATCTCCCTAGTGCACCCCTGGACTCCCTACTCTTGCAGGTTCTTGGCTGTGGAACTGCCTTAGTCTTGGAGGTTTTCCAGTAAGATCATCCCCAGGACGCTGCGGCCTCGGGAGTGCAGGGGATCCCTAAGTGGTGAGTTCCAGCACAGCCCGAGCTGGAGGAGTCCAGGTGGCTAACTGCCGGGCTCTGGCTCGCCAGGCTCTTGGCTGTGGGGCCGCTTTGTCTTTGAGGATGCGTGGCCCTAGCCTCCAGGAATTCTCTCTGGCAGCGGAGCACACAGCCTCAGTCTCCAGCTTCAGCACCCGCGCTCCGGGTTTGCTGCTGGGGCTGAACCCGGAGGGAACTGTCAGTCTCTAGGCTCCAGTTCCCACACCCGGCCCCCAGAAGCAGGTGACTCTCTGAGGTTAGGACGTTCAGCAGAGGAGGGGATCTGTGCTGTGCAGATTACACCACCCCTTCAAGGAACTTGGCAACTCTTAAACGTTTGAGGAAATAGGGAGCGAACAGACAGACCTACAGGAGACAAATCCAGACACCACAAAGAGGTGTCAGCACTCTTTTCTTTTCCACTCAGGCCCTGCCCGACACTCAAGGTTTGTAAATCTTGCCAAGGCTATATCCCTTTAGGACCTGCCCAGGTAATCCCGGGGCAGTGTGCTTTCCTTGCTCCGGAAAGCCACGTAAGAAAAGCCGACCTTCTTCCTTTAATTAAAACAAACAAGGGACCTTGTTCTGGTCACCAGACTTTGGTTCAAGGTCTAAAGCTTTGAGAAGTGAACGAACCACTGCGGGACCAACGGATCTAAGCTCTGAAACAAGATCCTTACCCTTGCTGTGGTGGCTTTGGTGTGGTCAGTTTTCTGCACCACAGGGAGGCGGGAGCTGGGAGCTGGGGGCGGGCTACAGAAAATGGTCTGGGTCAGGTTGGGAGAGCTTCTCTCTAAATTTTCAGGCATCTTGCCCTGAACCAGGACCTGAAAGTAACTTTCTTCTCCCTTGTATCTGGGAAAAATCATAAATCTGGTCCTGGCTTTGTGTGCTTAAGATAGGGTGCTAAAAACGCACTTCTACCGGCTTCTACAGAAATAGCCTAGCTTGCACATTTTGTAGCGCCCCCCACCCCAGGTAATCACCCCCTTTCACGTGACTCCAGCAGCAAAGAACAGGAAACGCACCATCTTTCGAACCCTGTAGTTAATAGGAGCCCTCAAAATCTTCAGATTAATTTTTCTTTGACGTCTCCCTTAATTTTCTTGTACTTTAGTAGCGGAACGGTGTCTAAACATTTTTAGGTTTCTGGTCACGGTGAGGAGTGGCAGAGGGACCGGCAAGAGTAACACATAAAATCAATCGGGTCCTCAGGACCTCAGGAGGCTGGCAGGAAGACACGGTTATCTAAGTCAGAGGGATAAAATCCGCACGCACAGCAAAAACCAGCTGCCTTTTCCCGACAAACCAACTCCTCTGTTCTCCTACTAGGCAGAGACGACAGAGACTGATGCCTTGATCAATGTGGAAATAAACAGAAGAGACGGCGACAGAACTTACTTTCCTCACGGTTGTTGAGAGATTTATTAACACAGAGATAAACCTCATTCTGGGGCCTCTCTAATTCACTCTAATTCTAATAGCTATTACCAAATGAGCAAATCCCTTAGCTGTCTTATAAGGTTAAAAAAAATTAAAACGGAGGGAGGAAAGTGGAGGGAATCTTTTAAAAACAGGATTGGCGCCCTTATTTACTCCCGTCTCCTGGTCTCAGGGAGCTACAGAAACCCCTCTCTGGACTGCAGCATTGTCGCTGGGGCTCCGTTTTACACATAAAACAATCCTGTAGTTTCCCTCCCAGAACAAAAGTTTCAAAGCATTGACCTGTAAGGTATCCTCCCTTCAATAAAGCAGAGACTTAATGGTCTGCTAATTACTCTATTCCCGCAGAGGGAGAGGGGCTTCCAAAGGATCCAAGCAAACCCTCTGTTGATTGAAGCTATGGTCTGTCCCCAAATGTACAGATGGGGCTGCCTCATTGAAAACCCAGACAAAACAGAATCCCAGATAAATAACTTAAAGATTCAGAGCACTTGCTCTCTCTCTCTCTCTCTCTCTCTCTCTCTCTCTCTCTCTCTCTCTCTCTCTCAACCCCCCCCCATCAATTGTTGAGTCCTGACTGGATTCTCAGAGAAGAGTGCCTTTGGTGCTCTGGAGTCTTTAAAGTTTGGGGGTTTGTTCGCACAAGTTTTACACAAGGTCATTTGCCTTCTGTCCTCCTATCTTTCTGTGCTGAACTCTCCTCTCTTTCCTTTGACACTTAGATATAATTCCCTTATGTAACTTTTTTCCGAAGGAATTACTAGGTCGTTTCAACATTTAAAAGATATTTTCGTCTGGTGATTGTTTCCCCCATTGCTATTCAAGTTTTAAACGCAGGAGTCAGATCAGATTTCAAGTATCCTAGCAAACAAAGTAGAGAAACAGAGAGGCAGATTTAGATTATTAAGAGTTTCCATATCTGCTGGGTAGCAGCTTCGTGGTGCAATTAAACGTAGGTCTAAAATAAATTTCTAAAATCCTCATTTAAGCAGAAGTAAAAGTCAGCGACCATACACTTAACTTGGTGTTACAAATAGTTGATTGTCAATTGTCAAACACAAGGGAAACACACACGCACACACACACACACACACACACTCACACTTTATACTAATGGAGGAAATAATTGGTTTTAATTTGTTGTACATTTGGCCTTTGTGGCTCCGTGCAAATAATCAACTGCCAAAATGTAAAATCAAGCATCTGTAGATTTACATGTTAGGAAAGCTATAAATACACAGATACGAAACCAGTTCTTGGCCGAAACAAAATAGTTGCAAGGGGAGTCTGCGAAGACACACGATTTGCAATCAATTACAGCTCCTGATTGAAGTCACCCCTTGCCTTTCTTGCCACAGTAGGGTGACCAGGCCTCTGAGCTAGGAACTAGGAGGGAAGGCAATCTTGCAAAGACAGCAGGGACAGGGGTGTCTCGAAGGTGATCCAAGTGAAGTTGAGCCCTTACGTGGGCTTCCCACTAAGTGGAGGCCAGCACGCACCCCTCTCACGGGGTGAGTATAAAAGCCTAGCAAATAATGTAGAAATTCATTATTTAAGCAGAACTCTGGTTCTGGTTTTTTCTGCCCTGCAGCAAGCTGTTCACACTATCCATATGGGAACTGGGACCTCTCAACAGGATAGACTTTGGGAGCTGTGGCCCAGACGCTGCTGCTGCCTCTCCAGTTGCCCAGGTTTCTTTTGCCTACAAGGTAGTAATGGTTCAGGGTTTCAGTTTTTCCAGCCTGATGTACAGAGAGAAATATGATAATCAAGAAGCCATTTGCTTCATTTTTACTAAAATGTACTGGCTTAATGATGAAGTTGTAAGTTAGACTCCAAGCATAAATAAAACACACTCTCAGGAATTCCAGGGACTGGACAACAGACCTGCTCCTCTCTCTCTCTCTCTCTCTCTCTCTCTCTCTCTCTCTCTCTCTCTCTCTCTCTCTTTAGCTCTCGCTCTCGCTCTCTTGCTCTCGCTCTCACTCTTGCTCTCTGCTTGCCAAGATGTATTTTCCCAAAACAAATTTGGATTTGGATTTTTTTTCCTTTCAATTTTTCCTTTAGCTACTGGGTGCCTGGGGTTTCCTTTGTCCTTTGCAATGTTGGGCAGGCTCTTAACTGACCAAGAAATATGGAACCCAGCACAAGAATTTCTATCACTGCTAAGTATGAAATAGTTGGGATTTTTTTTTTTAAATGTCTGTGTTGTTCACAGCTCATACTAGGTCTCCCCACAAGGCATTTCCAACAGACTTTCACCTTGTAAGGGCATACTAACAGTAACTTTGGAAATCCATCAAAATGGCGAGAATTTTTTTTAGAAACAGTTTTGTTTCTGCATCACCCAGATGCTAATTTGTTCTTAAAGAGGTTGGTATTCATAGTGCCACAGGAGTGCAGGAAAGTAAGGATGGATAGAAGGAAGAGGGGGTACAGGGGGACAGTGACAGCCCTCTAAAAGGTTGCTCCCAGGAATTCTTACGGTGAATACAGACACACTCATCACTGTAACATATTCTAATGTGTATTCTGCGTCTGTGTATCTCTCCTGTATACATCCACGGGAGCAAGTGAGAAGTGAGGCATTTTCCACTCTTCTTTATTTGGCCATTCCAGATAGAGTCTTTCTCTTTTCTATAGCTATGGCCCTCAGAAATTTCAAACAACTGCTGCTCACCCAAACCTACTGCATATCGTAGTAGCATTTGCTGCATACCCAACAAATGGGTGTTGGAGTTTGGCGAAACAATCAAGTTTAGTAACAACTTCCATAGCCCTTTCCTCTATAGACTTCCTTCACTTTGTCCTTTGCTCCTGGTGGAGCAGTGCAGGGGGTCGTGTTCCTCGGAAGGAAGTGATCTTGGCTTTAGAAACCTCCACTCTTCTGAAATGGACCTCCAGAAGACTCGCCTAACTTTTATTTTGCACCCGGTGTTTTCTACCCCCAAACACAAACAAACCTGTCTTCTGTTCCCCATGCAGAAAAGGTCTCCATTTTCCAAAGCTAATTTTTATCCAAACACCTCTGGGTGGATAAATCAGAGCAGAGCTTCTCTGTAACTCTGGTGACACAATAGGAAGACGTTCCTGAGAGGAATACATTCTTTGGTGCACAGTCATTCCTCTCTCCTCCTACACGATGCCCTGCTGCACATGCGTTAGATGTACAGCCATGAATATGCTGGACACACAGGAGTCCTGGCAAAGCGATCGCTGCTGCTTTATGATGCACCTTTTAACTTAGGAACCGGTTGTGTTACAGCTCCCCCTTTCTTCCCATTCAGACACACCTTAAGGCCTTTGCTGGTCCTTTGCCCAACTTTTGACTTTTGCAAAATACCTCCTGCATATCCTGTGCACCCGTTCCATCCCGTGCACCTGTCACACCTCACTTGTCTATACCGAGTGATGGAATTTAATTGTTCCTCGATACCTCGCGAGGGGAGAGAGCCACAAACATGGCTGAAGATGTTTCCTGCTGGATCCACCCAAGAATTTCCCTAAAAGACACAGCCCGTATCCTTTTCTATTTACTGCCAGCGGTTTTCTTTTTCATTGCTGGAGTTCTCTGCATAGACTCTGTATAGAACTCCCAAGGTCCTAGTGCTGGAAATCCTCAGTCAATGCTGGGAGATACGACCTCTCAAGACAGTCAGGTCATGGATGCTCTGACCTCATGTACCATTTAATGCTGTCAATGCTGAAGCAGGTTAGTCGTGAGAACGGGTTTGTGACAAAGGGTGAACTCGTCGCCCCTTCCTGCCCCCTAACATGCATATTCTGACAATACGTGTGATGATTTCCAACATTTCAGGAAACAGCCAGAAGGATTTTGCCAGATGAGGTCCCTTGATCTTGGACTTCCTGTACCCCCAAACCTTGATGCAAATGGATCCAGACACAGCTCTCATTTTACACGGTTCCAAGATAGCCTCGAAAAACTGGCTTAGTTTAACTCACTGTATTTCCCCAACCTAAATTGTATTCTTTTTTTGTTTTGTTTTGTTTTTTGGTTATTGTCTCTACATAATACACACATTTTTCTGAACACAGGTTCTGCTGACTTATGGTGCTGTCTTTACCTTCTATCAAACTGCAATATTCAAGGGTCTGCTGCTCACCTCTCTGCTCTGTCTATTGATGAATTATCGGGTTTTAATGCTCATACTAGCACATTGTTATTGACGTGCCTCAATATTCTATCTTGATTTTGAGTAAAACAAGTTGATGGAGAGTGAATTCCTGTGTGTGTGTGTGTGTGTGTGTGTGTGTGTGTGTGTGTGTGTAAGTGTACATATGTGCACCTGCATATAAAGGCCCAAGGCTGATCTTGGGCATCCTCTTTGGTCTCTCTCTACCATACACTGAGGCAGAATCTTCTTGTGAATCTAGAGCTTATCAATTCTGGCTCGTCTGACTAATCACCTTGACCCTGGATTATTGAGCCTCTGTGTCTTGAGTGCTGAGATTACAAGCAGACGCCCGTGATTGCCTAGTTTTTTTTTTTTTTTTTTTTTTGTTTTTTTTTTACTGGTTCTGAGAATCCAAACTCTGGTCGCCAAACTTGTGCAGTAAGCACTTTATCCAAAAGCACCTCCTCACCCTGCCATCATCATCATCATCATCATCATCATCATCATCATCATCATCATCATCATCATCATCATCATTCCTATTGGCTTGTTTATTATTATTTATCATCAGCACCACCACTATTATTTTCACCGGCTTGTCAATCATTCTCCAGGGATATACATGCCTTCACTTCCCTGGCACTGGGATTTCAATGCAGCCACCATGTGGATTCTGGGGATGGAACTTAGGGCTTCTTTGGGTGTGGCAAGCCTGCTGCCCACTGAGCTATCTCCCTAGTCCTGGTTTGTTTGTCTGGTTAGCCAATTTTAATATATCCTGAGTGAAGTGGGATCATGGGTTCTGAAAACTGCATTGCTGCCGGAGGTGGTGGTTCCTGGCTTTGATCCTAGTGCTGGAGGAGAGGGGATAGGCAGATCCCTGAGTTCAAGACCAGCCTGGGCTACAGAACAAGTTCCAGGATAGCCAGGACTACACAGAGAAACCCAATAACAACCACAACATTTCCCGAAACTACCAAGCTAACGCTCATAGGAATTCCATCACCTGTTTTCCCTGCACATGGTGGGGAGCAGCAGGCCCCTTACAGTTGCTGTAATTATCCTTTTACTCTTCCTCAGCCCAAAGCTAATAACCACAGGTGGGGATTCTCCAGCATTTGCCTCCTCACTTGAAACGGTTTCAGGCCTCATTAGTCTGAGCGTAGAAGCAGGACTTTGCTTAATATTAAAACCCCAGAGGTAAGTTCGTTACTCTGCCGTACTATACAGCACATTCTTCCTCCTAACTAACGCTTTCTGCACAGTGTCTGACACGGTGTCTGGTAGAAACGTTCTGCCGAGAAAGAGGACTTCCAGGTGGTCAAGAGACATCGTTTCCCAGATAGATCCAAATCTCAATGGGAGCCTTGGGGGCATGAATATCTCCTTCAGAACCCAGTCGGTGCACTCACAACTCTTTCCCACACATACTTTCTTCCCTTTGCCCACCCTGTTCTTGCCAGGTCACTGTCACCTTCCCGCAATGCCTGGGCAGATGTCACTTCCTTGTCACTTCCTCCTCCCTGTGTTTCTTAAGCTCGTTGTGCTTCCCCTTTCAACACTCATGGCCTAGAAACACGGACTTGCCTCTGTCATATTGAAATATGGGTGTGACGGGCAGAACTCATCCACCCCAGGGCTCATCCGGACATTAAGTACAAAAAGAACAAAAGCTATACAGAATAATCAACTTTCCTGTGGGTGAAGCATGAACTGTAGTTTGTCTTTGAGATTCCATGGCCATATAGAACAAAACCATGCTCCGGATACATTGATTTTTTTTTTTATTTAAAAATGTAACTGCATTTGAATAGAGGCCATTATCCCGTAACACCCTGGGTAATATTGAGAGAGTGAGGTGATAATTCAACTGAGGTTTTCCCTCATTAGCCTGAAGGGGCCACTTCTATCTGTTGTGCTTATAGTAGCTGTCTCTTTATGAGTAACTTTCCAGAGAAACCTCTCAGTAGCTGGAAAGACAGTATTTAGTAGTTCCCTTTTCCAACGAGGAGAGGAGGGTGTGGCCTCCGCCTCCGTAAGCCTCATGACTGGATTCATAAGTTGGTGCCCCTCCTCACAGCTGTCTGTGCCTTCAGGAAGACCCTTTGAACTTTCTCTCTTGCCCCTTTCTGCTCTCCAAGTGGCCTTGGCTCCTTGGCAGTCACTCATACCATCTTGTGTTAATTGACCTTGTGAAGTAATCGCATGGTGTGACTGATACCAACCAAAGGCTATATTGACTTACGGTAAATACCACTGCATTTGATTTGTAGCTTGAGAGATGGTTCAGCAGTTAGGGATCTTACTGGCCCTGTAGAAGACCTAGACCTGATTCCCAGAACCCATGTGGGAGCTCCTAGCTGACTGACTCCAGCTCCGGGGGATCTGATGCCCCCTTCTGGCTTTCAGGGCACCAAATATACATATAGTACACCTCTATGCATGCAAAACACTCAAGCACACACAATTAAACATATTTTAAATAGTATATTTAATTTTAAATTGCATTGACTTGAGTGCCCCTGCACTATTGTGAATGAACAATAGCTTCTAGAAGGTGCTTAAAGAAACACATCAGTTGTCGAAATTTCCACATCCTTTATTGGTATTTGGGCTGAAGTGTGCCTCTGCCCTGCAATTACTTTCTAGTTTTGTTCACAGTAAGGACAAAAGGTGCTCATTTTCTTTGTGTGAAATGATACATCGGGTCTCCCTTCCCGGATCTATTGAAGCCGTCTCTAGACCGCACTTATCTTTTACACATGCGAGGAACATTTTGTACGTTGTGAGGGCTCTTCGAAGTGCATTAAACGCACCGCCCATGTTCCTTCTCCTGTGCCTACTTTTGAGAGTACAGGAAATAAGAGATGTAATTGAAAACATTTTTGAAAGTGAATTTCTGACCGTCCTTTTGTAAATCTCTTCTCTGAGAGATCACCACAGAAACTTCTCGTAGGTATAAAAGCCCCGTGACTAGTGATCTACTTCCCTAGCCGAATCTTATTGATTCCTTTAGAGATTGTTTTGAACAACAACAAAAAGCAAAACAAAAGCAAAACAAACAACAAACACACATGTGCAGGCACGCACGCATACAAGCACGTAAAACCCCCCACAAAACCTTTGAGCGCTTGATTTTTAACCTCTTCATTTCTAAACCAATTTAGAAGTATCTAGAAAGTTAAATGTTTGTTTCAGGACATTTTGCCAAGGTATGCAAACAGAATTAAGACTTGCTTTAATTTCTACTGTTTCCAAAAGAGATTTCCATGAACTTGAGGCAGCCCCACGCAGATGAACAGTGTTACTGACCTGGCCGTGTCCCCCGGCCCAAGCTCCGCCCCCTTTTTAGCCCCATCAATCTTCAGCCAAAACATAATTACTACCATAGGAAAAAAAAAGGAGAGTCAGACGGTTTATGATGGCTTTGAAAAGAGAGGCAGCTGAGGGTTTCTTTCCCCTCAAATAAATACAGACTGTTTCTGCCACTAACGGGAAGGCGTAACGGCCTCCAAGAAAAAGTGATGTTACAAGTAATGTTAGTTTTTCTGGCATGGGAGTAAGAAAAAGGAGTTTGTTGTCAACTGTTTCAATCTATGCTTGTCACTTCTTGATGCTGGGTGGTCCTTTCTGGTGACTACAACACTTGTGGGGTTTTTTTTGTTTTGTTTTGTTTTGTTTTGTTTTTTTTTTTGGTTTTGGATTACATTGGAAGGTCATCAGCCGATTCCCGGATTTCCTGGGGACATGGCTGTCTCTCACAGGACATGGCTGTCTCTCACAGGACATGGCTGTCTCTCACACCTCCGCCGTGCGCTGAACAAATAATTTAACAGTTGACTTGATTCAGAAAATAACAAAAACAAACATGTCTCTTAAATCTTTCCTTCAGAAAGGTTGCTTGTTGTGGAAACCAAGGAAGTTAAGACATTAAATTCTACTTTCTTGTTTTAAACACATTTTACATATATCACCACCAATCAGCTTGTAAATTTCTGTCAGCCCTCCATCCAGGCCTATAAAGGAGCTGGAAAATGTCTCCATGCTCTCAAAGGACACACCTGTTATCTGAAACAGTTTTTTACCAGCTTGTTAAGCGCCTCTGACAGATCAAAGACCCCAGACAATAGAGACAAACTTGAACAATAGTGTAGCCTTGAGCGAAACGTCCTATCAAAGCCGGGGCCTGTGCCTCTGGCATTATGGCCTGCAACTGAAAATAAATTTTACTTGAATAAGTACCTCAGCCGATTAGAGGAGCTGCCTGTGCTGAAACAAAAGCAGTTGGGGATAAGTTATTGACTGTACTGACAGCCTGAATGAACTTCATTATGCCAGCCCACTCTTGGTAAATGTGTCAGGTTTTAAACTGAATTAGGTGGCAGGTGCATGGACCATTTTCCTTCTCCCCTTGAGACAACAGACAGCCAGTCATCACCTGATTCTGCAGACAAATGTTTAGATTTGTTTTTCATATTGCACAGTCATAAGTGAACACACATTCAAATATCTTTTCCTCATCCTCCCTCACCGATATGTTACGTTCCCGTGAGCAGGTTGTACCCACATTTTGATGCACTGGGATTCATAAAGACCTGGGCTGCCTTCTTACCCCTACCGCCCTTTCCTCCAGGGCATAGATTTCAGAGACTGTCTGTGTTTTCTTGTGGTGATTGGGTCCTCGGCCTTGAAACCGTACTGCCTGTTTTATTCTGAGCAGCTAACGTCGGGTGACACATAGTCTGGATCCAACCTATCCGCCTTAAGAATTTTTGAGAAGAAGGGGCACCTCAGTAGGCTTGAACTGTGACGGACTGAACCGGCCGGCACTCTACCTGGGAGCTAGATTACCAAAGTCAGATGCTCTAATGTGTACAAAAGTTTTCCCCTTAGTTAAGCCCAGAGTTCAAATAGCATCAGTGAGTGACATTTCTCTACTGGGAAGTGTCAGGATATGAGCATATCCAGTTATCCACCCTGCTTGTGGACTTGGCATTTGGACATTTTCATTTTACGGTCTTCCCTAGGCCTATAAGGATAAATACAAGGTCAGCGAAACTTAGATACTTCAATGGTGGCTCTCATTACTTAATCATGAGAAAGGACTACGAAGACTCCTAAAGATGAAAATTTAGACTTCCGCTCAGAGAACAAGAGGGTTGGCATGGATTGCCAGCCGTGGGCCCTATTAAAGTTAACGAGCAAGGAGATGCCTTTTTCCTAAGTGCCTTAAAGATCGGAAACCTCCTCTCCCAGCAAATATTTGGCTTCTGAATAATCTTTTGTTATTCAGGTTAAATATTTGTACTTTCCTCCTCACATCAAGAACCAGGAGTAGAACTCCTTTCAGAGTCGAGAGCTTGACCTCTGAGGGACGACTATTGAGACTCTTTTAAAATCTTGTATGAGAACACCAGACTAGTCTGTGGTCCTCGACATAATGTCTGAGCGCAGTTTGGCTGGAATCTCCGAAGGAGCTCTGTTCGTTTCTGAATAGCATTTGCTTCAAAATATTGTTCTGAATTCAACGGTTCATTTTTTCTGATAGATGGCGGATACCCGTCCAGAGTGCAGAACAGGCTTTCCTTTAAGGCTGTCTGAAGGCTGCCTCGAGCTAACACAGAGAAGGGGCTCCACAATGATTCTCACTCGCTGGAGCAGTTTCTTCCCCCCCAACCACAGCAGATGGTGTTTCATAGTTGGTCACAAATGGCTGTCAGCGAGTGTTTGTCTGCCTGCCAGTAACCTGTGGTTCAGGGACTCTCTGCGAGTGTGTACCAGCCTTGACTGCTGGTTGCAGCATCTGAGAAAGCGATCCGTCCTTTCTTGTCAGGCACAGAATTCGCCATCTCTCTTTTAAACTGTTGACAGGGGGGATATGAGAGAAGTAAGGACAGAGACAGCCCTGCCGATGCTGCCTCAGCTCCCCCTTGTTCCAGTTTCATGCAGATGAATCTAAACGAGGGCTTTGCAACAATGGTGTGGTCACCAAATACCCTCTTGGAACCACCTCAGGTTGAGTACCAGCACTTCCTGCAGGGCCTGGCTTGAACTTTACCATCGGACTAGTTTTGATCTTCAGAGCAACAGAACTTTCTTCACCCCGGGGCCTCCCTACGTCACACTTCATACTCAAATGACCTTCAGCGGGCATTGCCTTGGATAAATGGGGAGGGAAATCCCAAGAGTGGCAAAGGTTCCAGCCACCATCCTTTTGGCTCCTGGCACCATCCCCAGTTGGAAAGCAGGTTGCCAGCCCATTAATCTTTGCAGATGTAACGCCTCCAATACATGGGCAGCTACTAATGAACCAAAGGGAAAGAATGAGAGAAATTGAGAGAACAAGAGTCAGGCCCCAAAGAGGGAAGACGCGGCAGGGATTTGGAAGGAAGTGGCATTTGTTAAGAAGCTCTGATGTATCGAGTGTTGCGGCCATGGTTGGCATCAAATGTGTGATACTCCCGCTAATGTTATCAGTTAGGCATCTTTGTCCTGTTTTATGCTTTGGAGATCTGAAAGATTCCAATTCTGGCCAATACATTTGAGACTAAAAGCGGGTGTGACCCTTAAGTCCCTGGCTTCACTACCTTGAATTACCTTTCAGCCTCCGCCTGTCCCTGTTTGTGAGATGAAACTATTTTAATAAGACTTGCTTCCTTAAGTCATTGTAAAGGATAAAGTTAATAAGTAACCTATTTGAACAACCTCGGACAAGAGCAAGCAAACTACACTGGTGTGTTTTACTCTTTCCTGTTTTGGTGTGCTTCAAGTATTTCTTGCAAGCAAGTAACCCTTTTGGAATTATCACTGGACACATTGTCAGTGCTCCAGTTACTTGTTTCTTTGATGCTTAAATAGCTGGTAAATTCTGTGTGTGTGTTATAATTTTGTATATACATATGTGCAGTGCAGCAACCTTTGTATTTGAAGTAGTTAAATACTCTAGCCATCCCCCAGTCTGTTCCTTTCCCTCTTCCTTTCTCCCTATCTTTCTCTCCATCTCTTTGTTGGTCTTTCTTCCTTATTTTTATAGGAGCTGGAATTTATTGTTGAAGCCCTGCACATGACAGGAAAGCCCTCTCCTGAGCCGTAGCATCAGTCCATGCCGTTATAAAACAATGTAATCCTGGACAAGGTGCCACATTTATGCCTATTTCAATCCGTATGTATGTATGTATGTATATATGTATGTATGTATGTATGTATGTATGTATCTTTCTTTCTTTCTTTCTTTCTTTCTTTCTTTCCTTCTTTCTTTCTTTCTTTCTTTCTTTCTTTCTAAGACAGAATTTCTCTATGTAGTCCATGCTGCCCTCAAACTCAGAAATCCTCCTGCTCCTGCCCCTTCCCCCCACCCCATTTCTGAGGGCTGGGATTAAAGACATGTGCCACCACCACCCAGCCCAGTCTACTTCCCTTATGATGGAAAATACCAATGACAAAAAATGTCTAGAGTGCCTGCCAAACATTTATATACATTGTAACTTACACTTGCTGTTATTTACTGTATTCATCAAAGTTAATTTCTCTCCTGCAAGGATATAGAGGTCATAGACTTCATAGACTCCGGAGTGCGTGTGCAGCTTAGTGAGCCGATGAAGTTGAACTGTGTCCCCCTTTCTTCTATGACACCTCTCATAGTTAATTCCCCTGAAGCAATATTCTGGATGATGATTGCCAACTGCTGAAACCATTTTGTCTGGCAAAAGAAAGTCATTGCTTCACCCCAGACAGTGCCGTGCTCTTCAGAAGGGAAGCTCGGACCTCAGGGAGCTTAGCACCAGACTCCTTTCTAATAGCGCAAGCTTCTGTTAGGTGAGGTCAGCACGGTGATTAGGCGGAACATCCTTCAAAGCCTGTAATCTCTCCAGGAGAAATAAGAGCTACCTCCTGCCAATTGTTAATGATAATGGTCTTATAATTCAAACACTGCATTTCACTCAGGAGGATCCCAAATGCTTTATGGATCTACAAATAGTGTCACCCACTCTGCCCAGTAGGCATTAGGTGGACTAAACTTGGAGCGCAGCCACTGGAGAAGAGCTGTTATTAAATTAAAAACTATGCAAAAATAATGTGTCCCAGTAACTGTAAAAGAAGGGGACGCAAATGTTTAACTTAGTATTAATAGATAAAGCAGGAGTGAGAGAAATGGGGGAGACTCTTACTTTGTATTATTTTAAATTGAAACGTAATCATTTTACTGATTTTTGAAATATGGAATTCCTAAACAAACGTAGCTGGTTTCCACATCGTAACTTCTTTTACAGAGCTGAATGGAGATTCTAATTCTTAAAGTTAAAGTGCTCACCGAACCCAGGGAGCACCAGTTATGGACTAGGTTACGGAGAAAGGATAGAGTTATAAAGACGGTGTTCTCCCACCGCTGCTGAGCTGTTCTGATTTTGACGACACGCCACTGAGAGACCAACAGTCACCAAATTTGATGTCTCAAAGTAGCAACGGCTTCACTGTGTCTGTGGTTTTGTTCACTTCACCGCTCTTCTCTAGCAGACCTCTAGGACCTCTAACGTGGAGGTGGGCAGGAACAAGAACGGCTCTTCCAGAAGAGAATTTCTGGAGCACCAGTGGCTCCCACAGGGCTGGAACCATTGCACTTTTTACTGGCCGCAATAGAGTAGTTGAGTAGGATTCCTCTTTCGTCTGGTTAAAAAAAAAAATCAAACAAGTAACTGGAGCTTCGGAAGGTTTCCCATGTCAATTATGGGAGTCAGCACAATGGCCCCACAGACGAGCCTACAGGCGAGCCTTTTCTCAACAAGGCCTCTCTGGGACCCTTTCCCCAGGTGACTGTACACAGTGTCAAGCTGACTACACTATCACTTACACTCTGTAAGTTAGCACTTTATGTTGCTTCCCTAAAATTCCTCCTACTCACTCCCCTGTTGACTTTCTTCCTTCCTTGTCTTACTCGTCACCAGCTTGCAATGGTCCTCATCACATGGCTGGAGAGTGTGAGTTCCACACAGGAGAACAGAGATGTGATCCTACCCTGAAGAAAAGGCATTAAATCACTTTAGCATGGCTTTTCCAACTGTATCAATTTTTGCTACAAGTAACCTACAATATTTCTCTAACCACATAGGTTGGTTAGATTTCTTTTCTCCCAATGCCTTATTTCTACCTGTCTACTCTCAAGTAGCTGAAATACAGTGTTTTAGTGTTTTCCCAAAGAGGACAGATTTCACCAAGACTGCAAGGGCAGGTGACTGTAGATGGGTATATAAAGGTTCGTGTCTAGAATATTCTACCATTTGAATGTCCTACATCCTCCCTCTCTCCAATCAATCTTTAAAACTATAACAACATTAACCACACATGCCAGGTAATATAATACAACTATTTCTTGTTAATGAGAATCTTTTGTTTTTTATTGGTGAGACTACCTTTTTTTTTTTTTAAGATTTATTTATTTATTATATATAAGTACACTGTAGCTGTCTTCAGATACAACAGAAGAGGGCATCAGATCTCTTTACAGATGGTTGTGAGCCACCATGTGGTTGCTGGGAATTGAACTCAGACCTCTGGAAGAGTAGTCGGGTGCTCTTAACCGCTGAGCCATCTCTCCAGCCCGAGACTACCTTTTTATACTTCACAAATTGACGGACTCAGTATTATTTACTGTCTGACTCCAATGTTTCCGAGTGATACTTATTCCTTCTCCATTACAGTGTCAACCCCGTATTTATTCTTTAAAGTTTTAAAATGCAAAGTTAACCATTCATTGAACAAATTGCAGGGTGCCATTTTTCAGATGCATCGTTATGAATGTTGTTCCACATAAGAGGAAAAAAAGAGCAAGAAGCACGGTCATTCAACCACATCCACGTTTATCATTGATTATAACTTTCACTCTAATTTCTGACGCATCACCATAGACAGAGTGTGTTTTTATGCACTTCGTGGACATTAACATATAAAGAAGTAAACTAGAGCAACAATGAAGGAAAAGAAGGAAACTTCATAAATATGCAAATTAATGGATTTCTGAACTAATCTGTACACGTTACGGCAAGAGAACAAGATTTGTATGGGTAGACAGCCTCCCAACTTCTGTAAAAGGGCAAGAGGTTTGCTTATTATCTGTCAGTTCCTTTTTCAGGACGTTTGTGCTTTACTTAGACAAGGTCAGGTGTGGTGATGTTAGCCTTCATGTTCAAAGGTGGTACACGTGGCATATCTTGTCTGCATGGTACTGTCACTTCCTGTTCATCTCTACCATTGGGGACATCTCTGAGTTACAGATGTCCTCCTACTATTGAGTAACACTTTTGTTTACTGACTGAACTAAGTAGTCTAATAAACTCGCAAACTCATTTTATTTTTCCTGTGTATTTGTCTTTAGTGTGAATGTTCTAACACCCGAATTATAACTCAATGCGACTATTCCGAGGGACAATCCTCCAATTCTCAGGCAGTGTCCAAAGATAGAGAGTATGTCAAAAACATGAATTATTGAGTGTAATAGCAACAAAACTACTCCCACTTTTACATTTGGTGAAACTTTCACACTCTATAACCGATGAGTTCATTTGGTGACATTTGTGCACTCTATAACTGATGAATTCTATTTGAAAATTTACAGTGTGCATTGTTCTCATATTATATAATACATTCTATAAGTGATAACTTCCTCTTTGTAAAGTGTGGTTTAACATATATGCTAATAGTACGTTTTTTGATAGGACAGATCATTGTTGTATAAAGCCTGTTGCTTCTCAGGAGTAGAGTACACATCATTACTGCCAAGTCTCGTGGGTATTGTCTCACTTCTCCACATTTTTTTCTTCAACAACATTCTTCTGCTCAGAAGAAATATTGACTGAGAAATAGATATAATTTTTGAAAAGCCCACCAGGTGGTGGCATTGACAGGAGGCTTCAAGGAAAAGAAGGACCATGAATAGCAGCCACTCTTGGTCATGGGACAGAAAGAAATCAATCTGATACTAGGTTGGAACTTTCTCCCTCCTGGTTAGTTTTTTTGTTTTGTTTTTAGCAGTGCCAGAAGTTAAGTAGTCTATTGAGGGAGAAAAGTCTTCAACTGTCTTGCCTAGCTATGAATCCTGTCAACTCCTATAATGACCAGATGGGTGTTCTGGTACAATAGTGGTCTACACAATACAATACAACACAATACAACACAACACAATACAACACAACACAATACAATACAATACAACCCAATCAATCCAATCCAACACAACACAATAGTGGTAACTACTTTCTGATCTATTTGAGGCCCACACCACAGTAGTGTACTCATGTCTGAGACTATAAATCTGGTCAGGAGCCCTTGGTTGGAAAGGTCACAGGCCCTAGATAGAAACCTATAACTGGTGCTTTGGTGAATGGTCATGCTGCCAACCTGCCTCATAAATACTTAAATTTATACCTCCAGATGTGTGTTGTTGCCATCGGCAGTGGGTTGTGGTGAATGCAGAACTTGGTAGTGACCATTAACAGTAGCTTGTGGGTAAGGCAGACTTGAGGTGCTGAGAATAAGTGGTGGTGATACGCTTGACTCTAAATGGGATGCCTCTACTGCCCTCTCCTAGAATCAAGGGACATCATGGAAGAAGGTCCAGAAAAAGCATAAAAGACAGAAGACGGGAATATGGGCAGCACCAAGTCTTCTTGACACAATATAGCATTGTCCTTATGCACTTACCGTACTTGTAGCTATTTATATGTACAGATTGGGCCTATCGGCATTTTATCATAGATTGAAGAGGGGCCCACAAGGCCCTCCCCATCCCCGAGGGACTACTCCCAGTTAGATGTTGCTAAGGAGAGATTGTCCTTTGTAGACATGAGCTGCCCATGCTCCAGTTAGTAACCTCTTGGCAAAGGACTCAATCAAACTCAACGGGTCATACACACCTAGAAGACATGAGCGTAGGAAAAGTTTCTGCTGGTAAGAAGGTTTTCAGTGCAAGGAAAGATAATGAAAGAAGGTGAAGTATCAATGAATTTAAAAGTGAAATAAAGCAAAAAAACAAAAACAAAACAAAAAAAGAAGCCCAACACCCCGCTGATATTTGACTATTAACTGAAGTATTTAAAAATAATGTCTTTTAGATGAGAACATGGGAAGTCCCTTAAATGTTTTCTTTGCATTCTACTTGAAGTTTTCAATAATAAACCTTATAATATTTTATTTTTTTATAAAGAGTGGGCCAGAAAAATGCTTGCTACCAAGGCCAATAATCAGAGTTTGACTCCCCAGACCTACACAATGGGAGAAGAGACAACTGGAAGTTGTCCTCTGAGTCTGCGTGTACGCTTTGGTGTGTGTGTGTGTGTGTGTGTGTGTCTGTCTGTCTGTCTGTCTGTTTGTCTGTCTGTCAAGTTTCTCTTCTTCTGTGTCTCTCAACATATGATAAGGTAAAGACTCCCGGGCACGATTGCTTTATTCACCAAGGGACGGAGCATGTGCTCCTTCCCAGTGTCTGCCTCTCCTGGTAGGATTAATTTATAGTCTTGCACTTATCCAGAATTGCTGTCCAAACACCATGAAGGAGAATTAAAAATTTCACCTATGAAACTTGATATCCTTTTTAATTAATGTGGTTACCTGTTGGGATACTCATTAGATTGATATAAAACGGATGGCAACACCAACGGGCGTACGTATTGATACTTAATAGCACCCAATGAAAGAAAGTAATGAGTCAGAATGACCCCCAAAGCAGAGGATCCATAGTTAGAATAAATGTATTCATGTTAATGAGAGGTTGATTACCTTAAGCCACTGCTATGAAGTTTCCAAAGTTTATGGATGAATCCATTTACAAAAATCTATCTTAAAAGCAACATGGACTATTTTTGTATTCAGATAAAAAAATAAATTCCTACTTGTGACTATTTCATGTGCTGTAAGAGGGTCTGTAGGAAGATAAACTTTTCTGATAAGTACTAAAATGATAAAACCTAAGGTTGGGTTTATTAAGGCTGCAAGGCAGATGTTCCTTGCTGTTTGCAAGCATTCTGCTCTGTGTTTATTCACAGAAGTTTAATACCAGGAAGAACCATCAAGTGGTTCGTGAGGTCGGAGTATTGAGGTGGTGGTAGTCCTAAGTGTAAATCAGTCAGTTTGTTTATTGGGAAATAAGAATTCTTGAAAGATTTAAATTAAAAATTAAAACCTATAAGTGCACATTAGGAAAGCACAAAGAAAGAGTGTGTGGTTAAAACTCCACTCAGGGACTTAAGTGATCTCAAAACACAGTTTTTAACATCCTTAGCCAAGCCTATCTTTTAGTCATTTCAACCAAGGAATGGAAAACCTACTTTTGTTATGTTAGTTAGATTTTCCAACAAATGTGCGTTGGATAACAGTGTTATACTTTAATGTTCAAATATAATTTTTATTGTTTTATTGAAAATACAATTTTTCATAAAATATATGCTGGTCACGGTTTTCCCTTCCTCATCAATTCAAGATTCTCCTGACCCATCCAACTCCATGTTTTCTTTGTCTCTTTCTTTAGAAGAGAAAAAGGCAAATTAAAAAAAAATACAAACCAAAATATATCAAGAAATCAAAGAACAAGCATAAGAAACACATACACAGAGAGTCAGGCATACACATGTGTACCCACATGTGCACAGACACAGACACACATGCACACACACAGCCAAAACTCATTAAAAATCAAAATGGGAAACTATAATATACAAGTGAAACTAGTAAGTTCAAGTAAAAATAAATGCCCAAAGGCATATAATCCTCCTCCCCCATAAAAATTCTCCAAATATATTGATTAATTGGGGCTGACCTTTAATGTTGGGCATGAGGGCTATACTTAAGTGTAATTTATATACCCATTGTGGCTCCATTGGAAAAAAGATTCCTTTGTAAGCGGTTGTCAACTGGAGATAACTTCTTGCTTGTAAATGGAAACTCGTGTCCACTTCCCCCTCTCAGTGCTGGGACTTCTGGCGTGGACCCGTGCAGGCCCTGTGCATGCTGACAGTCTTTGTGAGTTCATATATGTCAGTCCTGTTGTGTTTGAAATACACTGTTCCCTTGGTGTCAGCAGCCTCCTTGGCTCTTAAATCTTTCGGATTCCTCTTCTGCATAGCTCCCTGAGCCCTGACGGAAGATGCTGGATAAAATCATTCCATTTAAAGCTGAGTGTTCCAGAGTCTCCCCCTCTCTGCCCATTGTCCAGCTGTGGGTCTCTGAATCTGTTCCCATATACTGTAGAAGTGTCTCTGATGATGGCCGAGTAAGATATTTCTTCCCACTCCCTCTCCATTTAATTCCACTATTCCAGTCTCCCCACTGCTTCTCCAAAACTATATATTCTATTTCCCTTCTCCAGGGAGATCCTTCCCTCCCCGGAAGTCCCTTACTCTATCTGTTATATGTAGATATAGTTATACGGATTGTAGCATGCCTACTGAAGGTTTAAAACCTGACTTCCACATTTTAGAGGAAATATACAACATCTGTCTTTTGGGGGCTGGATTATCTCACTCAGGATGACTTTTTTTTTTTATAGTTTCGCCCTTCATCTATCTACCTGTGAATTTCATGATTTCACTTTTGTGAACAGCTAAGAGTCTATTGTGTAAATGTACCAGGTTTCCATTATCCATTCAACTGCTGATGGATATGTAGGCCCTTTCCAATTTCTGACTATTCTGATCAGAGCAGCAATGAACATGGGTGAGCAAGCTCCTGTGTAGCATGAGTCCTTCAGGTATATGCTCACCTGGATCTGCAGGTCGACTACTCCCACCTTACTGATTTCCATAGTGGCCATAAGTTCACACTCTTTCCCATAGGCAGGGTTAATTGTTCTCACTCCACAGGCCAGCATCATCGTTTGTTTTGTTGATCTTGGCCATCCTGATGGCCGTTAAGGTGCAATCTCAAAGTCATTTTGATTTGCATTTCCTTGGTGTCTAACAATGTTGAGCAATTTCTTAAAGTGTTTCTCAGCCATTTGTGTTCCTCTTTTGAGAACTCTAGTTTTTCTTACCCCATTTTTAAATTGGATGGTCTGTTCCCTCGATGTTCATTTTTTTTAGTTCTTTATATATTTCAGATGTTAGTCCTCTGTTGGCTGTGTAAGTGGTAAAGATCTTTTCCCACTCTATAGCCTGCGGCTTTGTCCGAATGATGGTGACCTTTGCCATACAGAAGCTTTTTGGACTCATGAGATTCCACTTACCAATCATCGATTTTAATGTCACCGCTATGTGCTCTGGGAGTCTTTTCCTGTGCCGATGAATTTGAGACTATTTTCTACTCTATTTTCTATCAGATTCAGGGTATCTGGCCTTGTGTTGAGAACCTTGATCCACTTGGGGATGAGCCAAACATTTTTAAACCTGGTTAAAATATATACTAAAAACATGGGGATCAGTTTCAGGATACAGTAGTTAAGACAGATATTTTTTTACCAACTAGAAATATCAACGGTGTAGTCACGCTAACATTTTCTTTCAGCCAGTTTTATATTTTATTCTTTATTTGCAAACCAGGTAAAAAGGTAACATTCAAATTACCTATGTGTGCTAGGCTACTGTCTGCAAACATCCTTAAGTGTCAGGGGTTGCATCCTCCTTGGGGGTGGGCCTTAAGTTGTGCCAGTCATCGGTTGGACAATCCTTCAATCTCTGCTCCACCTTTACCTCTGCACGTCTTGTACGCAGGACAAATTTTGGGTTGAAGATTTTGTGGGTGGTTTGGGGCCCCTCCCTCCACTGGAATCCTGCCTCCCACTGGAGGTGACCACTTCAGGCTCTGTCTCTCCCCAACTCTGATGGTAGAGATCCCAGCTAAAGTCACCTCCATAAAGACTCCCAGACGCCTCCCCTGTCTCAGAGATGCCCCCAACTGATTTCAGTTCTCTCTCACAGCCTTTCCCCCTCCCCACTCCCAATCCCCACCCCCATTCCCTACTCCTCTGTCATCCAGGTCTTTCCTTCCATCTACTTTAGATGACTATTTTATTTTCCTTTCTGAGTGAGATTCAAGCATCTATTCTTGGGCCCTCCTTGTTACTTTGCTTCTGTGGGGCCATTGCAGGTTGTAACATGGTTATCCTCTACTCCATGGCTAATGTCCACTTATCAGTGAGTACACACCATGTGTGTTTGTCTGGGTCTAGGTTACCTCACTCAGGATGATATTTTCTAGTTCCATCCATTTGCCTGCGAATTTCATGATGCTCCTTGTAGTATTAGTGTTCTCCTGTGTGAACGTACCTTATTTATTTATTTATTCTTCGGCTGAGGGACACCTGGGTTGTTTCCGGTTTCTGGCTATTACAAATAAAGCTGCTATAACCATAGTGGACTATGTGTCCTTGTACAGAGCATCTTTTGGGTACATGCCCAGGAGTTGGTATAGCTGGGTCTCGAGGTAGAACTATTCCCAATTGTCTGAGGAATCTTCACATTGATGTCCACAGTGGTTGTACAGATTTGCATTCCCGGCTCTCAATGGAGGAGTGTTCTCCTTACTGTCTGTTCTCGTCAGCCTGTGCTGTCACCTGAGTTTTTGATCTTATCCATTCTGATGGATATAAGATGGAATCTCAATTTTATCTTTAATCTTTATTTTATCACACGTAAAACAAGTTAGTTATGTGTGGTGTTTTTAAAAGCCTTCATATGGAGATGTTCTTGGTTATAAAATACAATATGCTGATTTTTGCATATTGATGATGTATTGCTCATATTAAACTAATCTTTTTGCTCTTTTTGTCTAATGAAAATATAAAACAACGAAAAATGAGAAGGGAAATGGTGGCACCATTATCATATTACTATTAAGTAAAGTATTTTCACATATAAAATTGTTTTTAAATTATGAATATATATAAGATATCTGCTATTGTTGTTTTCAGCTTGTCAGTGAAACATCACTTTTTTTTTTGCTTACAGTTTCTGTGAATAGTGCTTTCATCAGCTCCCAATGCTAAGTACATTTATATTCTTAAAACACAGCTTAATCAAGGTCCGCCATTATTATACTCTCAGATTTTCTTAAAGTGATCACACATTAACTCTGCTCTTTTGCAAAGTTTGTTCTGTAAGCCCTGTACTGACTTTGCACTTCTGAGAAAAGAAACTGATGAGATTTCTGCATTCATCCCTACCTTCTCCTGAAATAATTTTTCAAATGGGAAACAAATCCAAGTGGAAAATGGCAGACCCACCAGATAGAAGAAACAGCAGAATTCACCAATGCTAAGACTGCTAAGATTTAGAGCTCAGTGACTTGGAGGAGGAAGCTGCAGATAGGGGGTTTCAAAACTACTCTGAGATGCACAAACCCAGAGCAAGGTCTCAGGAGACTTTCCAGACAGTGGCTATGAGAGGTGGGAGCTTTGCAGAAATCTTTAAATGACTTTCTGTCTACTTCCAGGAAACATTAGAGTACCGGTTCATTCAGAAAAGAGAAACAGTGTGTTGTAATACCAGTGTGTTCTGAATAAGGGCTGCACCCTTGGAAAGAGAACAAAACAAAAACAGAATCATCCTAGTAAAACAAATCAGGATAATAAAATAAAATATGAATTGTCTCTCAGAGGAAGAAATCTAATCTAGCAAGACGGAGAGGGGAGGGGGACCTGGGGTCTCTACAATGTATCATCCACATTAACGCTATGTAATTTCAAAACTGGAAAGGCAATGATCAGGAACAATGGTGACACTGAGGAGCCACAGGCACAGACACAGAATTGGTCAGGATGTTCACATTAGCAGAGGACTGAAAATATTCATAGCTAACCTGTTAGAGGAAACAGAGTAACCTGCAAACCAAATGGCTTTCAGAAGAAAGATGGAATCCATCACAGCCAGATGGACATTAGCAAAAAGTCTTACTGTTTGCAAGGATAGGAAACAACTGGATACCTAGGATTCTGTTCACAGAAATGCAGAATAGTATACTACTGGCAAATACTTTGTTAATACCCTCTCCTGCTGAATACATATTACCATGCAGCATAACAATTCCACTCAGGAATTGATCCAATCTCAACACAAGCGAGTTACCCACAAAGGTTAAAATGTAAATGTAAATTCATGACACCTCCAAACTGGAAATGAAAAAAAAAAGTCCACAAATAGTAAATGTATAAATTATGACATATTATAGCTCATATTTGTGAATACTACTATGTCATATAAAGGAATCTAACAAAAGAAGTCAGAGACAAAGACTACATAAGCTTACATATAGATGTGTTTCTAGATGTGCAAACGTGTAAGAATGGGAAACAGGTCACTGGCTGTCAGAGGGTCGGTTGGAAAGAGCAGATGGACAGAACGTGAAAGACATGCTGGGATGTTTGAAAAGTTAAAGGAAAGCAAATTCGAAGACTTGAGAGTGCATTTACACGTGGATGGCCTGGAAAGGATTGTTGGGGTTAGTTCACAAAGACACTTGAACTTTCCTCTGCAGTAAACAGAACAAAACGAATAGTGATTACAAATGGCTCTTGGGGTCCTACATGACCATATATATGCTTTCATTGTGGTAAAGCCTACATAACACAGGGTCTTATTACCCCTTTAAATGTGACAGTTCCATGGTCCTAAATGTATCATAGTTTTGTCAGTTATCCTCACCAGCTGTCTTTAGAACCTATTCATTTTTACCCAGGATGAACTTCAACATGTCTTCTTTGAAATGAGCCTGGATGGTGATGTAGGAATGATGTGAATTAGGAGCCTTGAGATGGACCAGTTTAGAGGCTCATTCAAGAGCTAGAACAAAGGATAAAGAACATGGGAATAGAATAGAGGGAAGTGAGATTTAGATAGGGGCAGATGTGCTCATCAGAGAGAAGGGAATAAAACATTTGAGTATCCACCAAGGGAGTCAGTCTATGATGCTTCCTATTCGGACAGTTGGGTAGAAGATGGAATTCTTACCCCAGAATCCAGAACACAGAAAGATGGATGGCTGGAAAGGATTCCTGGGCGTAGAATGCTCTGAACTTGTAGAGTCTACCTCTGAGATAGAGAGAGCCAAGGATGGCTAATGAATCTGCATGAGGCTGGTCACAGTGGTGGCAGACGGACTCTTACGAAGGATTTTCCCACTCTTCCCTATATGGCCAAAAATTAACAGTAAACAATCATAAAGCACACAATTTTATTACTTTAACAATTTTATTACTAGTATTATTTTAAATATTTATTTTATTCTGAAAATGTGTTTGCCTGATTGAGCTTAAGTGCATCACATGCATTTATGTGCACTACATGCATTTATGTGTACCTAGTGTAATTATGTTTATCACATGTATTTATGTTTATCATATGTATTTATATGCACCACATGTATTTATTTGCATCTCATGTTTTTATATGTGCCACATGTATTTATATGCATCACATGTATTTATGTGCACATGCATTTATGTGCATCATATATATTTATATGCATCACATGTATTTATGTGTATCACATGTATTTATGTGCACCACATATATTTATGAGTACCATGCATATTTATGTATACCACATGTATTTACGTGCATTGCATGTATTTATTGCATCACATGTATTTCTGTACACCACACATATTTATGTTCATCACATGTATTTATATGCATCACATGTTATATGCACCATCACATGTATGCAGGATTCCATGGAGGTCAGAAGAGAGCATCATATCCCCGGGGTTTGGAGTTCTAGGCAGTTGTAAGCTGCCATGGTGATGACAGGAACCAAGTCCAGGTCCTCTGTAAGAGCAGTCTTCACTCCTGACTGCCAAGCCATGGAATCATCTTTCTGGCCTCTACTAATACTATTTTTAATTGAAAAATAAGTATAGATGTGGGGTGCACTGTTGAGACATGAATACGCCATGGAAGGGTTAACTAGAACAGTGAATGGGTGTCGTCTCACTTATCTTTTTATGTAGAGAGAGGCGTATGTAAGGAAAACTTACTCTCGTAGGAGTTTTGAAGGAAAATGCATGCTTTTGATTCACATTTATTCTGCTGTGCGTCGCAACTCATAAAACCATTCTGGATGTCTACATGAAACGCCGCCTCCTTTGGGTATAAGAAAGTAGACAGAAGAGCGGAGTACGATCTCAAAGTTATCTTATAGAAGGAAAACCACAAATGACTAAGAAGAACAAGAGCAGATGTCCAAATCAATGAGTACACGGGCAAGCGAAATGTGAACAACCTCGCGCCCCTCAGGTTGGCAAAAAGCAAAGTTTTCTAAACATGAAGCAAGATCTGTAGGGAGAGGACTAGATGAATGCTCAGCTGCCCGTGCCTAGAACATCCATGCCTCGCTTTTGACGAAGGTTGTGGTCAACCCAGAATGAGGTAAATGAGGAAGCGCTTAGGTCTTAACTTACTTTAGCATTTAAAAACACTACTGATGAATTTAATTTACTTCAAAAATCTGTAAAATGCATAAATATATGGCTAACATTTTGGCTTATCTTCTTGTAGTTTTAATTAATTAGTTAATAAATTAACTTGGTTTTTTTCAAGATAGGCTCCTTCCATGTAGTTCTGGCTGTCCTGAAACTCACTATGTAGACCAGGCTAACCTCCAGCTCACTGAAACCCACTTGCCTCTGTCTCCCAAGTGTTGAGATTAAAAGTATGCACCACAATGCTCAGCCTTCTTCAGTTAAAACAAGAAGTATTTACAGAGGGTATGGTGGCATATGAGAGTAACCGTGACACTGAGAAACTGAAGGAAGATTGTGAGTTCAAGGATAGCCTTGGCTACACAGTAAGTTCCAGGCTAGCCTGGGCTAAAGGATAAGAGCTTATCTCAAAACATGAAGAACTAGAGATGTAGTTCTGAGGTAGAGTGCTTGTATAGCATGCCCACAACCACAGAATAAAACAAAGCCTGGTATCAATATATGAATATTGCTTTCCGTATAGCAATGTGTACACAGCATACATTACAGTATCAATTATACAAAATGTTTATACAGACATATATTTAGGAGAAAATTTAACCATAGCATACATGTTCATGTTTTATTTTAACCATTAGAATATATTTCCTTTTCTTCCAGCTTTATTTGTACAATGAATACATAGAATTGTCACGTAGGTATAGACATTGTTGAATGTAGAGACAGTGTGAGGATCATCACTCTCAAGCTATTTAGAATATGCATTGACATGGTGTGCCTGCATGTGTGTCACATGTGTCACATGTGTCACATGTGTTATGTGGTGTGTGTGTGTGTGTGTGTGTGTGTGTGTGTGTGTGTGTAAAGAACTTAGAATCTACTATGTAACTGTATTTTGCAGTTACAAACAACAACTGTATTTTGTAGTTACCGGACTCGAAACCCTAATTCCATGCTTAACTTTTGAGTCTGACTGCCTCTGAGGTGGTGCTGAGTTTCTTTTTTGTGTTTCTTGTGTTCTTTCCTCTCAGTATAATGTCCTCGTGTTTCCTGTGGCCTTGTTTATGATAACAGAGTTGGTGGCAACCAGCTTTAACACTGGAGAAATAGAAAAATAGGACAGGAAAGATGTACTTACAGGATTCTACAAGGTATTTATAAACAACGAACTCGAAGTGTGCTCAGAGAGATTTTATACACATGATGTTCAGGATAAAGAAAAGAAAAGAAAAGAAAAGAAAAGAAAAGAAAAGAAAAGAAAAGAAAAAGGTCCACAGCTCAATGCATTATATAGAAATAAACCTTAACCCTTACATATGCTACAAGGATATGTGTAAAAGTAAGGTTACAAATCAAACACATTGTAAAGGGAAAGAAAATAGAAGATAAAAAAATAAAATAAAACAAGACACGAAGCCCTGCAATGGTAGAAGGGACTTGAAAGAATATTTCAGATTCAGCACTTGGATTTGAGATTCCTCTCGGGTGAGTGACGCTAACAAACAAATGACCGGAGGCCCAAAGGTTGTGGAAGCTTCTCTCTATTCTCTCATTATCTCTGGGAAATCCTTCTTTCTTACAGAAGCAAGATACCGGAAACAGAAAAGTGTTTGGTAAATTGGGCTCAGGCATCAGTCAGTTCTTCATTTCATTTTTTTTCAGCCCCTCCCCTGAACTACATTCTTTATGTTGGATCATCGTTCCTACTCTCAGTTTTCTCCTCTATAATCTGATACTACAATAATGTTTTTGGACATTAATAAAATATAATGTAATAAGATATAAAATACTGAGGTGTTTGGCATGCATAATTAACCTATCTTATCGATAATTATGCATATTTTAGAAACCTCGGTGGCTTTCTTACCTACCGTTATTTTTTTTTAATACTCTTTAATCTGTGACATAAGTAAAGATAGTGATATTGTCCCTGTGAAATTGAGAGACAACATAAAGTTGAAAGGGAAGAGTTAGGCCTCAATCTGAAAATTAAAACAGAGAGCTAATACTAATAGCATTCTACATAAAAGGGGTTGCATAGTGGGTCACAACCAGCATGGACAGACATGAACAAACGCAATGTGTGAACAACCCTGGGAATGTTGGTGTGCATTCTCCATTGGTGAACTCCTTGAGAGTCAGCCTGGGCTGGGCACACGTTCATGGGATCATGAAGAATCCTTTTCCTCTACCCACCTATTAGAAATCTGTAAAGAGGCTGGGCTCAGGTCTGGTGGTCTTGGTTTGGAAGGAAGGGTCACTAACCAAAGAATGTTTTGAAGAAGGGGATGGAGACTACCCCATGTGGACCTGCTGAAAATGAAGGGGATTTTATGTGTGGACAAGAAAAGTCCAAGTTAGGCATTAAAGGCATCTCTACATCTAGTTATGAAGGCAAGATTAGCCTTTCCCTCAGAAATCTACTCATTGGAGTTGGAGTGCAAGTTCTGTGGAGCAGAATACAGTGAGCAGAATTCGGTGAGCCCATACTTGTGAGAACTGACCAACCAGATAAAGGCAATGCAACTGTCAGTCTTCATTAGTAGCTCCTTTTAAATTTATATAAAAAATGTTCTACAAGATGCTGGCGAAACACATCTTTGGGGAGTTTCTCTGGAGCCAGTTTGAGAGAGGACTAAGGGATGAGGACTTACTCTAAATACAGACACCATCCCATAGGCTAGGTTCTGGACTAGATGCAAAGGTAAAATGAGAAAGACTGCTGAGTGCTTAACGGTCGCTTCTCTTTCCTTCTTGATTCCAAACTTGTGAGCAAACAGCCTCCTGCTGCCTGCTGTCCTGTCTTCCCAGCCATGACCGGTGCATCCCTTGGCCCACGAACCAGCAAAACTTCATGTTGCTTCTTGCCAGGCAATTGTAAAAACAAGTAGTTCCTCCCAGATTTTACAGGACAGTGGTGGTTGTAAAGGACTCTACACAGAATCTTTACAATTTCTTGTTTAACAGCATGGTTCAGGAGATTCCCAGATACAATATATTACACTGGATGACTTCCAAACCTCCCACTTTCAACTCCCAGAGTCTCACTTTCTGTCAAGGGCTTATTACCTGCCAATAGCAGGTAATTCTTTTAGGAAGAATGAGTTCCAGAGAGTGCAATCAGGGTTAGGTCGTCATCAGAGGAAGGTCTTGATCAAGTTACATCTCAGTCAGGGTAAGCCATGGTTACAGTGTAACAATCCTTTTCAGTCAGAGTAAGGTTTAACATTGTTTTTTGTGGAGTACAGGTATTTTATGACCCAGAAATACTTACACAACTCTACTCCCATCCCACAATAGATTTATACAATTAATGCAACCCCCCTTCTTTTTTCAAATTCTTTATCTGTGCTCCTTTAGTATTTAATGTCATCTCTGCTTAGCTCTCTGAAGATGTGGACTAGATCTTAACTAGTGCAGTTTTACTGAGGTCTAACTAGAACCAGGGTGAGGTACAGCGAACTCTCCAAACCAGTTCATCACCAGATCCTAAATTCTTCAACACCTCCTTCTTTGCCACTGCTACCCACTTTGCTAAGTCTGGAGTGAGAGAGCTGACTCTTTCCAGTCCTGAACATCTGCTTTCTGCTAAAGCCATCGAGGGTGTGGTTTGGTAGACCATCCAAACGGATCCTACACAAACTGGCCTCACAGAGGAGTCTGCTGACTGTGGTTGTTTCCCAGCACTCACCAACACTTGATTCTAAGCAATGACAAGAAGGAGCCTTATCACATAGCTTGCCTTCCTCTGTCCCCCCGGCAGAGTCTCTAGTGCATGCTAGGCAGATAGTGTACTTTCTAGATTTGTGAATGGCAGCTACAAACCAATGAGTGGCTGGGCGAAGGCAGAAAGATGGCAGCAAGGAAGAATCCATTCTCTGCTTAAAGTTAAGCACATCAGGGCTCAGCGAAGTTCCCAAGTGCTATTCCTGCCCCTCCCCAGACTGGCTCTCCTCTGTTGAGTGTGATGATCCTTTGCCTGTGGGTAGAGTGTGTTCTGAGGGGATGATCACTGCCTGATATGAGAGATGATATTGGAGATTAGTTAACCGTATGGGCTGGGTCCCAGGGGAGGTGTGTGAAATGAATCAGATTAAACAAAATTGATAATGTGAATGCTTAATCAAACAGACAAAGGTAGTCTGCACAGCTAATTAGGGGCAAATAGAGCGTCCCTCTTGTACCTCATTTAACTGACAAATTGTGCAGACAGTTTTAATGGGAGTCTGTTTAGCAAAGAGAAGGCTGTATCGTTGACAGCTTGGCGAAATGTGGTTTCTGTAACACCACATGATGCTTATGGAAATGAGCCTCGTGCAGCTGAGCTCTGAGCGGGTCCTGGGTTGTGCAAATCA
This sequence comes from Rattus rattus, assembly GCF_011064425.1. NCBI lineage: Eukaryota > Metazoa > Chordata > Mammalia > Rodentia > Muridae > Rattus > Rattus rattus. The sequence continues at coordinate 217,183,090 of NC_046155.1, read as the reverse complement.
CAGCAAAAAATGGACCTTTCACAGCCCGCTGGGCAGGGCGTTCTTAAAGGCAAAGAATGCATTTTTAAACTTTAATATTTGAAGGGGTCAAAGGGGTTTAAAGTTAACACTTGGTGACACGTGGCATTCCCAAACTTGGTGAAGAAATCAAAATGAGCATATCCTGACAGGAAAAGCAGAGTCACCATTTTCACAGGGAAGAAGCTGGGGCATTTGCTAGGCACACAGCCCTAGACCAAGAAAGACAGCATAAGGAAAGGAGAGTGGCCCAAAGTTAAAAAGTGCATTAAGATTCCAAAGACTTAAATTATATGAGAAACTTCCAGAATTTTCACGGTCTTAAGCAACGTCTAAGCCTCTTTCTTCGATTCTGCCTCTTGAGCCTCGATGAGCCCCATCTCTTCCTGTTTTCCAGAGGAAACTTCCCTTCCTGTCTTCACCCTGGCTTGTCTTTGGGCTTGTCACGTGGTTGGAGGGATTTCCCAGTGCAAGCACGCTCTCGGGAACTGTTAGCGAGCGAGCTCAGCTGGTGTTGGTCTCCAGGGTTTCAGTGTTCAGAAGCGGTAACATGTGAGCCTCCTGGCGTACTCTGCCACAGTTAGTACCACCGCTAGCTGCTCTGCAAACGTGAGAAGGAATAAAAAACACTCACGTGGGGATGGGAGCTCTAAGGGGCTTTCCTGTGGGCCTGAACCCCTAAAGCCTCGTGCTGTAACCAGCTGCAGAGGGGGAGGTAATGCAGGGACAGGCAGAGTCAAATATCATGTTCACCTGTGTCTCAGTGTCAGCGTGGCACTATGTGCGGAGACTGGAACATGCTATTGGATTTTCACAGCGGAGTTGAACAACAGCCCCGTTCTTGGGGCCAAACCATCGCTTGCAGCATCCACCCTAATGAGGAAGGCTATGCATGAAGAGCACTCATTTAACGAAGTGGTATTTGTGAACGACTCCACCAGTCGGACATGGTCTTTTCTGGAAAATGAACAGTTTTGCATAAAATGGTCCATTAGTGTCAATGGAGGGGTTCTGACCTCTTCTCACAGAGCGCAATGCTGCTCTGAAAGCCTAGTCAAGTGGAACCACTGGAACTGGGCTGGGGCTCAAGACCGAGCTTTGCTACCTCTGGGGATTGCCCTGTGCTAGGATGCATTAAGAGAAAGCCAGAGTAACTTTTCCTTTGGTTAATAGGCTTGGCAAAACTGCGTATGCGGTTTAACTGGTTAACAAATTCATCCCTCACAAATGATTACAGAGTTTGATTTAATGGTTTAAACAAGAAGGATGGCATGTTTTGCCACACTCAAACTACACACATGTGCCAAACTATATTGGTGCTAGCCCAGGTCAAACCCTTGTGAGCTTAAACAGTGGATCTATACAATTGAGTAGCTCACAAAACAGATCTTATAGAAAGATGGGTAAAGCTATTTGGAATCACTATGGAAACAACTTTTAGATTTCTTTACATTACGGTGTCTGAATTTAGTAAATTAATTGGTTCCCCCCCCCTTTTTTTTTTCAAGACAGGGTTTCTCTGTAGCCCTGGCTGTCCTAGAACTCACTCTGTAGATTCAGAGATCTGCCTGGCTTTGCCTCCCAATTGCTGGGATTAAAGGCACCACCACCACCACCACCTGGCTAAGTGTGGCTCTTTCCAAAAGGGAGAAACATGTGGAAAATACTAAAGAAAATGGAAGAACTTGCAAAGAAAAATTGCTGGCTGGTGTGGAACTCACGATGTGTGCTACTATGGCTTCAAATTTCTGATAATTCTCCTGCCTCGGCCTCCTGGAGTAGCAGAGAGACTGGGGCCGGAATTCCAGGCATCTACTATACCCGGCTTTAATGAGAATTGTAGGGAGCCATTCTGAGCTATACAGTCACAAAGGATGCGGGGAGTGGGTGTGGCGGCAGTCCCAAGGTGGCGCCTGGGACTGCAGCTAAGTCTCATGACTAGCACCTGACTTCCTCACATGCCTGAAACTAGCCCTGCCCACTGTGAGAGCTGCGCAGGCGCACCATGACGCAAGATCAGGCCATGTGACATGGACCTATGCACTGAGATTACGTAGTCTGGACGGAGGAGGTGGAGTTGAGGGAGGATATAAGGGAGTCTGCTTGGGGACTGGGAGAGGATGAAGGGAAGAAAAGAGAGATTGCTGCTTGCATGCAGAAAAAAAGGTTCCTGAATAAACTGCTTTGAGACGAACGCTGTGGTGTCGCTCCTTTCTGTGGGACAGAGATGGAGGCGACAGAGAATTTGTTCATTCTGGTCCAGTTGATGCCTTGCCTACAGAGTAGTTCTTGATCATGATAGCAATTTTCAAAAATAAAGCTGAGGGAAGTGTACTCTTAAGGGGAGATTGTACATGGCCAGCCGCCCACATTCAAGCCTCTCTCAAGTCAGCGAGAGTCTCAATTATTAGGCCACATGATTTAGCTTTGTCTCTAGGGTTGTTTGCCTTTCCAGACAGACAAGGCCACAGGGTAGGAAGGAACCTCGAAGTCTTGCAGACAGACTAGCGATTAGAAGGGAAAAGCAGAAACAGAGAGAATGAATGAACGCTCACTAAGATCTGCACTGTCAGGGTGTCTTAGGGTTTTACTACTGTGAAGAGACTGCCACCAAGGCCATCTTATAAAGGACAACATTTAATCAGGGCTGGCTCACGGTCTCAGAGGTTCAGTCCGTTATCATCAAGGCGGGAACATGGCCATATCCAGGCAGGCATGGTGCAGGAGGAGCTGAGAGTTCTCCATCTGCATCCGAGGGCTGCTAGCAGAACACTGGCTCCCGGGCAGCTATTACTGTGGGTGCAAATACCCTCACCCACAGTGCACACCTATCCTACAAGGACACACCTCCTTATAGTGCCACTCCCTGGGCCAAGCATATACAAACCATCACACGGGGTCATGGTGGAATGAGCATGAACCATCATTGAATCAATTTAAAAAAGAAAATAAGAATTCTATGCCAACTAAAGCAAAGTGAGCTTGGAGGGTATTTGCGTCTCCCCCCTTCCTTTACTTTGTTCAGGACTGCGACAAATACCTGAGAGAAGCCACTTGAGGAAGGAGAGCTTTTATTTGGGCTCATGTTTCAAAGGAATTCGGACCCTCATGGTGGAAGGTATTGAGGGTTGTGAGGAAGCAGCTTCTGTAGAGTGCAAAGAGCTTATCTCTCCTCAAGTTCACAGCTCAGAGGTCAGGAAGTAGAGAGACCTAGCAGGACAGATGGCAGCCCTCAAGAACTACTGGGCACCTCCCACTCCACTCAGGGGCTCCACAGCCTTCCCCAAACAGCACTTACATCGGGGACCAAGTGTTCAAACACATGAGTGGGCAACACCTCAGGCTTAGCATTCCCTAAATCAACACTTCCATCCCCAGGTCACTAGTCAGAATCACTACAGAAGCCAGGCTACCCCTCTCTCCTCCGACCTCTGTTTTAGTTCACCCATCTTTCCGTTCACTGCATGGCTTTCTGGTTGTACAAATCTAAGCATTGTTGGTGCGACTGAGCTTCTGGTAATTTGACATTAGTTTCATTGTAAACACCCTCTGTCTGGGATCTTAGGTCTGAAGTGAAACGATGGAAAAATACTTAAGCGGCTGAGTAGGAATCCGGGGACCTCCACTTGGAATGCAGATTTAAATGGCACGTGAACATGTGTCATGTGTGACTGCTTTCAATCACAGTTAGGGACTACAGGCTCTATCAAATAAGTGGTGGTAAATTATTATAGTTATACTTCACTATTTAGCTTTACTTTCTAAATAATAGTCAAAATTTTGACTACTATTTTCAAAGGCACTAGAACATGTGTGTGCTTCTAAACGTGTTCTAAATCCAATAATTTCAAGTGACCGTGGGGGAAAAGCATGCAGCAGGCGTTAACTCTGTTCCTTCAAATATCGTCTTGTTGAAATGTTCTTTAATCTTTACAATTTACCTGACAATATTAATATTCATTTCGGCAGAGAAGCTATTCAACGGTTATCAGTTTTGTAAAAATTACTACTGTTTAAATTTTTTATTTTTTATTTTTATTTTTTGCTATTCATAGTTGTTTCAGATAAGTTTGCAAAACTCGCGTAAATGTGTCCGCTAGGTTGAATTTTAAAGAGACTGGTAATGCAGCGGCCGGTGCTGATGATAATGAATTCTATCAAGTAACGTGGCTGCCAGCCCTTTCAGGGGCAGAAATATTCTTCCACCATCTAAAATGTATTCTGCCCTCTGAAATGCCACTCTGCCACCTTTCTTTTTCTTGTTTCTTTCTGTTTTCTTTTCCTTTTGGATGCTTCTTGGTTTCTGTCACCGGCAAACGCGAAGTCGTCCCGGGCGATTACGTCAGTGTACCAGACCGGAAGTGAGGGCGGGCTGCTTGGGCTAATTGATAAACCTCTCCTTTTGATGATCAGGGTTAGCCTTCTGTCCAGCCACACAGTCGATTGCTCCTGCAAGGCACCAAGATTTCCTTGTGGAATTCTAGCAGATATTGGAAATTGTGGTGGCAAATTAGTGGGGGTCACAAACCAGAAGTGACAGCTCCAGAGCCCGGATGGGGGACACGTAGCAATCCCTTGCCCACAGCAATTGGCCGGGCTTATCATATGGAGTAATCACAACAGATCTGGGGGAATAATGGGCACCAGATGTTATCGCTTTGTAGGCTGGCGTTCTCCAGGGACCGTGTCATGACAGGAAGGCCCCCTTAAAACAGAAAAGAGAGGCTGTGGCTTATTAATCAAACCAGAAACTGGATGTGACCATGTACTTCTTCCTCAGTGCTCTGGTTACTGCTGTTCATGAATAGAGGAATAATTTCTGAGAGGGCTCTCCATCTATATATCCTTATCACACAATGTATATACAAAGTTCAACTTATTATCTATTAATGTGCTTCTCAGATTAAACGTCTCACTCGATTCAATTGCATTTCAGCAGTGATACGCTGGAGATCGTCTTAATTAAATCTTTGATTTTTTTTCTTTATCTTATTTACTCTGATGGCCTTCCACTTTAAGATTTAGTTTTTGCACATTATGTGTGAAAAATAAGAAAAACAAAATAACAACAACCAGAGATCCCAGAGGTGAGCCAAACCATCGCTTCTTTAAAAACTACTTATTAATCGTTGTTTTAACTGTATGTACTTCTGAACACAGGGTGGTAATTTGATACATGGATCAAATACACAATGATCAAGTTACAGTAGCTAGCTTTTCTGTCTTTTTAGACATTTGAAACATTTGCATGTAACAATTGCATGTGCTTATCGTAGTGTGATTACCTCATGATACATCATTAGAGCATATGATAGAGACTGACCAAATCATCATAATCGAGATTATAATTTCCTGTTGCCTTGGAGGACTTCTTTCCTATAGTTATCCATTGAATAAACAATAGCTCACTGTGAACTACGATCACCGCATTGTCCTTAAGAACATGAGGGCTTTCTGCTATTTACGTTTAGACCCTCATTATCCAACCTCTTCCTATGCCCCTCCCCACCTGCTTCCCGGACTCACTCTTCTCCATTCAGATTTACATCTTCCTGGCAGCTAAGGACGTTGAGTAACTCTCATAAACGTGCTTTCCATTCAGTTTCTTCTTCTGAGGTGTGTCAACCATATCGATAGTTCCTTGTTTTTCAATTGGGCTACTACACTTTGGATTACCGAGTCTTCTGAGCCCCTCATAACATCTAATAGACCATCATGTTTCTTGATAGTTCTCCAAGGATAGTCTGAGGTACCTCAAATTTAGCTCCTAAAAACCAAATCAATGCAATTTTTGCATATTGCACCGTGGTCTAAGTGAAGCATTTAGGATTGTTTTGTTCCCGTGTCTTACTCAGTCCTTGTCCTCAGTCTGTCTTCAAAAGACAGTGTTGTCCTTATTCCTGGTCGCTCTTTCTCCCATTAGTTTTTCCCTTTCCTCTGATACATGGAGAATTACGGTAATCAGTAATTCCGATCAGAACTAGCTTCACATCCCTCACCACCCTAAGCTCCAGTCATGTTCACCCCTACAGAGATGCTTGCCTCTGGCGCCCTCTTGATCTCCATGCCACGGGCTGCATTAAAAGGGGTAGAAAGCGGGTCAGGGACCAGAGACAGCTGTAAGGCTCCTGAAAAAAAAATCACAGGAGAGAAATGTGAATATAGTTCAGAGGTAGGGCAATTCCCTAGGGTACATAACATCCTGAGACCCTTAACCCTCATGTTTTGGGGAGGAAGAAAACCAAGCTCTGAACTAAGCATTTGATATGTTAAGCTAGAGAGAGAGAGAGAGAGAGAGAGAGACAGAGAGAGACAGAGACAGAGACAGAGACAGACAGAGACAGACAGAGACAGACAGAGAGACAGAGACAGACAGAGACAGAGACAGAGACAGAGACAGAAAGGGGGGAAGAGAAGACATTCTGGGAATGCACTCTCATACCAAAAAATTATATATTATCTATATTAGGTTACTAAAGTTACAGTTTCCTTTGTATAAGTGTACATTTTAGATGAGAGGCCTCCAGGAGCACCAGTAAGGTAAATATTTAATAGCTGCACAATGTTTACTAGGTGTCAAACATTGTCTGAAAGTTTCACAAACAACTTTATCAAGAGGTTAAGAGTTATTGACACTTTTAAATATTGTCATGGACAACTTCAAGTCCTTCATTATGGAAACCTTAAAACACAGTTATATAAATAATACCATGTGCTCTCATATGCCGACTGACCAGACCAACAACTGCAAACTCTAGAGAGACCCTAAACCAATTTTAGCCCATTTTCTGTTACTACATGTGTCTCAGATAAGCAAAAGCTCAGATAATTGTCATTGTATCGATCTGACCTTTATTTTAACTAAGGTATATGGAAGTTAAGCAACTTGTCAAAGGTCACCGCAAGTGAGTGGCAGAGTCCAGGTGTGAACTTCTGCTAAAGTTTGAGGTTATGCTCTGGTGTACTGTACCGTTATCTCTTATAGCACTGAGGGTCTTTCTACGCTGTACAGCCAAGTGGATCAACCCAGGGACAGGTAATATTATATGTTATCTGAGTAGAGAGAGAGATTAAAAGAGAGGGAAATGAGGAGAACCGAGGAGGGTCTGGAGAAGCAGGAGAAGGGATAGACAAAAAGTTGAGAAAGTTCGCTGAAAAAGTAGAGTGTTTACCTCAGATGAAAGGAGGAGTCAGAGGGAACGCATGCGCACAGAGTTACGTGGGTTTGGGTGAGGAGAAATGGGAACAGCAGATGTGATGGATGAGCGAGCTCCCGTCAAGCCTTGGCAGGGGAAGCTTACCCCTTTAGCATTTTCTGAAAGCTACTTTCTGCTTCGAGCACTGTGGTTCCCAGGCATGTGGCTTCCCCGCCCTGTCTTTACTCCAAAGTCAGGATTCAAAAGTCAAGAGGGAATATTATTTTTACATTAGCAACTCATTAGATAGCTCCAAACTTGTAGCCGAATCTCTGCTGGACCCCAGTGCGATGATTTGACGCAACTAAACACGACTTAGGCCAGGCATTGTTAGACAGGGCTGTAGGAAGGAGCCCTTCTGTCATGCATATGGGTAAGTAGGTGAGGGGTGGGGCTGTGTCTCCGTCATCCATCATCATCCATCAATGTCAATACCAACTACAGAGACACAGCCAATGGGCAGTCAGTCACCCGGACCTGACAGCTGGCCATCAGCGCCAGGTGGGAGTTCTGCTGGCTTTCCAAAGTATTAGTTTCTGTGTGGTTGTTGTTTTAACTACCTGTGAGATCCAGGAAGCTGTCCGTCCTCGGAAACGGAAGATATTAGCCGTTTTATTCCCCATTCACGAAGTGGGTCAAAGCCAGGCAAATCAATCGAGGATTTATCTAAATCCCCACCCTGATCTAAAATTACGGCGCATAATCATAGAAGAGCAAATACCAGGCAGTTAAGGGAAGACACCATAGGAGATACTTTCATGCACACAAAGCGTGATGTTTATTTTAATGTCAAGACTTTAGCATCAAGCAAATCTAGACTAAGTCATGGCAATTGACCAGTAGCTGCCATCAGGATCTAAGCGGTAAGGCTGTCTGTCATTTACTGTCTTTGCCTCTGAAATATTAACTGCCCCCCCCTTTAAAGTTAAGGCTTATCAATTATACCTCGATGTAAAATGAAGTTAATAATTAAACACATAGTTGTAATGGTGATTTAGACCACCATAATAACCTCCCAGAATATGATATCTGCTCTTTTTTTATACCACAGAGTTCATTGTAAAATTTCAGGAATGTGTTTTTATCACCTTTCCTGCAGTAAAAAGATGAAACCCCAAAATCAGAGCAGAGTCCTCCCTGTGAATGTAATTCTGCCCGTGCGTTTGGTGTAGCATCTTGTTATAGCGAGAACCCCAACTTTCCTTAAATAAGCAAAAAAAAAAAAAGAAAAGAAAAGAAAAAGCAAAGAAATTCCTAGATAATCTTGAAGTCAAGGTAAGTTTTTTTTTAAAAGTGTTAAATTCTTACTATGAACTTCAACAAGCAAATCAAAGAGAAACAGAAACCAGGAGAGCTCCTCTGTTCCCCAAGTTGAAATCAGCCAAACAGATATCTTTTTAGCAAATACTGAAGCCGTATTTTGCGCTTAGAACAATTAGTAAACAAACATACAGCCTCATAGGGGGACTTCCATTCTGACGTGGAAGTGATGAGAGAGGTGTGAGAGCCTTTATCTAAGAGAGTATCCTACAGTAGTGTAGGACCCTAAAAGGACCTCGTTCTGTTAGCAAACTTTCCGCAGTCTGATTTACCACATCTCTCCTGTCCCTCAGAGAGGACAGTCCCCACCATGTAGGGGAAGATAGAAGTAGGAAATGTGTATGTTTATTTTTTGAAACTTTCACACCTGTGTACTGTATTTATATCATTTCCATCCTTCCTTTCCCTATCTCCTATATCCTTCAATTTCCTCTCAAAATCATGTCCTCTTCTTCTGTAATTATGATCTCTCTCTCTCTCTCTCTCTCTCTCTCTCTCTCTCACACACACACACACACACACACACACACACACACACACACACACACACACACTGCCCCACAGCACTGATCACTTGGGATTGGATGAAGAACCTACCATGGGGTTCATCCCTGGAGAAAACCAATTCTCTCTCTCAGAAGCCCTTGATTATCTCATGTTAATTTTAAATTGGTATAGAAACATGCTCATGGCATATCAAAACCTGCTTCTTGGAGAGAGGCTTTGTATTAAATTGAAAATCATTGGTGGTGTCAGAGACTACAAAAACCATGAAAGAGTCTCTGCTGGGTGCCAATGCATCTAGAAGATTCCTAGGAAACCTCTTCTCTGCCTCCGCTTTATTTCTCTGCTTTGCTCTTAATTCTCAACCCTTACACAACACCAACTGTTCAAGGCATGAGTCTGGGATGTTTCACACAAGCTGTACCAGCAAGCTAAGCTCTCTCTCTCTCAGTCACTCGGGTGAGTCCTATCTATACCCTCCAAACATCATGCGTTCTCCATGTGACTTACCTCAGCACATGCATCAATCAATCCAAATCTACAGAATCCTGAGAAACAGAGCTCAACTATGCAATGTAAGGCAGACCAGATACATGGATGTCGTTAGCAAAGAGTCTTCCATCGAGTGACCTTTCCTGTGCTTGCTTTAGCAGAACAACCTCTCTCCTGCATCTGCTTCAGCCAAATGTTCCTTCGTGAGTCTGCCTTAGTCTTTCACCTGCGTCTACTTCAGGAAGACACCCATTCACATGTGGGCACCAGCGAAACACCATCCAACACAGTTGACTCTCCAAAGAACCCTTAAGTTTCCACTACAGGATATACCGTGGGGCACACCGTGACACATTATGGCTTCCACGATGAGAGGATTTCTATGGGTTGTTTTTCTTGTTTGTGTGATTTTTTATCTTGGGAGATTGCAAGAGCAAAGGGCGGAGATGAGGGGATGGAGAGATGAGAGAGATGTCCTAATGTGAAAATCACAAAGAATGAGTAAAAAGTATTTTTTTAATGAAAATAAAACAATCAACTCCGAGGGAAGATCACTTCCAATCTGTGTTCCAATCTGCTCTCCATGCTGAAGGCAATAACATCCAACTCAAGTTGCCTGAAATTAAACTACAAGTAGGTAGGTTCTTCAGTCGTAGATGCTTGGTTTAGGATTCCAGAAATCTTACCAAGCTCCTGCCTCCATCTTTTCCAGAACTTTCTCAGCTCTGCATTTTCTCCTCTTTAGACTGGATCTGTTCTTGTTTGTTTTTTCGGAGCTGAGGACCAAACCCAAGGCCTTGCACTTGCTAGGCAAGTGCTCTACCACTGAGCTAAATCCCCATCCCTAGGTCTGTTCTTGGTTTTTGTTTTTGTTTTTTTTAAAAAGGTAGCTATGGTTATATACCTCAAACATGCACCCACCCTTTCCAGGAAATGTAATTGTAGTCTGGGGACCTGCTTTGATCCTTGGGCCCCGTATCTGGATTCATCACTGCAGCCCGTAGGAAGTGTATCTATTGGCCCTTATAAACAAATAACCAGGGGGGAGCTTAAAAGTTATTTAACAAGATTTTGTATCACACAGGAGAGTTTAGAAATGAAGGTACCAAAATCAGGGAAAACTTTACTTGTATGCTTATGTTTGAGGAAAAACAATGGACAAACAGGTAGAAAAACAATCTATATGATCTAATGGTAATAACATAAAGAATTCTGGCAATGTCTGCTAGGGCTTTGGTCTGTTGACCACCATTATGTACCGATGTATTGCTTCTCTATATGATATCTCTTTTTGTCAGTTTTAAGCAGGATGTTTGTCACACATGGGTCCTTGTGTACTTCAGAGACTGTAGGAGAGTGATAGCCTCAGGCTTTATGGTTAGCTGTGGAGGTGAAGAAAGATGCTCTAATTTCTGTGATCCACCTCAGAGAAGAGGACTTTTGCTTTCTATGACCTACCTCAAGCTGAAGTGGGAGTGAGGGAGTCAGGAAGAACTGCCAGCCTCTAATTTTGTATCTCATTGTTAGGTACCCAGAACATTAAACATTTCTCTGAGCCCAGATGGAACAAGGTATCAAAGACTTTCTGTATCAAGAATTACCCATGGAACTAGGGGTGAAGCCGAGACATCTTTCTAATTATATGGTTAAGAATGGGGAGGCAGTTAAGTTTCTCAAGGAGACATTAGACTGTTGCTTTCAGGAGCAAGGAGAATGGATGGCAGAGACACAGTGAACAGTAGCTTCTGTAGGGGACATATGACATCGTTATCGGCAACCTTCCTATAGGGTTGGGAAGTTTAAACTTGGAAGCTCATAAGCATTTGAAAGCCTGCCTGGCAAGTCTGACCAAAGTCTTACTGAGCAAAGTAGTATATGTTACTTTAACTTTGAGCTGCCAGGACAAAACTGGTGCACTCTGGGAATGGTTCTTCTCACTGTGGGCATGTATGTAAGGAAGCTTGTTTTTCTTTTTGTTTTGCTTAGACCTTTCAAGAACTAGTGGCCCTAAAACTTTAGTGCTTAAAGAAGAGAAACATTATTTCTGATTTAAGTAACAGCCTTTAAGAACATGGTGGCTTTGCTCTGTGAGAGCATTCAGAAATAGATTTCTTCCTTCCTGCAGTTGAAGCCGATCACAGAGAAAAGGAAAGCAAGATCAGAGCAGAGGTTGGTTCCCTATATGCCCTCAGCTCCTTTAATTGGAGAGATTTCAGTCACGAGACTTTGTAGTAACAAGGGAAGCTGGGAAATGTAGTCCATAGCTGGGATTATGGTGGGCATTCAGAGCTAGAAAGAATGGGTTTGGAGGGAAAACTCGTCATAGACAGTAAAGGTGCTGCAGAAGTATCTGGTAAACAGGAGACAGACTGAGATGATCTGATTTAGATTTAACGAATTCCCTTTGAGTGTAAAAGGAGTACTGGAGTTACAGAGTCACCCAATAAGATACTGTGACAAGTATTGAGTTGAGAAACGTTGACAGTATAACCCAAAGCTTCCATGGAGATCAGAACAGTTATTGAAAGATTGTTTTCCAAGTGTTCACGTCATCTTGCGTCCACGAGCCACCCATTCTGGGAAAGTCTAAGCGGGGTCTTTAATACCTCCCTACACGTGCACAGAATGAACAGTATTAAAACCCTATTGATTCTGAAGCAAGGAAGAGCTGTTCCAGTAAGGTGCCAGGTAGAGAGCAACTGCTTTTTATAGAGCAACACATAGTAACTAAAATCGAGCGCTACAGTGTTTCTTTTCTTTTTAAGCCTGGAGAATTGTTCTCTGTACCGTACTCCCCACCCAGCCCCAGCCTCATTCTCCTCCTGGTGCCTGGTGACCGAAGATCCACGAGCTACTTGCAGCTGGTAGAGGTGACACATTAGAAATTCATTTTTCCTGTCATAATAACAAAGTGGGGAGCAGCAGTCTGGGCATAGCTTCGTGTGGGAAAACCCACAGAAAGAGACAGCTGAAAGAAGCTGTGCTTTTCTCTGATTTTCTTGTCAGGGAGAGCCATCTTCAAAGGACTGGAAGAAAAAGAAAAAGAAAAAAAAAAGAAAAGAAAGAAAGAAAGAAAGGGGGGAAAAACCCTGTTGCTTTCGGTCATCTCATCTTTAGGGGAAATTTAGTTCTGTTCTCCCACCCTTGAACACATGTGTGGGGATACTTGATTCGCCGTTGGAAAAAGTGCCCTCTAACGTCACTTCCCTGGGTTTTGTCTCTGAAGTCCTAGAGATGGTAATTTAATTAGAGAGAAATTAAGGGGAAAGGAAATGAGATCCTCTTTCAGAATAAATGAATGGACAGAAGACAGTGATGTAAGCACTCACACTTTTCAACAGCTTTACATAAACTGTGGAGCAGAAGGCTAGAAGCCTAGGTCTTGAACAGACAGTCTAGGTGTATGCAAACTAACACGTACCAGCTTGGAAGCCTCCCTCAACGCTCTGCTAAAAGCATCATGGCTTGACCTCTGAGGAAATAGATTTAGTGATATACATTATTCATTTATTTATTTATTTTTAATATGAGTACACTCTCGGATCCCATTGCAGATGGTTGTGATCCACCATGTGGTTGCTGGGGATTTGAACTCGAGACCTCTAGAAAGGCAGTCGCTCTTAACCGCTGAGCCATCTCTCCAGCAGTAACATGAGTTAGAGTAAGTATTCATGTTCATAAGCAAAGCAATACTAAAATACTCCCCCATCCCTGAGCTAGAGAACCCTTGCTCTTGATAGGCAAGTACACTGAACTAAATTCTCATCCTCCTCAAACATCTGACTATGAAGCCACCTGAAGAAGGAAAATATTTCAGAGTCCTCAAGGAGAAGGAATGTTTAAAAGGTGCAGACTTCCTTCCTGGAGCACAGAGTCTCCTTGATGTTCATGATGCTTTTGGGAGCTTATAGAAACCTATTCTATCTTACCTAAAAGAAAAGAGAAAACATCTAATGTTCTAAAGTGGTTAATATCACTAGGGTGGGGGGCTTCACAAAGGTCCCAGGTAGCAGAGCCTAGAAAACCCTCAATATGGATCAGAAACCGCTCCCTAACTCCACCACCTGCCTTAACCCTATTTTGTAGACAGGAATTCATGCCCTGAGTTCCCTGAGTTCAATGTCAACCAGCAGGGGCTGCTAGAGAACGGCCCAGGCCTTCTGTCTGTTCAGAGTCAACTGCAGGAGCAGAAGACAGCAAGCCCCAGAGAAACAAAGCCTTGGTGAGGCTAGGGCTTGGTAGCCTCACAGAGCACAATTCTGATTTGCCACTGAGACATGAGCTCTTTTGAGGCTAGAGACTGGGGAGTGAACATATGATAAGTGGCTCTCCTTACGTGCACTTCTGTGAGTCTCCCCGTGCAGGTTCTCCTGTGGACTCAAAGCTATGGTGAGCTGGGCTATTATGGGATGGGGGTTGGGGGATGCCCAGCTTTGACTGAAGTCACTCTTCCAAGGAGGCCAGTCCACCTCTGGGTGAAAAGCTGAATCTTAGTCTGCTCCTACAGGGGGTGAGTTTTGCATTTTCTTTTGTGCCAATTTTTAAATGAGTCAAGATTTACTCGGCAACATCAGTCAGATGCGAGAATGGGCCCTCTGGAGTAAGTTCACTACCAACAAACAAGTGGAAACTTCGGAGGGGTTCTAGGCTTTAATAAAATGCTGCTTCTCTCTGGTGACAGTTTCAGTAAAACCTCCTTTGAATGTCTGCCACTCTCAGCTACAAAGGGCAGTTCAGGGAAACTCTTACTTGAAGTGACATTTACTGTATTACTGAGACCTATTGGGTTAAATAAAGGGTTTTGTTGTTGTTTTGGGTTTTTTGTTGTTTTGGGGTTTCTTTTGTTTTTTGTTTTTGTTCATGTGTGTGTGTGTGTGTGTGTGTGTGTGTGTGTGTGTGTGTGTGTGTGTGTGTGTTTCTGGCCCAATTGTAAATGTTTTGAATTTAAAAAGACACCCAAATTCATTAAATGTGTGAAATGATGGGAAAAAAAGTGTGAAATTGTAACAGTCGGTTTGTAGTTGATTAATAGAAATCTCTTCTAACAATCACCAGAACCTTCCAGGGGTCATTGGAACCGAGCAGCTGTAGAGACAGCAGGAGCGGGTTAGACACTGCCCAATGAGGACTCATGGAGTTCCAGACAAGTGGGCAGAGGCCCGTGCACTCCAGCTCTGCTGGCCTCTGGGAGAGGCTGGCTGCAAGGTCAAATGAATATGCAGATTGCCCGGCAAGGTGCTGCCTTGCCCTTGAAAGGGGTTGTTTTAAAGATGTATGAGGGTTGCAAAGTGGATGAAGTCACTGGGAGCACACTGGTCACCTTGGTCCTGGGTAAACGGCTTGTTCAGGGACAGCCTCTTAGCTTACCCGATTGTGCCATGAGCAGAGCTTGGTGATTTGATATGTGGCAATAACTTTAGGGAGTCTTGAGAGGAGCTACTTAATGAATACAAGATTTGGCAATTGATTAAAATGTCTGGATCACACTTGCCACCCTGCCCCCCATACAGACCAACCCTGACAAGGGCAAGGAAGGGAAATGAAAAATCACTTTGAGGAGAACTTTTTCCCCATGATTTTTTTGTCTCCACCCTCCCTAAACCTGTAGTGTCTTTGAAACCCTGCTGCAGGCTACCATTCTTAAGTTAAAGGAGTTTTGCTTTCGGAGAGGTACAAAGGGAACATCAAAGAAAGTGTCCTGGTAGTGACATAAGGGCGGAATAATGGGGTGACCTAGCAGCTAGAGTCTTGGCCAAATGCTGAAAGTAATTCACGCCGCTCACTAACAATGGGGGACGTGTGACAATGATATATACCAGGAGACAAGGACAACCACTTTGCAGGGCTTCGATGCCCCCACAAACCCAATTGTGGGCAGATCAATACTGTCATAAGACAATTATCAAAGACCATCACCACATCATATCTTCATACCATAAGCAGCTCAAGGCGCCAGGGATGGCTTTCCTACAGAAAGCGCACAGCATAACTTTGAAGGGTGTGAAATTGCAATGATTAATAATTATAGTTATCAGCACATGTGCCAGCTGCTCATGTATGGTTTATCCCTTGATTGATGGCCCATAAACGCCTATCTATCCCTCTGATGTCGAATCAAGGGGGCACACAACCGTGGGCAGAGTGAGTCCCTCTCTTTGCCAGGAGTTTCATCAAAATAAAAAAAAAAAAGAGTGGGCTAAAAAATCTCCCTGGATCGGGAGACACCTCGGTGAGAGGGTCTGCCTTTTGTTTGCCTGGCTGCTTTATGGGCGGCTGAAACCTGTCTGGTTAATGTTCCCAAAGCCTTTGAAGTTTGGACTGCAACGAACAAGGGGCTATAGTTTTCTAGGCCCCCTCACTCTCTGAGCTGTTGCCAGGGTGCGAACAATCAGTCTACATATTACAGACAAACCCACTATGGCCAACAATGAAAGAGGCAAAAAAATCCCCTCGTCTTTGGGAAGCTGTGGTCATCAGATGTGATTACAGATGAGGGTTTTCCTGGGCTTCGAGAAAATTTCAATGACTTCATATGCTTCTATCCAGACGTAGACATTGACAGAACGTCAAAATGTGTTTTAGGATCTGGTTCCACAGAAGGCATTGCCATCTTTAGGATGAAAAGACCACTCCACACAATTCAAGTGAAAGCACATGGATTTCCTTCTCTGTAAACCTTCTAAATCACGGTTTATGGGGATCAGCTGCTACTCACGAATCATGCAGTGTCAATGCTGCATGTTTGAGAGAAAAATGAGAGAGGACAGACATAAGCTGTTTCAGACATTTGATCTTTGGCTTACCTTTCGTTTTCCAGACCCATTAAAGAAAAGACAAAGCAAGCCGAGGGTGCAGAAAGTTTTTGTCTTGTTTTAAATTTCTGGGTCATCGTTATTCAAGTTTATCGACACTAGAGAGATAAACATTATGTTAGAAGGAAATGCTCTGAAAGGTAGAGCAAAGCAAGCCCATTGAACATGGGGGGGGGGCGACAGAGCAAAGAAAGCTTGTTAAAGATGACAGAAAACGTCCTTGGGGGAACAGGCACCAAGGAGTCTTGACGAATTTCCTCCCTACCAAGTTTGTGGTTCCCTCGCCCACTGTGTTGGACAGCAGGTCGCAGTTACACGGAAACCCTACATGCAGTGGGAGAGAGAGGTTAGGGCCATGGGGACTCCGGCCCCTCTTTCCTGATTCCAGCAGCTCCCCAAGATCAGCAGCTATCACCAAGATGGAGGGGTTTTTATGCGGCGAATAGATCAGTTCTGACAGCCCACGCCAATACTTACTGACATTTCAGAATGGTGTACACAGAGGTAGAGCACTCTGGAATAGGACCATAGGGTTCAAAGTCACACGGTGTGGTTAGAATCCCCCTCAGAACACAAACGAATTGAAAACACCAGGAGCTATAGCCACGACTCATTTCAAGGCAAGGGCTTGTCTGTATATAGATCAGCGGGTCTCAGCCTGTTGGTCGATGACGACTTTGGGGGGGGTTAGAACAACCCTTTCGCAGGCGTTGCGTCTCAGTTATCCCGCATCTCAGCTATTCACACTGATATTTATAACAATAGCAAGGTTACAGTTAGGAAGCAGCAACAAAGATAGTTTTATGGCTGAGGGGGTCGCCACAACGTGAGGAACTGTATTAAAAGGTCAGACCGTTAGGGATGTTGAGAGTCACTGATAAGGATGAGAGTGAGGAAGTCTTTAACCCAACATCTGACAAGTGACATATGAGCAGTGTTCACCATCTGAACTGATAACAAGCTTCCATAGGATCCCATTCAAGATGAACGACTCCTCCAAGGGCGATAACGGCACGGGCGTCTCCTATTTTAAACAGTGTGCGGAAGGCCGATCATCAAGAACAGACGACTATGTTAAATATCGTTTCTAGCTGCAGGTCAAGAAGTATACTTGAAAGCAAAAGACAGCTTTTATGAAAATCAGCTTCGATAGTGAAAAATGCATTGCTGGAAATATTTAAAGTTCAAATCTGTGTGGAGGAAGGCACAATTCTATTTGATTAAATATGCCCGACCAAATTATATCTTAATGATATATTATTTAATGATTACAATAGCCATTTGTGTGAATTTAGAACTCAGTTTAAAATGAAGAGCCTGTTCAAATAAAAAAATATAAGAAAGCAGATTTAGAGATAATGGAATTTTCACTCACATGTGTTTCAGACTTGTATTTCTGACATACATAGAGTCCGAAGTCGTGACATTTTGGAGATTACAGTTACAACATTTTCCCTTTCTCTTTCCTCCTTCAAAATTTTCCATCTTGCTCTCTTTAAAAATATTTCCATCTTTAATTCTAAACACTCTCTCTCTCTCTCTCTCTGTCTCTCTGTCTCTGTCTCTCTCTCTCTCTCTCTCTCTCTCTCTCTCTCTCTCTCTCCTAAGTATATAAGTGTACTTAGTGTGCTCAGTCCTATAATGTTACTTACGTGTATGTGATTCCAGGAATGGCAGGTTGGTATTGATCAATTGGAACACGCTTCCTTGGGGCTTTTCCTTTTAGATTTGTGCCTCCAAGATATGAATAGGTATTGAAATGGCAAGCAAATTTCTGTAAAAATATGTGAAATGAAGCCAAAATAGTGTGTAAGTCAAAAATTGTCAAGACAATACTGCATTTCCCCTTACATATCAGAAGGACGCTTAAAGTTATAAGTATGTCCATGTGTCTATGTGTGCGTTGGTGTAGATGACCATGAGAGAAGTCAGAGATGTCAAGAGAGAGAGAAAGCAAAGAGGGTAATGGGGATGGACTACATGTAACATGAAAGCAGGAAGGAAAACCAACTCATGTTAAAGTGGGAGAGGACCTGTGGGAGGTGAGAAGGAAGGAGAATGAAGGAGAGGAAACCTCACTGATACATATGTATGGAGATGTCGCTTGCTGAACATTGTTGTAATGACATCGGACTAAAATCTACTTGGCTATAAACCCCGTTTCTTATTTCTTGATTCAGGTGGGCATCCTTGGACTATGTTTCTTCAAAGTAACGAGTATAGTTAATATGTCAACAGGGGATCTTGTGAATGTAGCTTTCCTGATGTCCATTCCTTTAAGCCAATCACCAGTCCACAGCATTGCTGAGTCAGAAACTTATTCCAGTCCCTAACAGGTTCATTAGCTGCGTCTTTTGAAGAAATAGGTCTATGTCATAGCTATATAGGTCTATATTCCCAGCATAGTGTCAGTAGGACACATTCACAGTGTCACCTTGGAAGGCTTTCTTGGAGAAATCTATACCAGTATCTAGGTCCACTGGGGGTGAATCCTAGAGCCAGGCTAAGCAAGGTGGATTTAGTGAAATAAACCTAACCCACACGTCAGAAGTAATTTTGGGTGACAGAGAATAAATTAAATCTAGCATCAATTCTGACACAATTGGCACGTCATCGGTAGAACAGGTTTGGGATTGGCATCAATTTCTTCGAGCAGCCAGATTTCCCTGGAGTTGCCAGAAACTGATCTCCAATTATTATTACATATGCTTGGAACTTGAACCATACACATGTGGCCATGGGGTTACTGCCAATCAACATGTAGTTAGGATTTTGCTACAGAGGACAAGAGTCGGCATTGCTTAGGGGAAGGTGTGTACCATAGAAGATTTTTGCCTTGATCAAAGAGGTCACCATATTCTTGGGGAGCACATAAAACTTACAGCACTCTGGAAATCGTAAAAAATTACCAAAGACAAGATGGTTAATACCAAATGCATGCATAGGAAAAAAAAACATGGTAACCAAGTTCTGAAGAGTCAAAGGTCAGATCAGAGAGGCCAGAGAAAGACTCATTGAGTAGACGAGACTTTGATATGATCCTGAACATGGACACCAAGTGTCAGAAACGCACTCCGTAGAAGTTGAACTCTGTGTTTAGGAGAAACTACTACTGTTGATTACTCTGGATACTTTCCAAACCTTAAAATACGAGTATTATCTGTCGACAGTGTTTCCGGTATCTCAGGATAACAGAGTATGTTCTTATTGTGTTCCTTGAGGTTTAGGGGCAGGTGATGTTGATCTACGTCCTCTGGTACACATGTGTGACCGCATTGGAATGGCTGCATCTATTCCCCTAGTATTTGTCCAGGAAGGAAAGTAAACTTGGTGTGGCGATAAACAAGAAGGAGTGCCTACAGTCAAAGAAGGAATGTAGACGGGTCATCAGGAGGACAATGACTCCGTGAAATTCCACTTACATGTCCCCGTTGGGCGTGAACACAAGTATGAGAAGGCACTCTGTACCTTACAGAAGTTTACCTTCTCATGAACTCTTTGTTTCCTTTTTTACTTTTAGATGTTTAAATGATTTTGCATTCAATCGCAAATATACATGAATATGTTTCTAAAATACATAAGCATAATTCCTGCTTTCATATTTTCATTTTTTTCTGGAATATTTAAACAATTTAAAAATAACGCTGGGGTTGGGGATTTAGCTCAGTGGTAGAGCGCTTGCCTAGCAAGCGCAAGGCCCCGGGTTCGGTCCCCAGCTCCGGGCGGGGGGGGGAGAAAAAAAAGAAAAAATAACGCTAATTTTTTTAAGTCCTCCAACGAGAGGCTGGGCTTCGGGTTGCAGCTCAAGATTTCTGCCCAACCGCAGGCTTTGAGCTTGGGGGAAAGCATGGCTATAGGGACCCTTGCCTGATGTGAACTAAGTAGCAGAGCCATACCTCTGTAGACCGCCTGAACAGACCAGCAAAGACTCGTCTTCCATAGCAGCCTAATTGTAGCTTTGGTCAACCCTGGCCATCGCTGGCCTCTACTGCACCCTTTGCCCTCCATGTGAGTAGAGACCACCACTCACTCCCCCACCACCGGAACCCATCTCAGATTTCTGAACAGCCTGGGGGCTGCCTTCTCATTCATTTCCAAAGATGTGGTCTCAAAGCTGCAGATAATGGAGCATCCAAGAAACAGCCTACAGTCTGAACATTACAGTAGCTTGCAGTCCATGGCAGCCTACGAGGTGAGCAACAAACTGGTGGACTTAGCTCGCCGCTCCGGTCCGCTACACTCTAACTCGGGCTGCCGGACTGTGCTGCGCCTACATCGCGCTCTTCATTGGCTACAGCTGTTCCTGGAATGCCTGCGCACCAGCTCTGAGGATGCTCGCACCTCCACACTCTGCACTGAGGCCTACAGTGCCATGCTGGCTGCCTATCACTCCTGGATACGTCAGGCTGTCACTGTGACCTTCTGTGCCTTGCCCTTAGGCAAGGTCTTCCTTGATGCCATGATTGTGGGGGTCCTCTGAGCAAGCAGTGGAGATGCTGGGAGAGGCCCTGCCTTTCCTGGAGCAAATGTTTGACATCTCCCAGTTCTATGCTGAGCATCTCCTGCTAGACCTGCCCTAAGAGTGGTAACCGTACTGTGTGGACTTCCCCTGCTCAAAACTGGCTTTAGGCGACCTGGGACTGCTCCCACAGCAGCGCTTTCTGGATACCTCTGTCGCCCCTGTAAGCTGAGCTTGTTAAGAGCCACGATAGGTAAAAAGAAAAGTTCCCCGGCAGCTGAACCTAGAAAGGTGGGTGCAGTCCAAGATGAGACCGTTGAACTCCAGTTTTGCCCTCCACTTTAGTTATGTGTGTGTTCAGTCAGGCTCGATTGAAGTGCAGATGGCAAATGGAGAAGATGGGGGTGGAGGTGGCCGTGTCACGTATCTGCAGCAACCCAAGGTCGCTCTACCTCTGGTGTGTAGAATCTGAAATGGTATAAGGACCCAGGAGCTGTCTTCCCTGCAGCCAACGTGCCCAGCCAACGTGTATCCTCCTACACCCATCTTGAGCCTCGGACATGCGCAAACCGCCCTGGGCCTACATGCCCGGGTCCCCTTCATATTCTAAGAGCTGTCCTGGGGTAAAATGATGTTCCTCTGGTGGTGGCATGAATCCTGAAGGCTCTTTCCCTGCCCTTCACCTGCTTCCTTGTTAGTCTCTCTGCATCCCGAACAGGCCCTGTCCCTTGGAAATGGAAACTGTGAATGAGAGCGGAGGCTTCTCTAGAAGAGCCTGCCCTGGTCAGTGCAGCCTGTTCTGCAGCTTCTCCAGCACAGCCTCCTCCTGAAGGTAGCTTCTTACAGCACACGCAGCCCCCAGATTCTAAGATGTCAATACCAACTGGCCAAACAATTCCTCTCTCTAGCCAGCCCTGCTGCTCCTGTTGCTATGGTACTCAGGTAACTTAGGATATGACTTGTGGAAGGAGACTGGACCCCTTTGACTGACAGATGGCCATACTCAGCAAGTGTATAAGACTCTAAGCTTTCCCACTGGGTCTTAATGTTAAACCTGAGGACAGTGTCCTCAATGTAGCTGATGTGTGTAAATGCAAACTTTGGGGCATCTCTTTCTTTAAGAACTGTGATATATGTAGTATTTCCAACATAAATAAATTACACCTACATCATCAGGTATAGCAAAAATTAAAAATTAAAGAATAATATAAGTTCCCCAATGAAGAATCTCTATTACCAGAATATCTCTATCTCTATTGATCTCTAATCCCAGAAATACCGTATTCTACTCTGGCAAGTAGACTGGTCCTCAGGGCAAAGGGAGGCCTTCTCCACCCCCCTCTGTTTCTTCTCCTCCTTTCTTCCTTTTCTCCTTCTTCTTCTCCTTCTCCTTCTTCTCCTTCTCCTCCTCCTCCTCCTCCTTCTTCTTCCGCTTCCTCCTCCTCCTCCTTTTCCTCCTCCTCTTCTTCTTCTTCCTCTTCCTCTTCCTCTCCCTTTTTTAAATAAAATATTTATTTCTACGTGTGTGTGTGTGTGTGTGTGTGTGTGTGTGTGTGTGTGTGTGTGTACACATGCACTCAAGAGGCAACAAGAGGATGTCAGGTCCCCTTGCAGGTTACCAGACATGGGTGCTGGGAACCAAACCTAGGACCTCCGCCAAAACAGAACAGTACATGATTTTGACCTCTGAGCCATCTCCGATCCCAACCTTTCCCTTCTTAATGAAGGAAATTCCCTCTCCTTTGCCCTCTGACCTTCGATCATGATGGCGTGGCTTAGGCTTGCTTTGTCAGCACAGAATCTCCCATGTGGTTCTTGAGGCATAAGATGCTGTTGGCTTCTCTTAGCAGCATCTTTCGTCACTTTTCTCTCTACGAATGCTAAACACCCACCCTTAAATGGCTCCTGATCATTCTTCCAGGACATCCTAAGTTGGATCACTCATCTGGTTACTATGTAATCAACTGCATTATGTTTTCCTGACCTCTTAAAATGTGTGCAAATTCAAGAGCTCTGTGCTTGGGCCCCATATTCATATCTCCTATGTTTATGGCTCCTCGGGAATGGCAATTAATCCTCATTTCATGGTGTGGTGGTCTTAATAGAATTCTTATCTCATATGGTGATAAGGTGTTCTCGTTCTTGTTTGGTTCCCTTGCCCAACGTCTCTAAGAATAATTGGGCTGATAATCACGTCATAATGTCATAATGGATTGTTTTATTGCACCGTACTTTCTAACTAGAAGGATTCGACACGTTTGCCCACTCTAAAGCCCTGACTACTCTCCATAGCAATTATTCTCCCAGGAGAGCAATCAAAGGCAGAGACAACATGAGACAGTAGGTTGGTGGAGTTTCAGCTGCCAGCCAATCAAACAGAAAAGAGGCGATCGCATAGCATAGCGTCCTTCCATTGCTCTGATGCAAGGGAAATTAACAGATACCGTCAAGAGGCAAAAGGAGCCACAGCCAAGTGTAGCATTATGTCCCTAGCCTGTTTGGGGTGAGACCAAAACATAGTGCATGACCTTAATCCTGAGGACTGTACCTTTTGATGATGCATGCTGAGTAGGGAGTAAAGGAGGTCTTGAGTAAATGTATAGGGAACGAAGTCCTATGTGATAACCAAGTACATTATCAACGAGAATCCTGATGCTCAGACCCATGGGAATTTGCACAGCCTTCCTCTGCTCCATGTGGTCTAATGTCAACAGAGTGTACAGAAAACACTCTACTTTCTCCTCTTAGCTCTCTATAGCCATACAGACACCTCCTACTGGGACTAGCTAACCCCTCTTGCTGTGCTGTACCTAATATTTGCTGAGTTTTTGGTTTGTTGTATGGTAGGTGCCAATCTATCACAGCGAGCATGGTCCCGCCTCATCCCAGCTCTTCTCTATGTGTGTTTCTGTGACTGTCATTTCTTCACCCTAGTCAGGTTTCACAGTGGTCCTGAGTTAACTTACACTTCGTTGGTTATATAATTTCTGCTTACTCAAATGGAAATGTAACCAGTAAGGCAGAGCTCTTTTCTGCCTGTCTCTTGCAGATGCCAATGGAAGGAGAGAAGAATGGAATCATTTAAATGGTATTTTATTCAGAGCCAGCAACCTGAAAAGATGGATAAAACGTAAACTTCAGGTTTCCATTTTATCTACAGTTGGATGATTTTACAGGGAGAAGGTGGGGTGTTGGGGGTCAAAGGCAGTCAACCACACTGGAGTTCAGTTACCCCTCAGGTCCACTCCTCAACCATCCTCTTGAGACTTGTGACCTATGCACATCTTATACTGTCGTCCATGTTCTTCCTTCACTCTGTGGAAGTCTAAGCTCAGGTCCTTGAACTGCTGACCCAACTTAGTGTCTACCAGCATCGACCTAGCATTTCCTCCATGGAGCCCTCAGGGCTAGAAGAGGATTAACTTGGTAAAACAAACATGTATTTGTTCGTGCACATGCAGAATATGCATGCACCGGCAACATGCATGCACCAGTAACATGCATGCTCCAATTTCTCTTTACAATATGGAATATAAACATGTCTTTCCACTATGGAATATGAAAATGTCCCTCAGAAGCAGAAGTAGAGGTCTCTCAGTTCAAAGATGGCAGTGAAGGTTGACGCGGGACTCCATATGGTTGGTCCATTGCTTCTGTTAAACAAATTCCTTCTACCACTGCAAGAACTCGTGCCTCAGTTTAGCCATATACGAAAGAGCCTTGTACCTCTTGACAGAGACTGGCTTTCATAGAAGTTTATGTTTGACTCCGTTTTCATCAGAAGAACTTCATAATTCAGCCTAACAGGGAACAATAACATTTTTAGTGGAGTAAATACTATATTAAAAGTTCAAGACCAAAAATTCTGTAAGAGGACAAAGCATCTGATGAGTACAAAGATGTCTTAGATGACTATTGAAAAAAAGTGAATATATCAAACATTAAAAAGGAGAAAAAAGTTTTCCTATAACCAGAACCTGTGAACTCTACTAGCATGAGATTTCTTTCCTCTTATTATTCTCACTGGATATAATTATCTGTGCAGCTAAAAGATCAAAATTGAAAACGGAATTATCAATTTCAGACCACTAAAATATTGAGTGAAATGGTGTTCAATTCCTCTAATTGGCTTATTGGTCTAACCTTGGACCACTAGTAACTCTGGGTCAAATCAACAAGTCCTTATTAGGGCACTGGGAAGACACCAGACATCTAAGCTATAGTTCCCACCCTTACATTGGTACCTGGTTCATGGTATGACAGTGAGCTACTAACAGGACCATTAGCTTATATCTGAATTGGTCGGAGAGGTAAGTAAGTTCAGATTAGGGAAACCTGTAACAGGATGGCTTTAACCATTTCATGTAAATGGAAATATGTGGTAACAATATTGGATCAAGTCTTTAATTATCTGAACCTCTAAATGTTCATCTGAGTGAACTGGTATCTTCATGAATTTTTATAATCTAGGACTGGGCACTAAACTGCCTTTCTTACTTAAAGAACTGCTACTCATTCTCAACCCAAAGATGTCTTCCCAAGAAAAAGTACCTCAACTCTCTAGAGAGGGTTGGATTTCTCCCTTCTTCCCTAACTGTAGCACCTGGTACACAACTTGAGTATAAAATGACACTATTGGAAATACTTGTTTGTTGGCTCTGTTTTCTCTAGTATTGAATCCTGGCAAGCCAAGGACGGTCTCCATTTTTAAGTATTCCAGTCTATAACATGGTGCCTGGTGCTTGGTTATTATTGAAGTGTGTGTCTTTGGGCGTATTTACAGGGATGCTCATAGAATCAGAGTAGGATTCACTTGGCAATTGGGTAAGTTCTTAAACCAAAACCAGGCCACCCTCAGAGAAGTTCTTGGTTCTAGACCAAAAGAGAAATATACCCAGATCAAACTGGATACCTTGAGTGCCGGTAAGAAAAGGTGATGTCAGACCCATCCTATGATCCCAGCAGCTCAAGACGTCTTCAACTGTCCTCATTCACTGCTACCAGTGAGATGGACTCTCGGACTCTCTGCCCCTTCTCCCCCGAGACTCTATATTGTGTGCCAGACATGTTTTCTGATATTCGAATGGCGTTCTAGACATCCATCGAGCATCTACTATAGCCTGTGACTATGCATGAAAACACTAGAGACGCAGACTCATTGCCAGAGTCAGACAAGTAGACCTGTGTCAGTGAGTTTTCTAGAACAACTGTCTTCCTGGGTTTTTCAAGAGTTTGTTAATGATTTTGGTAAATGGAAGGAAGGAGGAGCCATGATTCTTAATACACAATAGCTTAAAATATTAGTAAACTTATAGAGATGTAGTATGCCGAGTTGTTTCTTCCTGTTGCACTCTGGCTGTGTGCTGTCAACCTTCATCACCCTGACAGACACTGAACTCTGTGTTGTCGATTGTCTAGAACTAGGGATGTTACTCAGAGCCATCAGTGGTCTGAAGAGAAGCCCTTGTCAGGTTCCTTCATCAAACCCTGAGCCCCAATGGTGATGGCTTCTAGAAATTGGCTTTTAAAATTGTTTCTGTGTAGGTAGATTTCCATTCTATACACCTAGGTCTCTCAGGGTTTCGGAGACACTCCGCTTTCCCAATCCCTCTCATTTGCCTATTTTGTATTTTCTTAAAAACGAACGCAAAATTGTATTGTTTCAAACCAGATTAATACAAGTGAACATATAACTTCCAGGGTTACTGATTTGTCTGAAACAAAAATCAAAGCCCTTTAAAGAGGCATACTAAAACTATGCATAAAGTTGTTTATGAGACTAGGCATACTAAAACTATGCATAAAGTTGTTTATGTTATGAGTTGTTTTAAAAAAAATAAGAAAAAGAAAATATTGACGATAACAACAAGATCACAAAGCAGCCAGCCAGAAGAGGTGCCAGTGTTGAGACAATTTGCTTGACAGCTGGGATCATATGCATTCAAGTGAAGGGAGGATTATAATAAATTAATCCTGCAGAAGTCCACTGCAGTAGATTGGGTATAATCTGGGAACTTGGTAGTAAATAGGAAATTGAATTAAAAATTTAGCCTTATTATACATTAACCGTGGATTTTCCACATGAAAGGAAACCCTTAATACTTCTGTTTGTATAAAAAGAAACATTAATCTTTACATCTACACAGTTATTTTTATCATGATACTTGTCTATTCAGGCTGTTTTCTCAACACTATTTATGCCGAAATGGGCATCTGCTCAGCTCACCCAATTCAAAACAAAAATTTGCATAATCTGTATTTGCATAACAGCAAGTGGGTGGGGTTTAGGCAAGCGCACAGATGAACATAAAATTCAAATACGGGCAGGAGGAAACTCAATTTCATTATAAAAAAACCATGTTTGTTTAAACATAAAAAAGCTGTGTAAACAATCCAAGTGTGTTTACTGTAGTTTAGCCTACAAAGCTCCCATTTTGTTCCCATCCTCTTAGCAGTTCAATTGAATGAATGCAAATAAACTCTGGATGCTCACAGGAGACTACAACTTAAAAAAAAATCTACTCGGAAATCGGATAGAACAAGGCATAGATGGAATGGTGTGCAGAGTATGGAAAAAAGAAAAGGAAAAAAAGTTAAAGATAACATTATAGATTCAAAGAAAACGAGATTTTTTTTTCTTTCTTTCAAAAATTAGTCTGTCAGAAAATGGAAAAGGAAAAGGGAAGGAGAGCGGCAAACGAAATTTAAAAGCAAATATTTAATAAAGAGCTTAGAAGCAAATAAGTACAGTAGCTGACCTACTATGAGCCAACCTACTATGAGCCGACTGACCTAATAGGAAACGGAGCATCCGAGATAACGAGCATAAGTCAAGGTGACAATGTCACTATAGCCAAGACAACGGAAGAGAAAGATCACTAAAGTGGATCCTTAGAAACTTAGAAACAACGCTTTGGCGCCTGTATGTTAGATCTAAGCTTGAATCTCTTAGACCAAAGAAACAAAACCTGGACTCACAGCGGACATTTTGTTACGGCTGACTTTTAGCAAGTAGACTGTCATCTGTGGTCAGCCAAAAAGACTGTAATGTTAGGTCTATCATAACACAAACTGGGTATTAATGGAGCCATTAATCACCATCAAAACTGTATTAGGGGTGGATAGCCAAAGAGAGCTTAACTGACAGCAAGTGGCCATAAACCTGTCCAAAAACTAATTTGATTACCATCCTATCAGCATCTGTGCCACTTATGAGAGTTCATTTTTTTGATGAAATTAAGTAGACAAGTCATTCATGCGTATAATAGACATCTAAATCATGGTAAACATGTTGCTGGCAAGAGAAGTGGTGGAAGAAAGTGGGGGATTTTTGGGTCTCTGCATATAGAGGCAACTGAATGGAGAACAGCATGTGCCCAACAGTTGGGTACAAAATGCCATCAAAGACACTTCGGATGCAGCCTCCGGCCAAGTGAGAAACGCATAGTTTCAAAGTCAGCTGGTGAGACTCCGAGAACGTTGTTTATTTATGGCAAGGAATGTTTTGCCAGAATAAACTCCCAATCTTTTATGGGTCATAAATGTTCCCAGCAAACAATCTGTTTTATTTGGGAGACATTTGGGTCAGTTAAGTTTCAGTCTTGACAGTTGAAATGGTGGCATGTCATCATTTGGGACAGTCTAGGGAGAAGCGGTGCCTATGCGGTGGACTGTGAATGAGAGAAGAAGCACCCTGAGTAAGAGAAGGAGCACCATGAGTAAGGGGGAGCACCATGAGTAAGGGGGAGCACCATGAGTAAGGGGGAGCACCATGAGTAAGGGGGAGCACCATGAGTAAGGGGGAGCACCATGAGTAAGGGGCTGCACCATGAGTAAGGGAAGGAGCAGACTTTGTTACTCAGAGTGAGAAACCTTTCAACTTCTACAATTACCACCACTACCACCACTACTACTACTACTACTACTACTCCTACTACACACACACACACACACACACACACACACACACAAACACGCGTGCGCGTGCACGCGCACACACAAATCCTAAACTGAGGAAAAGGTTTGTTGAAAAAGTGTTTTACGCATCAAAACTTTGGCTATATTTTAACATACAAAGGAAGGTACATGTGAACCAAAACTGCACTTGGGTATATTCATATAACCCCCCTCTTGCTCAGTGTGCTCATTCTTGGAAACTAGAGCTTTGCTGTCTCCTCAGTTGTGGTTGTCTCGCCACACACGCATGTGGAAGCGTTGATGGAAAACAGCAAGCTTGAAAATGAAGGCATTTTTCATTTAATATTGAGACTCGGGGTAATGTCCCATGACTCTCTGAGGAAACCAGGCAGACTGAGACTTGTCTCTGGGCCTTTGAAAATGCCACTTGGCCAACAGGAAACACCTTGTAGTGGTTACAAGAAGGAGCCTGAGACCCAGGAAGCTGCCGATGCCTCAAGCTGAAGCCTTGTATGGCCTGCGTCTTACCTGAGTTTGCAGATGGGCCATTTCCCAGGTGGGCCCAGCCAACCGCTCCTCATTAATCATGGCTTAAACCTCTCTCAGCGGGGAGACCTCAGGTTAGACATCATTTGGAAACAAATTGGGTGAAAAATAGCTCTGACAATAAGGAGCCCACATGGAATTCCCCTGTGAGGGCTTCAGCAGTGTGAAAACAGGCTCTTCCAAGACACTAAATGATCTGTCAGTTAGTGGATGACATTATAATCCGGTTTTGTGTCATATCCAGCTCTAAGCCACTGCGGCAAGCTCCAGCCTTTGGCTGAATTTCTATCCCCCTAGACCCAGTCGATTTACAGAGGGCATTAGGACTGAAAAGGTGTGTGTGAGAGATTGTGTGTGTGTGTGTGTGTGTGTGTGTGTGCATTATGTGTGCATGCCTGTGTGTGCGTTATGTGTGCACATGTGTGTGTGTTACATGCAAAATTATGCATATTCATGGCTACATAGTAGCAAAGAAGAGGACCTGGCCATGTGCTGCTACTAAAATGATACTTGGCAAATACCCTGTAGGACTATTAGAGTCACAGGCGAATAAGCCCTGATCTGAGTAATTTCATGGGATATTAAGAAAAGGAGGAAGAGGAGGAAGAGGGGGAGGAAGAAGGGAAGAAGGCAAGAAGAAGAAACTTGGAATTAAGACATTATGTGCGTTCTAGGTGAGAGAAATTCAGCCACCTTTCTCTCAAATACATCCAAACCTTCAGAGCCTTGGGATACATTTATTATTTTTGAGCTTCTTAAAAGTAACTGTGCGTTTGCCTTAAAATGACAGATGGTTCTACCACAACTTAGCCATGATTTATACTAACAGATTGCATTCGGACTCACTGTAAACCAGGGTGTTTTGTCTTTCTCTCCTTAGAATGATTTAGTGGGGGCGGGGGCGGGGAAGAGGACAACATCAACCCATGTCCGATAAACACCAAGACATCATTTATAAAATGGATATTTCTCGGAGCACAGAAGTTATCTGCTCTCTTGTCTTACATACACTCAGTTCATTGGAATCCTCTAGGACTTTATTCGGGAAAATGTAAGACATGCAAATCCCTGGAAAGGTCAAAGGTTTTGTTTGAGCCTCTGGCTTGTTAGAATCCAGAGATGTTTACACAAACCATAATATGCCCGTATTCCTTAGCTTAGTCACAATCAAGCAACTTCCCTGATCTACAGGTTTCAGCTGGGAGATAAAGATGTCTACATTCTTAGTTCGGGTCTCTATTGCTGCGATGAGACACCATGACCCACAGCAATTTGCCTTACGCTTCCACATTGCTGTCTACACACAATTGGCTGAGACCTCCCCCATCATTACTAATGTAGATCTTCTCAACTGAAGGTCTCTCCTTTCCGATAGCTCTAGTTTGCGTGTCAACATAAGACCAGCCAGTACACTTGCTATAAGACCCTGGAACAGCTCCCGTGAGTCTAATTCTTGAGGGGAACTTGGCTCTGGAAATCAAAGACACCTCCAGGGCCAGTCACCCAGACGACATAAAAGAAAGATGCTCCCAGTTTCCCCAGAATGGAGTTGTGTACTGGTTAGGGCTGATAATTGAGAGGCAAAGGTACTGTGATAGTAAAAGGATGCTTGAGGGATTGAGGGAAGGCCATTATTTACACCATGGGTAATAGAACAGGATACTGGGGACTTTCTAATATACTGGAACTTGAGTTAAGTATAATTTTGTGTGTGTGTGTGTGTGTGTGTGTGTGTGTGCGTGTGCGTGCGTGTGTGTGTGTGTGTGTGTGTGTGTGTGTAATTTACCCCAATGTTAAGCCTTTTTGAAAAAATATTTTCATTCATTCATTGAGAATTTCACATGTTATATTTTGACCAAACCCTCATACCCTTTCTCCCAACTCCTCCCAGATCCATGCCTCACTTCCTTCCTTGCCCTACTCCCTGTCTTTTTTTTTAAATCAAACCCATTGACTCCAATTTGTGTTGCCCAGATTCTCTCACATGTGGGACTAATACCTGGAGAGTGGTTGCTATACCAGGGATCACACCCTTAATGGAAACTGACTCTCCTCTTCTCAGCACCTATCAATGTCCGATGGCTCCTCAAATAGGGATAATACTTTAGGCCCACCCCCCTGCTTTATCCTGAAATTTTGTCTGGCTTGAGCGTGCAGAGGTCTTGTGCATGCTGTCATGATCACTATGAGTTCATATGTGTAATGGTCTTGTTGTGTCCAGGTAACACTGTTTGTTATAGTCATCCACCACCTCCGGTTCCTACAGTCTTTTTACTTCCTCCTCCACAAGAATTTCTGAGCCTTGCTAGGAAGAATGTGGAATGTCATATTTGAGGTAGAACATTCTTCAGTCCCTTATTCTCTGCATGTTAACCCATTGTACCCATTACGTTATTTGGGGTGGGTTTTGACATTTCCAAAGCTTAAGCCAAGCCCAGTATCACTCTATCTTCCTGCTGCCTACCATCCAGATGTAAAACTTCCTGCTCCCTCTCTAGCACTGTCTACCACCATGCTTCCTGCCAAACGTGTAGGCCAGCCAGACCTATTAAGTGTTTTCCTTTACAAAAGTTGCCATAGTCTGGGTGTCTCTTCACAGCAACAGAAACCCTAACTAAGACGTCGAGTCACCTCACCTCTCAAGTGAACACAGTCAAATCGCAGATGCATATGTCACAACCCCAACAGAAATGCTGACGTCACACAAGGCTCCCTACATACACATGCGTACAGAGGCAAGCAAATATCAAAGTCCACGTAAGTTGAGGGAAACGACGAGTATTAACCTGAAATCCTATCATCGTCGTTGTGCCAGCAGTTTGTAGCACATGCTCACTGCTCTCTCCACACCCAGCACAGTACCAAGTACTTTGAATGCATTCTGTTACTCAATACATGATTCGCCTTTATGTGCTTAGCACTGATTGGGCTGTGAGACAGGGTCATGGAAGGCTGCTGTAGGAATTTCTTTTGTAAGAATGCATGCTTCGCAAGGAATAAAGAGGTAGCATGGTGAAGCCAGCAGCCTATCTGGATTCTGTGCTTAGCCACTGAGTGAAAGGCAGGGCACTCTCAGGAACATTTAGGTAAGGATTCTGTTTTCCACAGCTCAGTCAGGTATGGGATGCTTATCCTCTCACCACTGCCTTCAGTGGAATTCAACTCCAGTCAGATATGGTGTCTGTGTCCCTTATATGGAGGCTGATTCAACAATGAATATCTAACGGTATAGAAAAGCTGAGCATGTATAAGCATTCTCTTCCCAGACCAATGCTTCTGCAAGCCAACTTAGTTTTCTCTCAGGGGCACCCGCTGAGAGATTAGCCCCAACAAGACAGAAGAGGAATCTCCATTGCCTTTTATGAAGCCCCCAGGAAGAGACCAGAGGAGAACCCCATCTTCACCACTGGCCACAGAAACCTGGAGGAGGTAAAACAAAACCTCACAGACAGCTAGGACCACACTATGCCCTGAAAGAGTTGTCAGCATCTTGGAAAGGGAGAGAGATTCCAAA
This sequence comes from Rattus rattus, assembly GCF_011064425.1. Lineage (NCBI taxonomy): Eukaryota > Metazoa > Chordata > Mammalia > Rodentia > Muridae > Rattus > Rattus rattus. The sequence continues at coordinate 217,150,312 of NC_046155.1, read as the reverse complement.
GAGGCATAGAGCCAACACGATTAACTGAGCTAACATGGCAGATTGCCTTTGGATATCCAGGCGTGAGCGGAGGCGTTTCGGAAGCAGGACAGACCCAGCAATCATCCAGTCTCAATATCTTTGCACCTTGAACTCAGTCCCCACAGAGCAAGAAGCTCCCTCTAGCCTCACCACACAGAATTAGTGGATGTGTGAGGGCACGAAGCTTTATTGCTCTATGTGAGAAGCTGTTCTTCAAAACCTAAGCAATACACATCTGGGATTTAGAATCATCAACCTGACATCTAACAGGAAACCAATCCTTTGGGAGGAAGAGGAAGAGGCCGACAGTGTTTAGAATAGGTTTCCCATTTCCCTTCTGACCCTGACTGTCGGGGGTCTAGGCTTGGGGTCATCACAATGTGGAAGGAAAGGGCAGGTACCCAGAGACCCTTTGCCTTTGGTGACATGATGAAGCTGTAGATTCTCTGCACAGAAAGGCACTCTGGGTCCTGGCAAGTCAACACATCTTTCCTGGTAACTCTGAGCGAGCTTTCGTGATTTACATTGTGTAGGAATGGATGCCGAGTAGAGGCCTTTGCACATCTGGGCGGCTCAGCTGAAGCAGACTCCAGCTGCGTCCAGAGAGTAAGAAGTCCTTGAAAGTTCCATTTCGGCCTTAGGTCTCTGACTGCAACGTGTCTGCTCATCACTCTATGCTCTGACTCTGGCCCAGCTGACACCTTCATCTTCTACCTACTGCCTTTGCACTGAAACAGGGAGGAAGACAAAACCATCGCCTCCCCGGGACAGAAGCCAATGTTCTGTCTGGAGAATTACTGCAGACTCCGCCTTTGCCACTGCTCATGAATGGTCAGAGGCACCGTTTACTTTAATCTTCATGGATCCAGGGAGAGCTATGGCTCAGAAGCCCATGAATAAAAACAGAAAGTCTGATTGGAACATGGAAAGTAGTCAAGACAATTTGTTTAGCCTGATGCTAAGTGCTATAAGAACTTACCCACCCTGACTAAAATTGCTGTGTGCCCACCTCCACAGATCTCAAATATCTCACCTCACAGTTGGTATTCTAGTCAGCAAGCACAGAATGAAATGAGAGACTTAGATCTAATTCTGCCTCTTTGTCATCCTATATGCTAATTCTTCATAATCTGTGTGGTCTCTCTTTTATCTTCTGCCTTTCCTTTCTGTGTGATTCTCCATGCCTTTACCTGTCTTTCCTTTCCTTGTCTCCCAAGTCTTCCCCATCCTGTTGTGTACCCAATTCCTCTTCTGACTCAGAGAACAAAGGAAACCCTAAGTAAGGGCATTGAGTCACACTCAGTTATGTCTGATCACAAAACTCTTACGAAATCCGGCAGCCATAATGGAAAGGTGAGATAGAAAGAAATTCTGCATTCTACTTTATTTAAAAAGTGGGCTTTAATGTTGATCTTTCTGGGAAAGTAGTCTGGTTTTTCTTTTTAAAGACACAAGACTGACCCTCTTTTCATTCTTACTGAATTGATGGGATTGAAGAACTGGAAAGATTATAGGAACTTTCAGAAGTTTAAAGATTTATATGTGTGTGTGTGTGTGCTTGCGTGTGTGTGAGTGTGTGTGTGCTTGTGTGTGTGTGTGAGTGTGTGTGTGTGTTGTGTGAGTGTGTGGTGTGTGTGTGGTGTGTGTGTGGTGTGTGTGGTGTGTGTGGTGTGTGTGTGTGCTTCTGTGGTGTGGTGTGTGTGTGTGCTTCTGTGGTGTGGTGTGCTTCTGTGGTGTGGTGTGCGTGCTTGTGTGTGTGTGTGCTTGTGTGTGTGCGTGTGTGTGTGTGTGTGTGTGTGTGTGTGTGCGTGTGTGTGCTTCTGTGAGTGTGAGTGTGCTTCTGTGAGTGTGAGTGTGCGTGCTTGTGTAAGTGTGTGTGCTTGTGTGTGTGTGTGTGTGTGTTTACACCACACATGTGCAAGTGCCCAAGAAGTTTATAAGAGGGCACTGAATTCCCTGAATCTATAATTGTGAGGCACCCAACATGTGAGTACTGGCAACAGAAGTTGGGTACCAGAAGTCATACTTGGGTCCTCCAGAAGAGCAGAAAGCGCTCTCTCCGGCTTCATAATGGAGAGAGTTTTGTTTTGTTTTTGAGAGAGACAGACAGAGAGAGAGAGAGAGAGAGAGAGAGAGAGAGAGAGGAGAGAGAGAGAAACAGGCGGAGGAAGGAGGAGAGATGAGAGGGAAATATAAAGTTGGGTGGGTAGGGAGATAAAAGGATCTAGGAGGAAAGTTGGGGAACAGAAAAGCATGTCAACAAATATGTATCAAGTATGTAAAATTTTTCTTCTAAATAAAAACAACAGTTTAATTGGTAGGGTGCTGGACCAAAGCTTTCTAACTAGGAACTAGAAATAGATGTGAATGGATTGGCAAGTATAAGAAGAAAATACCTACAACAATCCCTGTTCAAAACAAGACCAACAGATGACACAGAGGCTCAGTGGTGCCTGGCATCAGAAATTTTCTCACATCTCTCCATTTCTTATCCTTTAAATAAAATTTTAAAATAAGGACCTAGATAGGGTGGGTGACATGGGGATTTATAAGACTTGGCCACCACTAATATCTGTATCTTCTCTGTAATAAAGCTCTGACTTTTGTGTAATGGTGATTGTAAGCAGAAGGTGGAATTCAATGTATTTCCACCTCACAGTATTTCTAGGAGTTCGACTGGACTGTGTAGAGGGCAGTAGTCCAACATAAATCATGGGGGTCACTCCATGTGGCATTGTCAGGATGCCCTGATTGAGAATCAGGTCAGCACAAGAGACAACACTGGACAAGGCTCCACATTTGTCAGGTCATGAAGGCATGAGTGGCCATGGGCGTTCCAGGTCATGGGTTACAACTCTAACAGGTTTGCAAGCAGAAGGCACTGTATCAGAAAGATTCCAGGCAGCTGGTGATCTACAGGGACCACCAAGGCCTCAAGCAGTGTTTAATAGAGTCTGTGAGAACTCTGTCTGAGCCATCATTAGGTAGGGTCTTAAACATCACCAATAATTATGGTGCATGGCAAGCTTTGTGCCCAGTGCTGGTGCCACTGGGAAATGGTGGAAACATTAAGAGTTGAGGCCTAGTTCCTGTTAAGTCATTAGGAGTGGTCCTGGTGAAGGGATCCCAGGCCCTTCTGTTCCCTCTCTGTTTCCTATTTCCCAGTAGGCGAGCAGCTTTGCTCCTCTCTAAGCTCCTGGCCATAGCCTTATTTATGCATCACCACAGGCCCAAAATGTTGGGTCCTAGTAACCATAGACGAAAAGGAGCCTACATAAACCTTTCCTCTGTATAAGCTGCTTGTCTTGGGTATTTTGTCACAGGGGCAAGAAGTTGGTTAGCATAGCTGATCCTGTTGTGAGTTTCTTATTATACATGTTCTATGTTTAGAAATTTAACACTCTTCTCCACTAGAGGCCTGTGACTTCCCAAGACTCTTCCGAAGGCCCTGTTCTGCGTTCCTCATCCTTCTGCCTCCAGCTTGGACGTCCACTTTTCTGGTTCCTTGTGCAACTCTACATGTGTAGAGGAGAATATTACACCAACTTTCATGAGAATGTGTAATTAACATGTTCGTAAGATATAAGATAATAAAAGTATTCTATATGGGAAAAGTGGCTAGAATCGTTTGCAAAGGTCCCTCCAAGTCCCCAGGTGCCTCAGACAACCTAGCTTTCTGGCCCAAACTTGAAAAATCTTGTGTTACGAGCAAATTTATGGAAAGGGAGAAGAATGTTAATTTAATTTAAAAACAAATTGCAATTACTTCCTCTTTGTTTCTAGAACCAGGAGAACAATGTCATCACTAGTTTTTCCCCTAATATGTCCAAATAATTTTCTTTACACATAGGTTCAAGCACAATGCAATTGTAGGCACTCTTTGACCCCTTCCTGGCTAGCCTCCATTGCTTCTTTTTGGGATAGGGACTTTTATTCTGCAGCATTATGTATTGAAAGCATATGGCTTGTTGTTAATTTTATTTCTCAGTCACAAAATTGCCTCAGGTCTTTAGACTTTTGGAGAGCAACTGTTAAGTCTATGAGAGTCTCTGAAATTGTAATAAGTTCCTTTTGCAGTGGGACAGCCATGCCCTATAGGAGCTTTCATACCAGATTGACAAGAGATGGACTCCTGATAGTTAATTTTGATTTCTCACTTGCTTGGTAAAAAATACCTAAGATATTTGGGGGGGGAGCACATTTTAGAGTGTGTCTTTCAGGGAAATTTAACTGAGAAGGAAAAACTCATGCTATATATGTCCAGAATCATCGCCTGGCCTGGGGACTCTGACTGCATGAAAGGAGGAAAAGGAGAAAACAATCTGAAAGTTGGTCTTTCCTTTTCTATGCTCTTGGTGAACAACACAACTCTTGGAGCCACTCTGGCCACTAGGATTTCCCCAATAAGCCTTTCTTCCCTCAAGATTTTTTTCTCAAGAAACAGGTATTTGATAACAAGAAAAGTGATATAGATGATAGGTAGATGGGAGATAGATAGATAGATAGATAGATACATACATACATACATACATACATACATACACACATACAACATACATACATACATAGGTTGATACATAGATAGATATATTGTTAGTGAGATTGATACATAGGTAGCCTGATAGATTAGATGATAGATAAATAGATAATTAGATAGATGATATAGATGATAGGTAGATAGATAGATAGATACATACATACATACATACATAGATACATAGATAGATACATAGATACATAGATATATAATAGACAGACAATGTTAGAGGAAGAAAAGACCAGGATGCTGTGTGCTCATAGGACTGCCAACAATCTACTTTGGATCAGATACTGTCAGACCTTTGAGGGGGTGACACCTCAGCCAAGACTGAAATAGGCAAGAGATTCTAAAAAAGATAAGGGAAGAGAATCCTGTAAAATTCCGCTTTCTTTGGGAGCAACAGCTCCCAGATAATGACAGGGAGCCTAGTATTTATTTGCGAGTGCTTAAACCTTATAGCTAGGCTTATTCCCAACTCACTCAGAGCTCAGTTAACCCACTCTTATGAATCTAAGTTCTGCCACATGGCTAGTTAGTTATCTCTCCTTCGGTCCTGCTTCTTTCTCCATATCCAACTAATGAATCTCTCCTGTCTAATTCTCTCCCAGAGTTCCTTTCTCTGCCTGGGAGTCCCACCCTCTTTCCCTGCCTTTGTTACAGGCCATCAGCTTTTCATTAAAACCAATCAGAAGGTGAGTGCTTACAAAGTATGATGCATTTATATGAATAACAATATCAAAGTCCAGTCTGGGCTCAATTCTCTGTCTGCACAGGAATCGGCATTTGGATAATCTTTACGTAGTACATAATAATATTATCCCAACAATCCTGGTGCTGGGAGAGCAACACATTGGCTTACAGAAAGGAGTAAGACACCTAATGGCTTTAGCTTTCCCTTGTAAAATACAAATACTCAGAGCGGTATTCTTTACTTATGAAAACTCAGTTGTCTTAAACTGCTGAATTCTTATAGGTTTTGATTGCTGATGGTAGCATATTCAATAATATTGCGAGGCTAAAGAGGTCAGAGTAGAATACTAAACATGTGTAGATCATCAGCTCCCACTCAGGACTGATATTTATTTGAGTTGGACTTAATCCCAACTATTCTATTCTATTCTATTCTATTCTATTCTATTCTATTCTATTCTATTCTATTCTATTCTATTCTATTCACACACACACACAAACACACACACACACTTTCTTGATAATCTATTCGAGAAAGTTAAAATCTTATATCCATGTGGTATTCTGATTAGTTTGTGATCTTTTACCTGGCAGGAAAGGCATGGCTACATTAAAAGAAGAGTCCAAGGCTGAAAAAAATAAGGGGGCATTCTGTGTGCCAGCTTGGTTGAACAGTAGGGATTCCTCATTTTTGAGAAGAATTCTGAAGCCGTAGCCAGTCTTAAAATATGATTTCTCCCACAAATGTGGGAGTAAGCACATTTGTTCTGCAGATTGTTTTTAAATTAGCCCATGATTATTTAATTTCACTCAGGACCCAAACACCAATACCTTTAGTATCTTTGGTATCATCGTTGAGTTCCCTTAAGTAGAGTTATTGACTCAGCAAGAAGGAAAGAGCGTGTAGGTTCACAAGGTTTTATATCCCAGCTAACTTCAGAGCCATAGACACATGCGGACAGGAGCGCAGTCCAATGGGCAAGGAAACATATTTCAATGTCATCGCGACAGATGAACACCTAGCACAAGCTCTGGGTGTCTTATATGTGTACAGGTATCCCATGTGGTAAGGAAACCCTCATCCCTTTAAAAGAATCATTTCTAGAGTTAACTCTTTGTTAAACAGCATCACCAAAGAATGGCAAGCCCCTAAAGTCAGAAACTTAGATGATCACCCTGAATTTAATATGAATTCCTGTTTCTACAGAATACTAAATCATAGGCACGGAGACACACGAGAGCCACATAGCATATCAGGAGTGCTCTCTATGAATACAGTACCCATCATGTTATTTTTGAATCTCTTCTAGGCTTAGTGATAATTTTGATTAAACACTCAAGAAGGAAGTAATGAGAAAGATGTATCAAGGCGATTGAATCTCCAAGAAACCACAAGTATGGGTTTCTGCCAGGGATTTTACCATGCCCAAGTAGATGACGTAATTAAAATGTGCTACCTCAGAGCGATTAGCATTTGGTAGCTTCCGGGAAAGAGAAGAGTCACTTTTCCCTCATTATGTGACCCTTGGTAGGTTGACCACACACCAGGACAGAGTTCACTCTCAAGACTAGTTAGTAACCCAAACTAGAGTCCGTGGGGGGTCGGGAGTGGGGAGAGGAAGAAGAAAAGGAGGAAGTGGTGGAGCAGGAAATAATCTCAAAATTGGGTGAGAAAGGTTGGAGACGGGGGAGAGGATTTGTATGGGAGGGTTTGGGGACGCGAATATGTTCAAAGACATTGTACAAAATTGTCAAAGAATTAATGAAAATATTGCCAGAAAACCCACAGCAGAGCTTTGCAGAGTTCTTAGATCATATAATCACCCTTTATGCCTTTTGGTTATCCAACCACACTGTATAAGATTGTTCTTGCCTCAGGAAAAGTCATGTTTTTAAAACAGCAAAAATTGTTTAAACTACATTTTGGTTCATTTAACAGCAATGAGAAAAGTTAACTGAGCTCTCTTCATCAGTAAGAATATGTATATATATGAAAATTAATATACATGTATGTATATATAATATATATATAATTTAGTTGTATATATAATTTAGCTATATATTGCACTAAAAGCAGTTACACTATTTTGGCATCCAAGCCTCTCCAAACATCTCTATTAGCTACTTCACAGTTTGAGGAAAAGGCCTTCAGAGGTTTGAAATCCCTCATTAACATTTCACCATCTCACTGGCAGCCTCTTTCTCAAATGTTCCCCACCCTACTCCAAACCCGCAGGCGCTGGTACCTGGCTGGGAACAGCTACCCCACTGCAAACGTGGTTCCGTTTGTTGTGTTTCAGCTGGAGTGAGCCAGGGGGAAATGTTGTCTGTACAGTTTGTTTTCTGTCCCTTAGTCTGCCTTTTCTTCCCTGTGAGGCCTCCTGGGATTTACAGATGGGTCAACAAGGCGGCTCCTCCAAGGGTGAAAAGCATCTACAGAGAAGAGCATCTGGAGTCGCCATGCCCTCAGAGGCTTCCAGCGCGAAGACAGCTTTCCACATTCACGGCTGTTTCCTACGGAAGGGGAGAAAAGAGACAAGAGAGGAGAGAAAAGGAGCGGGGAGTCTCTTTGTATCTGTGTCCAATATGGTCTCTTTTGATTTTTCATTCTCCATAGTGAAGGGCTCCCCGGGGATTCTCATCTGTCACAGACTGGGCTGTACCTGCCTGCCTGTGTGAAAGTTGCTCAGCTGCTGCCGGGATGAGGGGAACATATCACATCTATCTCCCTGGCATCCTCTGAGCCCGCGGCCGGCAAGGATCGAGCCCCACGTGGAGCACAAAGGCAGGTCTGGAGAGAAAGGCCGACCTTGTGCATTGTCGGACGTTCTTTGTGTTGGACCCTGGGGGTCAGCGCTTGCTCCACATTCCTGCTTACTCTGTGAGACAGGAGGAGAGTTCCCGTGTGCAGAGTGAGGTCGCCGTCTTCCTCGGGACAAAAATGCAAGATGATTAATGGTCAGCCATTTCTCTACTATTTATACTACGGCATAAAACTGAGGACATCAATACAGAGGACATTTTTGAGGACTAGTTTTTGTTGTTGTTGTTGTTGTTGTGGATGTTGTTCTGACACACGACCGTAGTTTGAATTGAGATTTTAGGAACATGAGATAGAGAATTGGAGTTTGTTTTGACTTAACCAGTGTCCACTGCCCTTAGAAGACAGCGAATATCAGTTATCTTCTTCAAAGTGATCATCTGTCATTAATTATCATCCCTGTTAAATACAGTTTTAGAAAGCAGGTGATTGATGACTAAACGTCAGAGTGGAACTGCACAAGCAAGGGATAAAATGAGGGTCGGAGGTAGAAAAGAAAGAATTAAAACATGGAACACGTTAAAGTTTGATGACATAGTTTATATTGCTCTGAACATTTCATTCAGAAGTACGTAGTAAGCATTGAACACCTATACACAGGCATGGGATTCTTTAAAGTCCTTAACGAATGCTGGGCTACAAACATCATTTCCTACCTTTAGCATTCTCAGTGTCCTTGGTCCAATCTCTACTGCCACAAAGGGAGAAAGAGAGCAGACAGACAGACAAACAAACATGATCGTTCATCCTTGCAATCTTAACTGTTAGCAGGCTGAGGCAGAAGAATTACCATGAGTTCGAAGTCACCTTGAGCTACATAATGCTTGAGGCCAGTCTGGGCTACAGAGTAAGACCCTTTCTCAAAAGTAAGAAATGAAAGAAAAAGAAAAGTATGTTATTGTATCTTATGTACCTGCTTTTTGACGAAATTGTTTTATTAACAAAAATAAATAAAATAAAACGCTCTGGCCCATTAGGTCCTAATCTTTGATCTTTTCCTGTCTGTAACCAACCTTTTCTTCCCGTCCCCATTTTAAAAAAAATGCTGTGTCGTGATTTGAAGAAGATAATTTTCCAAAAATTAAAACTTTTCTCCTAAACCTGTCTGATATATTCTGCTTGGAAAGCATTTGCTACTGAGGAGTTGGGAACACTAAGACATCCGTTATCTGTAGAGTCTGCAAAACACCACAAGTGTGTTTCCCACTCGTCTGCTTTCCCCCTCTGATGAATAGCTCTCCAGTCCCAGCTACAGAAAAACACTTACCAGTGACCATGCCCTATGACAGAGAATGTCACCCCTAGTCCAGGTCTACATTTTCCTGCAAGCACTGTGTCTTTAAGGAATGCTTTCCCTACTTCCTGTCTGCCTTCTTCCCTATCTGAGAAGACTCTGAAAAAATTTAAAAAAAAAAAAAAAAAAAAAAAAACAAAGTCACGGCATTGCAGTCCCATTCGTTCCGCCCTGCCCCCAGAAAAAGCAGATATTTTCAGGTTGACTGAAAGTTTAACTTTGTTATTTTTTTTTATTTCTCAAGGAAATTCAGCGTGACACGGCACGCGTTAGTGCCCTCTTACTTAACAAATTACACGTTTTTTTGACCTAAGTTAAAAGCTGTGCAAATATCCCTTGTCTGTGTTTGCATTGTGTATGGATTTCTGTGGTGCAGCCTTGAACGCCTAAGTGTAAGTGGTGGGATTTGGAAGGCTTTCTGCCTGCAGTCGCCACTCCTAAGAAGACATTGTCATCAAGGACTCCATGGGCATTCAATGGCCACGCTCAGTGGCTTTCCTGGGAGTGGTCAGGAAGCAGAGGAGGTGAGATTCATGTCGCCTAGGGTGCCATTGTCTCATTCTCTAAAACAACTGATCTTCTGTCAGAATGGAAAGAGCTATTGAGGCTTCCAAGTTTCTCAACAACTTCTCCAAAGTTGTAAGAGTAAAAGTGATCGCAGAAAACACAAAATCTAGCTTTCGATTCTGAGGAGCTTACGAACCATAGTGCATCAAATTCTCCTCCAGGTGACAGTATATTCTAGAATGGCACTTGAATTGCTGCTATTTCCCTTTTCTGAGGCAATGATACCCTGAAAGAATGCTATCTTTTGAGGGGGATCCCTTTAGAGCTTCTTTGCTTCCTTAGAGAAAAGAAAAGAACCTTGTTTTTGCCTTGGGTAATGAATTTTGAACTGGTCTTGCCTGGGGAGAAGTCCTTTCAGCTAAGCCCTTTCCCCACTATTTATATATTCCACAACTGTAAGTCTCTCTCTCTATGCCTGCTTGCAGCCCCTGTCCTTATGTGGGGTGCCTTATGTGGGGTGCTGTCCCTCAGAAGTTTTTATTTGGGTTGGACAGGTCAACCTGTTCTACAACCCCGGCAGGTGATCCCAGGCAGCAGTCAGGGGCCAGAAGGCATTTTGAAGGCCCCCTCTGTGAATTAATGATGGGGTATCTTTGTCTCCCTCTCTGGAACTCTCTCTGACAGGCTGTGCTTCATGACAGATGGCTGTCCACACATTGACCCTGTTCTATCTCCAGTCAGCCTGCCTTCCAGTGCAGGGCAACCAACCCCACGTCCTTCCAGAGAACGCACTCTTTACTCAGCCATAGCTCGTGATAGCCATGAAAAAGGTCATTTAGGGCCAGTTTTGTATTATTGAGGAAATTTTGTAAAAATATAATTTTTTTTTAAAATGTAGGCTGTCTTTTACCTTGCTAGGCTCAGTACCGCAGTGCCCCAAGATGTCTGTTGGATATCTTAATTCTCAGTCAGCAAAGCCTCTCACCCACTCAGCTCCATCCCATATCACACTGTCGATAGCCTCTCTCTGAGCCGTCAGCAATTATCTATCTAGTTCCCAAGGCAGGTTTCCATGCCAGAAACACACATCCCAACTCTGTGGCGGCCCAGACCACCTGCTGCACACATTCTTACACTTAAATCTACACATGAAAGAACACACAACACAATAACCTTTGACCCTATTGATAAGGTATAATTGCCCACCTAAACATACAAAGCCCAATACACATCCATCCCTTAAGAACATTTGTTAACAACCTGTAAAGGTACAGCGTGGAATCTTAACATCACCTGCCATATTGTCCTGCCACGGCTTCTCTCCCTGTCCCTCCTGTCTCTTCCTCCTTTCCGTTACAGTCTCCTCCTCTTCTTTCAAACTTCTCTCCTTCTCCTCCAATGACAGGCCTCCTTCTATCCTCTACCTGCCCCTCACCTGTGTTTTACAAATTCAATGGAGAGAAAGTTCTGGTGAAGTCATCTGAGTCCTCAGTACATGACTATCCTTGGGGCAGTAGAATTAGCATCAAAATACAAATAACTCCAGGGCAAACCACAACAAGGAAATAAATACCAAGGGTAAGACGTTCACATAAGGTTTGCCAGGTAAATGCCACTGACCATTCTTCTGTTTTTTTGTTTTTTGTTTTTCCACGAGTGAAATGTCACTGTTTTTCCCTTGGATTCCCTTACCATTCTGTCAACAAGGTACAATAGTCACGGCTGAGGATTCCTATACACCGTCTCTGCCTATTTTACAATATAAGATCCCAACCAATGGCTGTGACTAACGATCTATGTGATGTGCTTCTGTGGCTGAATCACTAACTAACACAAGAAGCCAGAAATACCTAAAGCTGAACTGTGTACGAAATTTTCATAATAAATAGAATTTTCTATTGCTCACCTAATTCTCCAGAGCATTTCGCTGTCAGCGTTTGGGACCTGATAATTCTATGTTGTTGGGAGGGAGTCATCAAGTACATTTCAGGATATTTAATGAGGTTCCCTGTAAACTTCTATTTCTCAAAACTTCTTTAATTAGGGTTCTTAAATGCTTCAACCTCCCTTCTAGCCCACCAACCAAAGGTAGGGGTAAAGTTGGTTAATAGGAAAAGGGGGTTGCAGACCTGTCTAGAAGTGGTTCTTTGGGGTGATAACAATCTTCTTTGTTTAGGATATCATCAGCTCAGCCCTAAATATCAAGCAGGAATCAGTAGCAGCAGTCCTGTCCAATCAGCAAACAGCAAATACCAAACACGAATCAGTTTTCTGACTATACAGGGGCTCAATCCAGAATAGTCCCAGGAAGTGTCAAAAAGCAGTCAGAATACTATGAGAAATTCTTTGGCACTTCTTTCTCTACAAAGTCAGAGATCAATAGAGACCAGTGGAATGTCCCTAGGTAAACCAATGCAAGAACATCCTCTCACCGTCTGTGAGGTAATGTTTGTATTCTTTCTAAACATCACTCACCCTCTCAAGTGTCTGCTCCATCAAAACATCGCAGGTCCTCTCACAAGACAGCTTCCAGAAAAACACCAGGTATCTGCTCCAACAAAACACCCTCTCACAAGACAGTTTTCAGAAAAACATCACATGACACAACTGAGTCTCCAAAGAAACCACAAATGTCCTCGTCAGTTCCTACATTGATTTTCAGAAGGAAAAAAAAAGTAATAATTCTCCTAACATTGCCAAATATTTCCTGTAGAGGCCATGGTCACCAATCAAAGAACTATTCATGCAGATCAGTTCTGTCCAGTAGAATGTCCGGGATGGTACAAGCACTCTGTCTCTAATGATAGCCACCGGTACCACATCGCTACTGCCTACTTGAAACGTGGCAGATGTGTGTGAGGCCACATGGCACACGCATGTCATCACAGCACATGAAATGTGGAGGCAAGAGACTCAGGAGTCCAAACTTGTCAGTTACATAACAAGATGTGTTTTAAGTACAAGGTGCAAGTACTTAATATCAGAAATTAAATATCAAGCAAGTGAAATAGCTCAAATGATAAAGGCACCTGCTGCCAAGCCTTCTGACCTTAACTCGGTCCTGAGGACCTACACAGTGGGAGAAGACTGACTCCTGACAGTTGGCCTCCAACCTACATACATACAGACACGTGTACATAAGGTTTTTAGTCACAGTAATAGCTTAATATTCATTCTATGTTGAATACATATGTAATACATATTTATATCTCATAATTTGGACATGTTGAATTAAAGACTACTTAAATTAATTCATCCTTCTTTACTCTGTTTTTAGCTATTAGAAGCTTGTAATACAACAGCAGAGCCACCAATGCTGTCATTAGTTATCAGTGATTTTCACACCTGAATCATCCCTGTGTGTGATTAGTGCCTGTGCGTGTGATTTACTGGGGAGAGGCTGCAATGTGTGTACCACAGCATGGGTATGGAGGTCAGGGTGTCAGTTCTCTCCTTTTACCACATGGGTTCTAGGAACTAAACTCAGGCCATAAGAACTTTTATTCTTTGGTCTTCCATCATTGGCCTTCCAAGGTAGACCAGAAGACAAATTGGTGGTAACTGCTGGATTGGAAATGTTGAGAAATCCATTCTTGTGGAAGATCAGGTTGTCTGACTTTCCAGTGTGCCAAGAGCTACTGTTGAATTACCGAGATAACCCTTCCCAATGTGACAGCTCTGTGACAGAGCCTGGGAACCTGCATTTGAACTTTTCAGGTGAAGGAGCTGCGGCTGGTCCAGTACATTATAATGGAACTATAATATCATCACCAAAGGTCATATTTTGAGGCTCAAACAGAGCAAGAAGAAGCTTCAGGATTGCCAGACAGAAGATGAAAGAAAAAGTAAGAAAGATTTAGGGATGGGTTGAATCGTTCTCCACTGCCCCGACCCCAAAGCCAGGCTTGTTGAACTCTAATTCCTGTACCTCAGACCTTCTTGAAAATAGACATTACAAAGGTAATTGACTTCAGCCATAATATTGTCCTCTTATAAATGCAGAAGAGACACAGACATGTAAGGATACACGCTCAAAGCAAGGCAGCAACTAAAATGAGTTATGTAGAAACCAATGATTGCCAAGGAGTTTGGACATCACCAGAAGCTAGGCGAGATCTACACCAAAATTTCCCTCCAGGCTGTACAAGGAAGCCATTTTGGCCAACACTGTGATTTCAGAGACTTGTCGCCTCTAGACCTGTAAAAGAATAATTTTGAGAGGGGTGTGTGTGTGTGTGTGTGTGTGTGTGTGTGTGTGTGTGTGTGTGTGTGTGTGTGTGCACGTGTGATCTAGTTTGTAGTACTATGCTACAGCAGTCTTGGTAGCAGAGATTTATAAAGTTTCTTTATCAAACTTACATATGTTCAAGACTTGTTTGAACAAAAGGCTAAACATTCATTATATATTGAGTGTAGGCAACACCTTCAATGGGAGTGAAAATCATAAATAAATTTGATGGGTATTTATTGGGAAAAAATGTTTTAAAGGAGTCTCTTTGAGTACTGTGGGTAGACTAGAGGTCAGGGGGAGGCAGGAGCAGGGTAAAGACCATGCTACTGACGTGACTAATCTTCAGAGGAATAGAAAAGTGAAGATTTGAAAGATAGTGGTGATTATGAAAGTGTATGGCCTACATAAGAAGGCAGACATGTAAACAAGTTATTAGAGAACAACATAGTGTGCAAAAATGGGAGATAGGTACAAGTGCTGAGAGGACAGGCAGAGGCTACACCTTATACACACAGAGATGTGTGTGTGTCTGTGTGTGTATGTGTGTGTGTGAGAGAGAGAGAGGACTTTCCCAACTATAAATATTTTTCTCAACATCCCAATGGGCCATGTGTTCAATTTTGAGTCATATGTTTTAAATTTCAATGTTGTGGGCTGGGAGTATGGTTCGGTACGGGAACACTCTCTCAGCATTGTTCAAAGTTTGATTCTTAGCTACCCACCACACACACACGTATGAATACGCACACATTCATGATTCAGTTTTACACTTAAAAGAGGGATATCTTGTTGTAAAGAAGCTTAAAAGTTATCAAAAGGCATTTAATATAAAAAAATAAGTAGAGAGTAAAATTATAGTCAAAGCAAGGATTATTCTGTTTAGCCTTGTGCCTGCTCCCTAGCCAAATGTCCTAGCATGTGAAGAACAGTCCATTCACAATCTACATTGTAAATCATCCTATAACTACAGCAAAAAGTAAATACAAAACCATAATGACACAGCATTATGATTTCAGTTAACTGGCAGCATAGCTTTTTAAAGCAGTAACAACAGATATTTTCTTAGAGATGCTTCTGGTTGCCTACACGGTCAGTTTTGGAAATATGGGCTGTTATTAGTGAAAACCCCTCTACTCACGGGGTGAGGTGGGTTCCATGGGAAAGTTTATTGCATAGCTTCTGTCTCCTGCGTGCTGGGACTACGGAGATGTGCAATGTACCGTGTAACGATCCGCTTCAGAAGAGGAGGCTAGTGCTTTGTTTGCAAACTACTTCCAAGAATTCTATGTGACTTGCAAACTAAAGCAAAAGAAATAAAATCGTTTAATATAATTTTTTGATGGTGCTGTTGATTCTTAAATGAATTATATTTTGGAACCACTGTTTAATTTCCAATACTGTGAGCTCTGTTTTTAACCATACATTTATAAATTATGAGAATAATCTTCGTTATATCTCACTCATCACAATGCCCCTGTTCATTTCCTATACTCCCAATCTCTGTAAAGTAATAGAACGCAAACTTGCTACTTAAAGTATGATTCATAGACCAACAGAGTTAGTATTATTAGGGCATGTCTATAAGTACCAAGAATCAGCCTCTATAAAGACACTGAATGAAAAATACTTGGGGAATTCATATATACGTGTGTGTGTGTGTGTGTGTGTGTGTGTGTGTGTGTGTGTGTGTGTGTGTGTATTCTTTATTCCTGGTCCCTATTTGCCTGTCAGACCATTGCTCATATATATTTAAGAATCACTGATTTTGAAAGCTGTTGACTGTTCACAGTGATAGGAATTAAAGTAGGAAAAACAGAATGCCTCACTTTAGACATGAAGTTATACTTCATCCTTTTTAATATCTTTAAGGACTGTTGTTAAGCAAGCATCCAACGCGGCTTCCTCCACTCACTACTAACAACCAATGAAATCCATAAAAGGTCCATTTCCCAAGTCAAAGGATAGGTAGTGAGTCTCAGGGCTCTATGGCAGCTGAACAAAATTGCCTGTGTGTGTAAGGAACGAGCTCTGGGAATGCAGATCAGGAAGTAGGCATAGACAGCCTTGAGGCTGGCAGCCACAGTAGGTGGAAAGGATATCAGCTTGGCCAGTGTGCGTGGCATCACAGTGGAATAACAAGCTGGGCAGGTCACAAGTCAAGGACACATCTCTGGGGCTGCAGGAGGAGCAAAGGTGGTCCTTAGGGGGTTGGTAATGGTATGACTTGCACATAGGGACCAGGAAAGATGGAGAGGGATAAAGATTATACCCAGAATATCAGGCAGGCTGGCAGTGGCAACAGGGAGACATCCCCAGCAGATTACTTGTTAGAAAATATGTTTATTGCTAAACTAAGATAGCAGAAGTTCTACTGAGGACTAACTGAGATCATCACTTTCTTCCTCTTCTGCTTCTTCCTCTTTTCTCAAGAAAAATCAAGATATCACTTTTCTCAAGATCTCACTACCTTGTCTAAGTTGACTTGCCACTCACTATGTATCTCAGGCCAGTCTCATTCTCCTGCCTCAGACCCTCAAGCATAGGAATGATATGTATGAAACTCCATCCCCACCAAGATCATTGACTAGATGTAGTCTCTGTCTCCTGTGCTATTGGCTATGAAATGGCATAGCAAAATGACCAAAAGAATATGGTTACGTTTTAACTAAAAGGACCGCACACATATTTTCTCTGTGTGAATGGTGCCATTCGTCTCCAAGGTAGAGCAAGGCAGCAGGCAGTGGTGCAGATCTCAGTGGGACACCTTTCTGTGCTCGGCTCACCCAGCCACAGTGGGATTTGCATCTCAGTCGTCTCCTAGTAGTCAACGTCCCAGCTGATGCTCAACTAGGCTCTCAGAGATCCATCTCCACAGGGTATGGAAGGGTCCGTCAAAGGGCACATTGCGTTCTGCTTGCTGCAGAAGTAGCCGCACTAAATTGGATCGTGACTTGGCTTGTCTTCCCGGCTTCTTCCTGAAATTTAAACTGGGCTGTGTCTATCAATGGCATCTCATGACTGAGCCTGGCTCACTTCCTGTGCACTTAACTTGTAGGCTACTTGGTAAAATGAATGTTAGATTCGCATCCGAATAAACAGCTTTGAGTCCTTATTGATAAAATTGGGATATGGCTTATGTCTATTCCTAAAAATAACGAACATGAAATGACTTTATAAACTTAAAAAAGGTGATATTCAATTAATATAGGTTAATACTGGCTGTTGGGTCATTGGGAGGGAAGCCTCATCGGAACCAATGAACAAATCAGTGTAATTCAGCCTTCCATGCCAAAGAGCACACAGCTCAGATTCTAATGCTTCAAATCAAATGTTTCTCGGGAAGCTGTAACTAACTAGAATGTCCAGAACCAAAGATTGGTCATGCTTGCCTTAGCAGCAAGCATTAACTATGCTTCCATTAGCATGAGTTGTCAGTTATCAATAATGACTATCATTTCCCAATGAAACTAGCGGAGATATTACGTGAGCTACTGGAGGAGACAAAGACGCATAGGAAGGAGTCTGACATCTTTATGTGTAAGAACCGGAAGAAGTCACTGGGATGTGTCCCTATGTGGCAAAGGCCACCCTGACTCCTTTTTCCTTTCTACAGGGCTCAGCTCTTCTTCTGGTTTTAGAAAAATGATCTTAGGCTTCACACCCAAAAACATCAGAACTACAGCATGAAACACCAAGATTCTGGGACAGAAAAGCAACACGCCAGACTCAAGGAAGCTGGTCACGGAGCTGAGGAAGGCCGGAACACCGGCATCATCACATTGATAACGATAGTCGAATTGCTTGAACATGATACTGCACAGCTGAGGGCTCACCTCTTACCCATTTTAAGTTTTTCTAGGAACTAGGAAGTATTGTGCTCCCATTTTGATGTGGTGGGACTAAGCTTAGAAAGGCGTGGTGCCTGACCTCCATCTCTCGGGAGCTCAGTTCTGGAAGATCCAAAACCTTGTGACTTTTCCCCAATAAACTAATGATAGCACTGATCTATTTGTATGAGAGCTTAGCTCCACAGTGTGCAGAAGGTGGCATTGAATGTGAGAATAAGGAGAGGAGAATGTCGAGCTGAATCATAAACCTGAAAGAGACATGCAAATTTAACAGTGACTTGGAACACACAAAAAAAAACAAAAAACAAAAAACAAAAAAAAGCCAAGAAACAGGTTCTCGAATTATTGGGTATTTTTTATTTAGGAAAGGAAGGTAGATGGTTCTTTAAATATTTATTTTTTAATTACGTATTTATGTGTGTACATGTGTGTATGTGCTCGTAAGTGTGCATACCCACGAAGGCCAGAAGAGGGTGCTGGAGTTATAGGTGGTTGTGAGCCACCCAGCTTAATGGCTGGGAACCAAACTCTAGTCCATAGCAAGAACAGTGTGCACACTTCAGCCCTGGCCATCTCCCCAGCCCAAAGGTGGAGATTTAATCTTTCAATAAATTATGTTTTTTTTACTCAAAAACATTGTTGCCATCTAGTAAATTTACCAAACTTAAGTGCTCATCCATTTTTAGCATTTTTAATATAATCGAAACAGGTTAGTGGAAAACATATAATTATCTGGGGCATTAGTTCTTTTTTGCATGGATTCATAAACACGATGCCTATTGTGCTTGCTTTAAAAAGGGAGATCATTTATTTGTATTAGTAATGAGTAGTGAAAATATAAAGACGGAGAAGTTAATATTGAAAGGTCTCTAACGTGCTGTGATCAGTTTAGTTCAAATCTGTTGAAAAGATGAAATGTACGGCCCGTTTATACTCCTTCACACAATGGCCACTTCTATGCCAATATTCATAGTGAGTCTCTGGCTTGTTTCTCAGAGGCTCAAAGAATTCTATCTGCAGGACGCTTACCTGGGGTTCTTCCCATGTCGTACCCAGGTTGAGCGATCATATTGAAACTGTCAGTTCTTTTGATAGCCCTGTCTGCTTTACCGCCACTGGGCTACTACATCTCTTAATCAAAGTCACTTCAAAGAACCCAAACAGATTGATTCACTTGTGAATGCTACCCAAAATGTTTTCAAAAGGAGGAGGGACTCTAGCCTCACATCCCTTTGAACCTACGACTGCTTACTTACCACTATTTACTTTGCATGGCCTATGGCTGAACCATGGAAATTGGAAAACAAACTCCCATTCAGTAAGTCATGTCAAAGGTGACTGCGGACCCAGAGAGCTGACTGTGGGACAGACATTCTTTCTGATCAGGAGGCCTCTTCTGCAGCGCCGCTGTCTCCACAGTTACATACCTGTCCATGGAAGCCTTTCGTTTATCTTGTCTACGTGGGAAGTCCTAGACGATGCCATCAATCTGAGAGATGAGAGAAATGCCCATCTGACATGCTAACAATAGTTGTAGAGGGGAAAGAAGAAGAAAGGGATAAAAAAAAGAAAATTAGCCAGACCCTGAGCAAAGGTCTTTTGAGCTGTACCGTGGTTATAGGGAAGATTCAATGGCCACTTTGTTTAGGAATGTACTTTGTACTGTGTCGGACACACAGTGAAACAAGGATTTCCATTTAAGATCACGAAACAGGCACTTTCCAAAGACACAGTGAAGAGTGTATTGGGAAACAATCATATTCCTGAGTTTTCTTAGTGAAGAAATGGATCCCCCAGTATTCTGAGTTTGCAGAATGCACCTCTGCTTAACAGTTACCAATGGGAAATGTACATCCTTTTGATGATTCTTATGGCAGAGTCTGGGACAGGATATAAAATATTACCACCTCTGTGCTTCATAAGCGCTATTGTTTCTGAGCCTGAATTGAAGGTATTCGTATTAAAAGGTTATGCATGGAAAAATATTAACATTGAACTCTTGAGAGATACATTGAAGTTTAATTCAAGTATGTTTAAATGCAAAAATTGAAGAGTCAGGATCCACTTATTTGCCTTTAAATATGCGTTTTATCTCTTGATGTTTTCTTAAGGGATTCTTGTTAGCAGTCAGCACTCAGGACGCCCTCTGAAAAACACAGCCATCATTTGGTCTGTGTTTTGAATGCTTAGCTGATGGCTTCCTCTATGATGGATGTCAGTCCTGCCCTGTCACTAGAATTGAAATGAAGATGAAACTTCTCTTATGGGAAGCTCCTGAGGTAAAGAGTTTGCTGCCAACATCACAGCACTCTCCCTCGCTGGTCTTGAGGGCGAGGTACAAATTCCATCTGTTTACCCAGACTTGGCTCTGTGGGAGAGCATCTGAGAACTCGCAGGCATGATGTTGGGGAGACGTGAATGTGTGTATTTAGTACCAGTTTTCTTTGACATTCTATTTACAAGGCGTCACAGACAGACTGATAGGACGAGATGATTTAAAACACTGCAAAGGGGTATTAACAAGTCTACTTAAATAAAACTACGCCTCGAGAGCACAAATCCAAATACAAGGTGAAATAGCTCTAGCGTGTGGTGAATAGACATTGATTTGAATAATAATAGTCTTTTAAATACCATTCGGATCTCGTTGTTGAAAAAAAAATGTCCAAGTCAATGAGAAGGAGGCAGATTGTACTCATTACAGAAAGCCACAAGCAGTCAAAATCCAGGGTGTGGAGCAATGGATACGTCTACAAAACGGCTTCTGCCCCTGAGGCTGAGGAAAAATTGCAGAAGAGAGAGTGGAAAGTTTGTAAGAGCCCGAGATTCAGGGACTTTACTGTGTGTCTCCTAGTAACGAGAGAAATCACACCCACCACGTCTCACCAACAGGACTCCCTAAACAGGAGACGAACAAGGACAACAACATGCCAAGTTGGACAGACCATGAGGAAAGACGACGAAGCCTCATCCCCACACAGAGAAAGAACTACAGGCGATTAAGGAAAGCCTCAAGTAGGAAAAATAGTCTTCCCCAGGGAAGAGCACACCAATTAACCAATATCAAAGGATCAGCCTCAAAAAACATACAAACGAGTAGCATTACACAGACCGAGCAGGTTATATTTAGCAACATATTTATATGTATGTATATATGTTCATATGTATTTAATAGTAATTAATGAAAACAGGGAGCCATGCATTTGAATAAGAGCAAGAAGGGGTATATGGGAGGGTTTGGAGGAAGAAGAAGGAATGGGAAAGTAATGAGATTATAATACAATTTGAAAATAAAGGGGAAAAGATTAGAGGTGTCTGCTGAGGAGAGATCCCAGTGAAGAGGACATCAGCCCCATCTTCTGCACAGACTTCACTACCCTTGTAGTGTTCTTACAGATCCTTTGCCAGATTGTCTAGGAAGCGGACATCCTTAGACTTAGGTTCCACATACTCTGCTAAGACCATAGATGCTTCACATTGTGGCCTCAAGTCATCTAGGGTATGACCCTCTAGAATGCTGTGTATGGACCAGAGGAAAGGGGTACAAGTGTTACATAGTTTTGAGACACACGATACATCGTGCCAGAAGTTTTCACATCATACTAGATTTATTATAACTTAATATGTGTTCTTCATACCTGGCCTCTCCCTAAAGAACAATTTCCTAGACTATTCTCCTTAGACCGTGGATAACAGATCCCATATTTGGAATATCTTGTCATCATATCGTTGTTCTCTAGAGCCACAGGTAACAGTGGCCGTGCATATTTCATAGCACTAGTGGGAAACATAGCAAAAACTTTAATTTTTTTTTTAGCATCACTTTAAAGTCATCAGATCACTTCAACCTGTGAACAAATGCCACAGTATGGGGGAGGGGGATGGATCTGATAAAGCTACCATTGGTATATAAAACTGTAACTAATAATTTCACGGGCTTAGGTGATATTTGACATGTCAAAATAAATCAATTCCGACTCAGATCTAATTTCCAATTTGCATTTTCTCTTCTGCAAAGCAAATCTACACAAATCTGAGCTACAACGGACACCTGCTGGAGACTGCTTATTCATAAATAACTAGTACATCCATTCTCAACCTGTAGATTGCAACCCCTTTGGGCGTCAAAGAATCCTTTCACAGGGGTTGCCTAATCCCCACAAAAAACACAGACATTTACATCATGATTCATAAAAGTAGCAAAGTACAGTTATGAAGTAACAACAAAAATAAATGTATGGTTGGGGGTCACCACAACATGAGGAATTATATTAAAGGATCATAGCATTCAGAAGCTTAAGAACCACTTCTAGTGCCGACAACTCTACCACCCAGAATGGGACCAGTGTAATCAGAAATAACTGACCATTACGTCAGCAGTAATGAGCATCTCTGCTATGCTCTCATTAAGCGCTTGGTGAGGGATGCTCCATTTAGACCTAGCAATGACGCTGTGAGATGAGCACTAACATTACTTCAATAAGAGGAAGCAAAGACTTAGAGAGTAGAATATGCTGGTTCATTGGCGGTGCCAGAGCCTGCATGACTATTTTCTGGTTTTGCTTCTTCCTCTATGCAACCCGTACCCCCCTGGTGACCCAATAGATTTGGTAAAAACCAGCCACGCACATTAAACCGAGTCGTCTCTGTGTTAGTAAGGAGACTGACCCAGTCAAAACCACAGTTCAAGGACCAGAGAGACAAAACACAAGGGCTGAACAAATACGGAATAACCGAGGGAATGGCTGCTACAGACAGTCCATTTTGATGTCCAAAGATCACTTGATGGCTGCCAGTACCATTGGTGAACCAATGGAGACTGAAGCGTGCCTAAGCACTTTGTCCTTTAGTGAAGCAAATCAAATATTCTCTTTGAAATCTGACTCACAACATCTGCTTCTCCAAACTACTCCAGTCAGAATACAGTGACTTGACCAGACCTCTGGGAACTTTGGAATTGTGTTTGGACAGGTCGGGAGATCTCAACATGTGCCACGTGCATTAATTCCTGAGAGCAGCTCTCTGCTGCTGGCGATAGGTTTGTCTCGAAGGAAGTTAGCCTGGAGCCTCATCTTTCACTCCTTTCACCCTTTTGACACTGCACGTAAGAGGATGTAAGTCTTTTCCTGCCATCAGCAGGTGTAGAGCAGGTAAGAACACTTGGCTAACAGGCATGGGTATGTCCGGTGGATTTAATTAGACGGAGCACCCATTAACAGGGTCTGCAGATGTTCCCAACAAATCAGTTGAGCTCATTTTCTCACCCTGTACGGCTTGGTCTATCTTTGCTTTCCCAAGCCTACTCTCCTCTTCAACTTACGATGGCTCCATGAACGCAAGCTTCCTTCTGCTCTAAGGCTCTAGATACTGTGTCTTCTGTGTATGATGTTGAAGAGACGCGGCTGCTTGTGGTTAAGGGCTTTTTCCGGTGGCCATGTCTAGCTGCATGCTCCAGCACGCATCAGACTCCTACTGGCGTCTCTGAGGCACAATGGTCCATACAATCAAACACATCAGAGGAAAAACGAGGAACAGCGGCTACATTTATCTGGGCTGCAGAAGCTAAATCCAGAGCCAGTGGTCCCAGATGTGAATGGCATTGTTTAAAGAATGTGCCTTATTCCCTTCAGGTGTCTAGAATTACATCAACATATTAAAATATTGGCATCTAAAAAGCTCTCTGTCGCCTTCTGTGGTCGCACATGCCTTCAATCCCAGCACTTAGGAGGCAGAGGCAGGCTACCCTGATCTACAAAGCAAGTTCTGGGATAGCCAGGACTTCACCGAGAAGCCCAACTTGAAGAAAATAAAAAGGTTTTTATACTAGAGTAAAATGAAGACTTGGAGTAGGAAGGAGACCATTAGGTGCTTGTCATATTTTCATCACTAATGAGTCAAGTGACCTTACATCAAATGCATGCACATATATATGTATATATACATGCTTACACACACATGCATGTATGTTGGAGATTAAACTCAGGGCCCTAGACATGTCAAGAATAGATTCTGGGGGCTGGGGACTTAGCTCAGTGGTAGAGCGCTTACCTAGGAAGTGCAAGGCCCTGGGTTAGGTCCCCAGCTCCGAAAAAAAAAAAAAAAAAAAAAAAAAAAAAAAAAGAATAGATTCTGTAACTGACCAACTTCCCAGCCCAAGATGCTCCTTCCATGATTCACTCTATTCTACAGGTGCAACTGGGGATGTGATGTCACGAGGATCCCAGAATTTTACATACACCCTTTCCTCTAAAGCGCACAGGAGTAGTCTTAGGCAGATAGCAGTTATCATTCTGATTTACCACAATTTCTCCCCTGGGTGTATTTAAAACATCTTTAAATTGGCGAAGAGCTCTATCACACGTCAGGTACTGACTCAGCGGGGAAGAGGTCTAACGTATGTGCTGCGATTGCTGTTTTCCTTATCGTTCCTTTTTTGTCTCCCCGAGTCCCAGCTACCCGGGTGTTCTTACCTTCCCAGAGTAGAGGAGTGCTTCGGATTGCCCCCTGAAATCTTTTCTTTTGAAAAGCAGGCAGAGTTAACGCCTGGACTCGTGCCTGTCTAACATGACGAGAATAAGTGGCCGTTAGTGCTCAGGCCTAGAAAGAACGGCCATGTCAGCCTCCACCACCACCCCAAAGCTCAGGGAGTAATCAGAAGGGCGGAGAGAATAGAAGAGCTGGAGGCTGGAGAGGAGAGCAGTGAAACGCTGCCTCCAGGACTGGGCGCTGCCTCCAGGACTGGGCGCTGCCTCCAGGACTGGGCGCTGCCTCCAGGACTGGGCGCTGCCTCCAGGACTGGGCGCTGCCTCCAGGACTGGGCGCTGCCTCCAGGACTGGGCGCTGCCTCCAGGACTGGGCGCTGCCTCCAGGACTGGGCGTGGCTGTCGCACGCATGAACTCACAACAGTGGTGAACTCACCACAGCTGTAGTTCCCTACGCAAGAGCCATGCACAGCCAAGCCAGCCAAAATCCCAGCGTAAATGAGAAAGGGGCTCATAAGCCCTCAACACTGGCTGGGCTGGGGGCCTGGGGAGGAATGGCCACTTCTCTTTAGGGTCGTGGTCATGTGTGGGTTGCCCAGTCTTCATTGGATGACACCATACCCAGGTGCACATGGCCAGTGCCTCTTAGACACAATGAGACATATATATGTATGTGTATATGTGTGTATATATATATATGAATTTCTTTAAGAAACAAATTAAAATTAATAAATAAATGTACCCGCTTAATCTCTCACGGCAGCTTCTGAGATTCTGTGAAGCAACCCTGCCTTCTTCCCATGGCTAACAGCCACTGCTAACTACAGGCTGTGTTTGTGTGGAGATCTGCCTCAACATTTATTTCTTCGCCTACTCATGTTTTAGTTCCGTCTATTGCTATTGCTGCGTGTGTCCTGGTCTGTACGGTGTACATGCACGAGTGTGGCCAGCGCACACGCAGAGATCAGAGGACAGCTTTCAGGTGTCGCCTCTTCCACGGTGGGATCTAGGTGTGCAACGCAGGTCATCAGGGCAGCACATCAAACGCTTTTACTTGCCGAACCATCTCACTGGCCCTTGGTGTTTTTTTTCAATACTGTCCTTTAAGGAACCGATCTGTTAAACCTAGTCTGCTTCTCTAAGCTTTACGAATGAGAATTTGACTCATGCCTTCCTTGCTAAGAGCGCCTTTTATCCAGGTTCCCTTCTGTTTTGAGATAGGATTGACGCTTGGGTTCCCTGGGCTCCTGGGGGAACAAGAGAGTTAGGGCTACACCACCACCAGCAAACAAGCGCTCACCCCCACAGGAAGGGACGTGGTATCTTTTTTGCCTTTAAAAATAAGACTCAGAAAGACTGGGGATTTATATACCATTTAGCCTAATTTCTATAACTTTCAGTAACTATGTATCAACTCACTATGGAGGAAACATTGGAGCACAAACAGCTCCTTAGAGCTCCCAACCGCATACAGCAGAGCACCCATACTGCTCTCTTTAGATATATTCTTGTAATTTCACTTAGTTTTTGATAATTTCATGGATCTACACCAGTATTTCCTCTCCCACCCTAACATCTCCCTGGGCCCTCTGATGCCTTAATTCATGACCTATTGTTGTTCATACACACACCTCCCAGCCCGTCCCTGCACATGTGCACACCACATATCTAGTTTGTTTAGCATTCTTTCTATGTCCGCGTCTCCAGCTTGGAAAAAAACCCTATGCTTATTATCTGTCTTCAGGAGTCATTCTGTTCAGCACATGTAAATCAGACACAAGGTAAGATCACTATTTATGCAGAATGCTGTCTTTTTCTTTCCAAGAACGGTTAAATATACACACAAATCTACCACTTAAATGGAGGTTACTAGATCTCTGAGGCAAGAGATTTGTAAAAACATCCTGGTGTCTAGTGGCTTGTATTTTCTTTCATGCTTTCTAGGCTGCAACCTTCCTTCTGACTGACGGAGAGTGCTAATGCAATCGTTTGCATAAGTCATACCAAGTGTGCGCTAAGTAGCTGAGCTATGAAAGGTCACAATGTAAGCAAGCACCATGTACTGCCCACTCTGACTGTGTGTAAAGAGATCATATCTGTTCTTTACCTCTAACTCTCCTCGTAGAACTTTACGATTCCCGTCAAGCCAGAACCAGGGAGGAGTCTGTCTTCTCCAGGTCTGTCACTTCTGTCTGCCTGCTCTCCACAAAGCAGGCCACAGACTGGGGCTGGGAACTGTTGGGCAAAGAATAGCCCTCTTCTGTGGGATATTGCAGAGGTGACCCAGACTGAGACCACGGGCATCGCTAGGATGCTGACCCGACCCTGGGAACTCTGGAAATTGACACAGGGGTCGGGAACTGATGTCCCTCGGATGCCTGCAGTGCTGTTATATGACCCCATCCCACTGGGCGGCTGTCAACATCACAGTGGACAGACATTTTGACTGGAAACCTGCCTTATTGTGAGAGGTTGCTCCGGGGTTAAAGGAACACTTTCATAAAGAGATCTGCCAGAGGATGGCTTGGGAAATGACGGGCACTTGATTTGTGTGCTTCATAAGATTTGTTTCCTCACCTTCCTAAAGTTCAGGATCAAAACCTGAAAACAAAAACAACACACACACACACACACACACACACACACACACACACACAAAACGTGCTATAGACAAGGGACATCACAGGTGATTCCCCACCCTGTCTGTCTTTCCTCCTATAAAATGCCATGCTGTCAAGAACATTTTGGCACAGTGTTCCTTTTACAAGTTACAAAAGAAAAGCCACTTTCTTTTTGCTTTTGTGCTTGGTAAGCCACTTAATCCTCCACGTATGAGAAAGTGACATATCTTAAGAAAAGAATCAAGTCTTGGACGTCACTTTAGTAAACTTGTTTTCTACCCTACCAGGTTCCTTTATCTGTCTCATTTTAACTCAGATTTAAATGGCGTGTGTGTGTGTGTGTGTGTGTGTGTGCGTGTGCGTGTGTGTGTGCACGTACGTGTGCGCTTGGAGTCTGTGTGT
The DNA here is from genome assembly GCF_011064425.1 of Rattus rattus. Taxonomy (NCBI): domain Eukaryota; kingdom Metazoa; phylum Chordata; class Mammalia; order Rodentia; family Muridae; genus Rattus; species Rattus rattus. Next base: position 217,122,854 of record NC_046155.1, on the reverse strand, counting down.
GTGTTTGTGGTGTGTGCGTGTGCATGTATGGTGTATGTGTGTATGGTGTGTGTGTGTGTGTGTGTGTGTGTGTGTGTATGTGTGTGTGTGTGTATGTGTGTGTGTGTTTGGTGTGTGTGTATGTGTGTGTGTGTGTGTATGTGTGTGTGTGTGTGGGTGTTATGGTGTGTGTATGGTGTGTGTGTATGTGTGTATGTGTGTATGTTGTGTGTGTGGTGTTTGGTGTGTGTGTGGTGGGTGTGTGTGTAAGGTGTGTTATGGTGTGTGTATGGTGTGTGTGTGTGTGTAAGGTGTGTAATGGTGTGTGTATGGTGTGTGTGTGTGTGTATGGTGTGTGTGTGTGTGTATGTTGTGTGTGTGTGTGTGTGTGTGTGTGGTGTGTGTGTATGGTGTGTATGTATGTGTGTATGTTGTGTGTGTGGTGTTTGGTGTGTGTGTCGTGTGTGTGTGTCGTGTGTGTGTGTGTATGTGTGTGTGTATGGTGTGTGTGTATGGTGTGTGTGTATGATGAGTGCATGTGTGTGATGTGCACATGTGTGTACAGGTGTGATTGCAGTCTTCCCTGGCAATGCAGAAGAGAAAGGACACGTGCCCTAAGGGTGGGGAAGTGGCCTTTGGATCCGCTTGGTTGCCTGCTGCATCCTAGCCAAGCAATTATTTATCTATCGTTAATGTGTTCAATTCCACACACACAGCATGGGAACTTAGGCACGAAGCTTTTCTTGTTGAAAGCCCAGGAAGGATCCAGGCAGTTGAGCTTCCCGGCTCTAAGTTCCAAGGACATACCCCTGCTCCCAGAGATATTTCACAGGGACAGACCGTAGAGCACAGGACAGACTGATCAACTAGGAAAAACAAAGTGTTCACCAAAACCCCAAGTCATTTCAGTTTCATCTACACTCAGATGCCGCTAGGGAGGACAGCACTCAGCCTCCCAGGTTCTACCAACAGACATCACTTTCACAGCCCAGGTCGTCCCAAACGCTACCCACTGGTTTAGCTAGCCTCACCCATGTGACTATTCTCCGCTCAGACCACTGAGAAGAAAGGCTTCAGTGCCTACCCTACAAAGTTCGTCTTTATCCGAAGTTTCAGAGGAAGTCAGTTTGTAATAAAACTAGCAACGCTGACAGAGGAAGAATCTGGACAGGCCCGGCTGTGCACGTCTCAGTTTCAACACCAGGCTGAGGCAGCAGCTCCTGAGTTCAAGGTTGACCTGCCAGGTTACATAGTCAGACCGTGTCCCAGCACAGCTCCTCAAAAGGGAGTCTGACTTCCTTGACTTACACTCCGATTAAACAAATAAATGATCAATAAATAAATGTGCAAAAGGGAATCTTTGATTGGTACACAACTAAAATATTCTATATAATAGACCACTCCAAATTATTTTAATATGATGGTGATGATGATGATGGTGGTGGTGGTGGTGCTTGTTTAAAGGCATAGCACACATTCATTAACAGTAGCTAACAAGATTAATGACTAGTCAAAACTATCTTTTAAAATATGTTTGAATTTTAAAATACTTTTAAAAGTAAACACTCAATTATCTTACTGTTCCCTTATGCAGCTATGTTCTTGGGTCAAGATCGAATCATCGGATATTTTTGTATCACTTCTTTGCGTTTGCTCAAAAGGATTAAAGTCAGCTTCTTACAAATGCCTACATGTTTACTGCTGTTCTAGTCTCCAGAGCCAAGTTATAGAGTCAACTTAAGTATCTGCCAGTGGACGAATTGGAAAAGAAAAAATATAGACTACATACACCTTGAAGTTGTGTCTGTCATCTGCAGAAAGTGGACAGGACTAGAAATTGTTATGCTTGGCAAAATATGTCAAAATAAAAAGACTGAAAGCACTTGTTTTTCCTTAAATGCATAAATTAGAGGGAGGGAGAAAGAACAAAAATTTAGACAAGGGACCTCTAAGTACCCGGAGGGGAGTACAGACGAAGGAAGAGATAATTCTACCTATTTAGAAGCTCCTATTTTATTTATTTATTTATTTATTTATTTATTCTATTTAACTATTTATACACATGTATAAAAATGTCACAATGGAATCATTTGTCTTGTACGTATGACATATACTAATAGCTTTTTAAAGATTTACCTATTTGAGGTTTTGGTGGAGTTAAACAGCTCTCCCCACATAAAGTCACATTAGTAAAAATAATATGCAATTTTTTTATTTTTTATTTCACACCAGTTAAAATGATTCTGCCTATTTCTCCCCCTCCTTCCAGCAACTTTAATTTTCATATCTAATGATCTACAGGATAGAGTCGAGACAATAAAGGGAGAACCGCTTTTCAAACAGTACATAGAATTTATAAATTTATTTGAGGAAAACGTTAAGGCCATTTGGGCTCATAATATAAATGAAATGAGGGATATTTAATATAAACAAGTATCATATGAGCTTTAGAAGCAGAAACATTTAATGCAATTGTCTGAATAGTAACCTAGAAAAATAAATATTCAATTCAAAAGACATTTTCTCTGGTATGCAAAGGACTCTAAAACCTCAGCGTAAATAGACTTCTTGGTAAAATGTTTACCTTGATCTTAAAGGCTATTGCTACACAGGCATTAGAATCATACATTATTCCTCTTTTCTTATCTGATTCGTTTGGTTAGTAAGAAGATAGAAGCAAAAGTAGATGAATATGGAGTTAAATAAAATAGTAAAATATGAGGGGGGCCTTTCAAAAATAGTAGATCCTTTTTATTCTCTTTCTTTTCTTTGCCTTGAATGATGTCAAGTTACAAAGACTCCACAGGCTTCTCTCAATGGAGGCCGAGCCAGGGATCAGCCTGCTCTGGGGCCTCCAGTGTGGTGAAGACTCTACACTTTCCCAGCCCCATGGCACCCCCCACCTTGTTTCCCAAACGGAGTGTGCTCTCAAGTGTGACCCTAGCCTGCTCTGCCCACAGAGCCACATAACTGTAGTAAGCGGTCAGTTCAGACCCAGCAGCTCCGTAAAACGGGCCCACGCGTCTTTAAAAGCAAGAGGACATAAAACTATACACACAGGATGCACTCGGAATCAATGGTTTTTGTTCATGTAAGGATGCACCAAAGTGACGAGGAGTCTTTCCTAGATGTGTATACCCATATCTTCTATGCCTATCACTCAGTGAGGCTGCGGGCTTACCTGATCAGGGTAAAAAAAAAAAAAGTCTGTCGCTGATTAAATGAAATTCTCATTAGTTAATGAAAAAAGAAATATATCAGAGTACAAAAAAACAAAAACTTGGAGAACACTCCAGTTGAATTATAGTCTACCGTTCCAAAGGCTTCATTTCTCTGTGAATTAGATATGGGGACAGATTTTTGCCGCATCGTTTTCTATTTTTCCAGTTCCCAGTTCGGAACGTGCAGACAAAGGGTCTAAAACTCAGCCTGGAACCCTGCAAGAGAGTCGCATCACTGGCCATGAGGAAAGCCAGCAGTTTACAACTGCAAACATGTCTAAGACAGCAAGAGCAGCAACAAGGAGGTGTTTTGTGTCTATTGTTAATTCACAGTCAGCTCGGTCCAAGGCAGAGAGCTCTGGCTTCCTGCCTGACAGCCCAATAACACGTGAGTTAAAGTTGAAGTAGTTGCCCATTCTTAGCATTACTTACATGGATAAGACTATGTACCAGTATTTTGGGATGTAGTTATTTCAAGAGCGTGGGCTAATCTCCCTGAGTCTATTCAACGCATTATCACCTCTAAGGTTGGTACCAATGATACCCCCTTGGGGGCAGGAACCTCTCCACCAAAAGTACCAGCTCCTACCAGTCAGCTGCCTACCAGCCTTCCTTCCGGGAGCCCCAGGAAACCCCTCCGGGCCTGTCAAGGCGTTGGCTAACTGCCCGCTAGTATTGCATGCTCCCTGAACCCACCCAGCATATTGCCCTGTTGAAGGTGGCAAGCAGTACAGCGCCTGGTGTCCTTGCTTGGAGTTGAGCAATAAAGTGTCATTCTGGCTTTGCCCAGCTTCAGCCCGGGGAGGAACAAATAGCTTCCAGAAGGCCTTGCATATGATTATCCCGAGCCAATGAGCAGCCTTGGACAAAGCAGTGGTTGCCAACAGAGCAGATGTGTCTGAAGTCTGCATCGGTTCATCTGGTGACCTCCTGAAATCAGCGGAAGATTTATATTGCTAATTATAGACTTCTCCCCTAATTTAGTCGTCCCCCTCTTCATTAAAAAAAGAATGGAGATGAAGTCATAGTTTAAAAAGCCAATGCTACTTTAGAAAAGTGTCATCATTTTTAGGGGTTTGTGGACCACAGTTTAGATTCTCTCGAGGCAATCAGACAAAGTACACTTGCCCACGCTGCTCTTGACACCAATGTAGCAATTATAAAGCCCAGAGCAATTTTTACATTGTACTTTGATTAGAGTTTGGTGCTTGTTAACTTCAAAGTTTAAAAAATATACTAGAGCTGTCTAGGCATTGATTCTGTCAGAGCATAATTATTACTGATACCTGACACTATGGGAGAAATTAGAAGATGACCCAAGCCATATTGCCGTGGTCAATTGTTGGAGGTGATTTCTTGTTGCCGTGACAAAATATCTGGTTAAAAGCAACTTCTGGGCGGGTAGATCTCCAGCCCAGCAGTAGAGTCCCCCACAGGAAAGAACTCAGTGATGGTTTTGGAAATTCTTTGCAGCATGTTCTTTTCCGGGCTTAAACAAAACAAAACAAATAAACAAACAAAAAACACCTTGCAGGTCTTTGAATATACATTACTGTTTTTTATTTTGTGTTTATTTGGGATTTTTGTGTGAAAGTGTGTTTCTGTATCTATGTGTTTCTCCCGCTTCCTCTTGGGTTCTTTTTCTTCTATTTATTTCATCCTGTTCCAGTTTTTTTTCTTTTTATTTTACCTTATTTTACTATTGTTTTTCAAATTTCACTTTCTAATGAGAGACAGAGAGAGACAGAGACAGAGGGGGAAAGTGTATAGATTTAGATGGCAGGAAGTGGGGAGGAGTTGGGAAAAACATAATCAGAATATATTGATGACTAAAATCCACTTTGAATAAAAGGAAAAATGGCGAGGGTGGCATGGTAGGAGTGTAAGGTAGTAAGTATCAGGGTATCTCTGCATTTAGGAGAGGAAGAAAGGGAGGAGGGAGGGTTAAGGGAGAGGAGAGGGAGGGACAGGAGAAGGAGGAAGAGGAGAGGAGAGAAAGATAGAGAGGGAAGGCAAGGGAGGAGGGCGGGAGGAAAGCTCTCGAGTCATTGCATTACCCCCTTTCTTCAGTCTGAAAACTCTACAAAGATGATACTTCCCATAAGCAAGGTGGATTTTCCATCCTCAGCTACATCTCTTTGGAAAAATCTTTCACAGAAATGCTTGGAAGTTTCTCTCGTAAGTGATTCTCACCTTGTGCTGCTGCTGATCAAAACTAACCAAAGTCCTCCCTTCTCATCCCGTCACCCAAGCACATCACCCTTCAGTCAGAGCATCCCCACCACCGGTCCTCAGAGAATCAACGACATCACATAACTCAAAAATGCATTTAGTTTCCGAGTAAGACTCTTCGGGGTCTTAATAGATTTGGCATTGTTTTTTAAAGCTCTACTGTAAGTCTGGCTAATAACCAGTGGCCAGAGTGGTCCCAGGACCTAGGAGAGAACTTGATGCTATCATTTTAATAAATGTACTTATTGCCAACCTGATTTCCAAATACTGATCTTCATAGCCCTAGGCCAGCGCAGCTCTTTTCTCAAAGGGTGGTCATTAATATAGAGACTCACAGTTGAACAAAGTACAGAGAATAAGTAAATGCTGAGTTACCAACCCCAAATGGGATGTTTAGACCACACCCATTCCCCTTCAGAGTCAGGAGATACCATGAAAGAGGAAGCAGACAGATTGTAGAAGTCAAAATTTGCCAAGACTCCATTGGGGGAAAATGTCCTCTAGTGGTGATGGGGCCACTAAACTCATGAAGCCACAGCGGCTACAGTTACATGAACAAGACCTGTATACACGCAAGGCAGACAAACAGATTAAGGAAGGGGCACATAAAATCCACTCATAACTGAGGGATTATTGTTACTCAAGGCTATGGAAGTAGGGAGAGTGTGGTTTTCTTCTGGGATATGTCTGTGGTAGGTTGCCCATGCTCCATGAAATGGCCCCACACTCAAATAAGCCTAGGCAGCACCGACTTGACTTGGTGGGTTATTTTCTTAAAATAAAGAGAGGACATGAAGTTGGGAGTAGGGCAGGGTGTGGAGGGTCTGAGATGAATTGGAAGAAGGGACTTGGGGATGGGTATAACCAAAATACACTTTATGTATGAAATTACCAAAGAATGAATAAAATAAACTTCAAAAATCAAATGAAGAGACCAAAGTCTCTCCATAGATTCAAGGCATTCTGTGAGTCCCTGTGAAATGTTTCTCTGAACAAATTCTTTTCATACCTCCAACATACAGCAGCATAGTATGGGCATTCTCTTTCTAAAACAGAGGAGTGGAGGTACAGCAGGGAAACACTAGATCAACGCAGGACTGAAACCTACCACTGCTAACACAAAGCCTCACAGTTCCATATTCAGCATCTGGGGGGGGGTCATAATGAAATTGACTGAGTGTTCCTACCCCTCCAGCTCTTTTGTCTGTACCAGATGTAGCCTCTCTTGGGTGGTCCCACCCCATGTCTTCAGGTTACTTTGGTGTGAATCCCACAGTCCTAGCATCTCCAATATCATGTGGTCTTCATTGAGATTTAGTCTTTACCTTCACAGCTCCATCCAATGGTCTTTCGGGGCCTTATTGAAAGAAATCCCAACCTGCCACACATTGTTTGGCCCCAGCAGCTTTCTGGAATGTTCCATGAATCCATAACCCTTAAGTTTTCCTGGTCTGCAAGAGCAGGTGCCATATACTTGCTTCCTAGCTTAAAATATAGCACCATCCCCTTCTGCCATAGCTGTAGTGACTTCTGCACATCTTGGCAGCTAAACCTGGGAAGCCACTTTCTACTCATCGTTTTTAAAGTCACCATTCTCACCCAGCGTTCTCATTTCAAGCTCTCTCCTTTCAAATGAATTATGTTTTCATCCACTGCACCTTTGATGGCGGTTCCGGCCCTCAGGGTACATTTCCTGTGGTCCCCAAGAAGAGTGAGTAAGACATTCCTCTTTAGTTGTTCTAATCCCTTTGACAGTTGTGGTTGCTTTCTCCTGTTTTGTGTGCAACTTTTTTTAAAAAAAGATTTATTTACTTATTATATATGAGTACACTGTAGCTATCTTCAGACACACCAGAAGAGGGCGTCAGATGTCATTACAGATGGTTGTGAGCCACCATGTGGTTGCTGGGAATTGAACTCAGGACCTCTGGAAGAGCAGTCAGTGCTCTTAACCACTGAGCCATCTCTCGACTGCACATTAACTGTGCACTCATTGCAGAAATACCTGAGAGCAAGAGGCAATAGCTAGACTCAATATCTTGAGTGTTATACGCTGCCTTGAGATTTCTTCTGACAAAAAAAAAAAAACTTAGCTTATAGTCTTTGGTTTGATCCTCACCTCAAGTCTTTAGAACATGAGAAGAAAGCAGCTAGACCTTTCTGTCATAACAGGAACAACCTCAAGCCCAGATACTCAAAGAATTTTTGTTCCTCTCTTAGACCATGTGAATACAATGTTTATTGTCCTTCCTTCTATTGGCATTAGCATTCCCACTAGAACGACCATTAAGCTCTGCTTACAACACTATGGGGATTGTTTCACTTACAGATTCAAATTCTTACCATAAATTAGTCTCTGATACCTCTAATCCCATGATAAGGTTCAACACAGAAATGACTCCGGTCTTGGTACCAGTTTTCAGTACAGTTACTTTTGTTGTTGCCAGCACCTAATACGTGACAATCAAAGGAAGGACTTGAGAAATCAAAGCTTCCAGGTTTATTTTGGTTCATGGTTCAGAGCATGAGGTTGGTCATGACAGAGAAGGTTTAGCAAAAGAAGCATGAAGAGGTTGGCCACATTGCTTCAAGAACCAGAGGAGAATGAATGACGTCATTCCATTTGCTTTCTCCCTTTGTTCAGCCGGAACCCGACCCAGTCCATGGGACATGGGTCTCTCGTCCCTTAATTATACTTCTTTGGAACAGTCTTCACTGACACACCTTCAAGTTTGATCCCTTGGATGACTCTAAATTTCAACAAGTTGATGGTCAAGATTAATCATCAGAGAAGTATTTTGTGAATGTTGTTCAAAGCAGGGAGACTTTCTTCATCTACATAAGGAAGGAACAAATCCACGGAGCTTTCTCACATACCATGGGGAAAAAGATAGCCACCTCTGCTAACAGTTCCTTGGCTTGCCTGTAGAACATAAGGTTCAGATTTTCCATGAATGGCTTCGTCATGCCCACCAACATGATAATGGTTTCTTGTCTGTTTGTCAAATATAGCTTTACAAAATCAAAGGTTGCCCATGTTTTTTAAAAATAAAGTTAAACACAAAAGACGTCCCCCCCCCAAGAAAGAGCTAAGTAATGAATTTGCTACTGCATTAAAAGTAGGCTGGGTGCTAAATATACACTCCATATTTTAGGGGAGTTCCAAATTCATAGAGAGTGTATGATAGATAAATATATGTGTAGGAGGGACATGCTGAATCAGAAATATTTTTAGGTATGATAGTAAAGATGTTTATTCATTTTTTTAATGTTAGATGTTCTTAAATGGGACTTAAAATTGTTTAACACAAAGCAAATAAACCAGGTAGTACAAGATTTATTTAATTTTAGAACTAACATTATTTGACAAGATTGACGTTGCTTCAAGATTTAGTTGGATTTTGACTTTAAAAAAGTCTGCACAGTCTTTTGCAGTATCATTATTGGGCGTTTGCTAGTAGAATAACTACAGTCTAACCTTTGGTAAGAAGCCACCTAATTGTGTTATAGGTCACGGTGTATGGTCACAACCTAGATTCTAATCTATAAAACATGAACCAAATTGTCTACACGGAGATGACTGCCAACCAGTTATTTCCCAATCCCAGAAGAATTTGTTGTCAAGGACCTGACTGTGTACGAAAGGAATGCTGTCTTGCTTCAGCACCAAAATTTTCCAACAAGTAAGAGCATGGGCTCTCTGAAAGGAAAGGGCTTTTTATGTTTTTCTCACAAACATGCTCAGACACAGCTTTTCTTTCAGCTAATTAAGCTGTTTTAAAGCAAACTGGTCAAACAGTGACATCCTAGTGGGGAGCCTCGGAGTCAATTGCACGATATAGAAAGTAGGACACTTGGAGGATGACTTCAACCATTGTGCTTTCTGCCTGAATATTTTCTACTTGGTCAATGCTGCCGGAGTGACCCCATACAATTGGGAGAATTCAAAGCCACTGACCTTAAGAGATGCCATTAAGAAGGCAGCCACAGAATAAGATTTCATGGTCAGAAGCTAAACTTATTCTCTCTTACCAAGTCCTGAAGCTTACAACATTTTGAATGTATGTTTTCTTCCCGCTGTTCGCATACTGCTAAACAGCTAAATTTAAAGAAGAAGAAGAAGAAGAAGAAGAAGAAGAAGAAGAAGAAGAAGAAGAAGAAGAAGAAGAAGAAGAAGAAGAAGAAGAAGAGGAGGAAGAAGAAGAAGAAGACAGCCATTGGCAGTCTCCAGTATAAAATAAATTTTTTATAAGAAAAGTTGTTAAAAACAAACAAACAAAAACAGCTTCCAGATTAACACTTTGTAGCATTTAGAACACATTTCTCTCAGCCAAACACATAGTAAGAATAATGGGTCTTCTTGTCCTGCGAAATGTCATTTAAACAATGTGTGACACGTATTATCCTTCAAAGCTAACAAACATAGCATGGTGATGTTCTCACATTTCTCCAAGCCAAAGCAAAAAGAAAACTGTAAAATCTTCTATAGATAATTGCAAGATCGTTGAAAATGCTTTCCCTTTGTTCTCTTATTTTAAACCCAACACATTAGATCAAGGGTAGAAATGGGTGTTTTGAAACTGTGAAATTTTGAAACTGTGAAATTTTTTTATGATTTTTTTAAACGATTCATTGTTTATTGCCAAATAGCATGGTGTTTTTTATCACCAATGCTATTCTGGAACTAATGACAATGAGAACCATGTGTATCCTCTTGTAGAAACCAGATGCTGGGTTTTTTTTTTTTTAATAAGGCAAAAGAAACTGGAGAAACAGTTCAACACAGAAGGAGCAATGACTAAGCCATTACTGTCTATCTATCTATCTATCAACAGGGTGGTTCACTGTTACACCCATATTTATGTGGAGAGGCCTTAAAGGCTTTCTTTTGATGATCCATATATACCTAACTCCCAACTTGTTCCTCAAACAAGCAACGCACAGAAATGGATCATTTTGTTGGTCAGGAGAGAGGTGAGGAAGACCCGTCGTTGCCAGGTATCTGTGAGAGGAGTTTACTGATTACAGGTTGTCTTATTATTTGTGAAGAAGGAAGAAGTTGTGTTATCTATGCTGCATAGGCTCTCAGGTCCACTCCTCCACCTCTTGCAGTGTAACCTTAAGCATATGCCTTCGTTTCCAAACCAGTGAGAGAAGGTTAGTGAGAGAATGGAATTCATGGGAACTGTTAGCAGTTGAGTTCTATGTGAGTTGTAAGAATCATGTGCTCTCTCTCTCTCTCTCTCTCTCTCTCTCTCTCTCTCTCTCTCTCTCTCTCTGTCTCTCTGTCTCTCTCTGTCTCTGTCTCTTTCTGTCTCTCTCTCTGTCTCTCTCTCTCTCTCTGTCTCTCTCTCTGTCTCTCTCTGTCTCTCTCTCTCTCTGTGTACATATGTGCAAGTATGTATATACAAATATATAAATACAATCTTCTGGGCCTGTTTTTGTCATTTTTGTGTATATGAATTTAGAGCTTTGCATGAGGTAACCAATTTGGAAAATATATGTAACAATAATAATAAAAGAAAAAGAGGTTGCCATTTTTAGAGGATATGTTAGGTAGCATGGGGACTGGGGAGAGGAAAGAGGAAAGTGATGTAATTATATTTTAACTTAAAATATGTAATATAAAAGGTTCTGCTCTACTCCCATAGACCTTAGACCTACCTCAGTCTGCTTGACTTCAAAGCCTTTACCATTCATTGCATGCTATTCTTCCTCACATAGACATCGAGGCACACGGTTTCGTCTGACATTTACCAGAGAGTAAAGCAGAAAGGGGAAACAAATAATCAAGTTCTGTCTTTACTGGGCACCTCTGCTCACACGTTGATAGCGTATCCTTTATGTACAGAGCACCACACAGCACTTCCTTCTTCCTTGTGTAAAGGAGCAGCTTGGCCATACTCATGTAGCCACACTGCGAGAAGACAGAAACCAATGACGAGCACCGTGAGTATCCTAGGGTGGAGGATGATGTCGCTCTGAAAGACCTATAACCAATGACACTTAGCCAGTGATAGGGTTCAAATCTCTGGTCTCTGAAGGAGCATCTCTGGGGAGATCGACTCCTGGCTTCCATTGTGCGATGCTCCAGATGTCTTCAGTCTTAGGCTTTCCTGGCTAAAGTGCCTGTATAGACTCCCCACCTTGCTGTGGGGTCCACACATCACCGAGAACTTCTAAGGTAAATCAAGAAGAACCAGCGTGACTAATGTGACCAGTCAGTTCTCGGTGTAGACTCCATCTCTGCCACTGCCTTGCTATGCTTGTGACTGTCTTGTCTCCGCTGATTTTCTTCTTAAAACAAAACAAAACAACTGGAAATAGAGATGTCCCTTGACTTACAGTGCATGGTGGCATTCCCAACAAATACATCGCTAATGGAAGATACTGTAAGTCAAATGCATTTCATACACCCGACCCACGCAAAACCATGGGTTAACAACACGGCATTTTGTGGAGAAGCAAATGCTTTCCCTGTTGATTGGAGGACAACTTGGGGACATTGGTCTTCTTCTACCACGAGGGCCTCGGGATCAAACTCTGGTTATCATGCTTGGCTGCAGATGTCTACTCCCTGAGTCATCTCATCCATGTCTGCTTTTAAGGCCAAAGATTCTAAAGGTCCTTGTCCCTGCTATAAAGGCCTCATGTGGGCAAGTAATTAAATTCTGTAAAAATGGTAGAAATGACAAGCAAAAGTATATTCAGGGGAACTGCAAGGTAACGGTATCCGACACAGGAAGGAGGCTCTATGGAGATCCTTTATCTACCTTCAGAGTTGAATCTGGATGACAAAGGTAGGAAGAAGCCCCTTAGAGACAGTGAGGGAGCCAGTGCTCTTAAGGTTGCCCTGCAAGATGGGGCATAAAAAGTATTTTCTTATGCAAAGGATATTGGGAAGGTGTTGAAGGTTCCAACAGTATTTTCTCAGGCACACGAGAGTCCTTTAAATCTAACGTCAGTAAAGTGTAGGTGAGTTGGTTCACATTCAATGTTCCTACCTCTCAATATCTACCATAAGATCATCATCAAGTTTTCTCACACTCTGTGTTATCGACGTTTGGAAGCCGTAAGAAGCAAGCTAAAACCTAGCTGATTTTCTTCATCGTCATGAGCTTCACTATGCTAATAAGCCCTGTGTGCATGCGTGGTTTGGAGGCACTGCTTTTTGATAATTGACAAAAACCAAGATAAACCGCAATATATCAGTACAACTGAATGTTATTCCATCATAAAAAATGAATGAGCTATCAAAGCAGAAGCAGACATGGACAGACTTCAAACACATGATGACAACTGAACAAAAGCTGGCCCGGAAAGGCCACATATCCTGAAATTCCAACTATGTAATAGTCTGGAGAAAATTGAGAGTGTAGTGGCAGTAACAAAACCAATGGTTTGCATGAGGTCAGAGAGAGGGAGTGGGGAAACAAAAAGAACATAAAACGCAGCCAGTTGATGAATTATCTTTTTCAAATGGAACTGTACTTGTAGACTCTCACTGCTTTACACTTGTCAAAATTCATAGACTATAAAATAAAAGCATAGCCCCAAATGTTATCTTTGGAATTAATAAAATATATAAAAAAGTGTAAATAAACCTATATCTTAAGAAATGATCTGGGATGTTTAGGCTACAGGAAATGGGAGTCAATGGGGAAACATGGGGATTCCAACCTCTTTTCTTGAGGCACATGCTGTAGAAGCAGGAGACAAATGGGGTAGAACTCTTAAGGCAGAAGGGAATGAGCTCTGTAGGTCCAACTGGGTTAGGACACAGACCCCAGGCATTCCTTAGGACTCAGAGAGAGCCTCCAGGCTCTGAGTCAGATGGCAAAACCAACCTCTGAGCTCACCAGGTTTCAGTCACAGGTGAGGATAGCAAGCAAGGACCAGTGGTCATAGAGTGCCACAGCAAGGCCAATGTAGGGACACGAAGGCTGGCAAAGGTCATGGTGTTAGCAGGGATTGGGTCAGACAAAGGATCTGAAATTAAGAAATTGTCCAAGACATGAGAGAGAGAGAGAGAGAGAGAGAGAGAGAGAGAGAGAGAGAGAGAGAGAGAGAACAATCAATGGACAATGCACATGGCAGGTTCAGGAAGCAGTCCCCATCCCCATAGCTAAGAGAACACAAAGAAGAGAAGCAGGCTGTGGAGAGCTAGGACAGTGTCAGCCTCTTGTCTAGAGGTGCACGGCTAAGGCAGAGGCATCAAAACAAGAAGGGAATCAAGGGCACCTCCAGTTTTCACCTTCCAAAGGCCAGTCTCCTGCTGTTATTACTAGGAGACTGGACCAAGAGATGCCACTGAGCAGGAAGTCGGCTAGGGATAGCAAAGGACAGGACGGTGTGGTCTGCAGCATGGGGGGAGGGGCCATCAAAGAGCAGTCAGGCGCCTGCTTCTGCAACTGAATGCCGGCAGGGGAGATCCTTTTCCTTAACATGGACAGGCCAGGCTGGAAAGAACAACAGAACCGTCCTGATTAACAGAATATTTCAGAAGATCACATTGGGATCAAATAAGCTATTTTTTATAATTGACAACACTCCCCCCACCACAAACACACACACACACAAATAGAGAGACAGACAGGCAGACAGACAGACACAGAGAGAGAACAATGTTATGCTTTGAAATACACCGTGGAGTTAGCAAGCCAAGCCAATTAACGTAGTCTCGACCGCGTATTTTATTTCATTATATTTTATGAGAATTGTTAAGAAAAATCTCTTAGTGGCTAGAGAGATGACTCAGAAGTTCTGAGCAATTGCCACTGTCCCAGAGGACCCAGGTTCAGTTCCCAGGGCCTATACTGTGGCTCACGACTGTCCGTAACCCCAGTCCTTCCGATGGCCTCTTCTGTCCTCTGCAGACACCAGGCTCACGTGTGAGGCGCAGATACACGTGCAGGCAAAACACGCACATAAAAATGAATTGAAAAGGAGAGGGCTAAATGGTTTAAATTACAAAAATAAGTAATACCCAAAATAAAAAAACAACCACTAATTGTTATCGTAAAAGTTTGGTTTCTTAGTGCGTGGTTACTACCTGTCAATACCATGCGATAGATCCCCTGACTATTGGCTAAAGAGTCTGTATTCTGTCCCCAAGCCCCCTCAACTATGTCCTAAACAATAACCAGGTTCTGTTATTTGTCCTCCAAAGGAGCAATAGTACATTGTGTTAAATCCTTGATTGCTTCGAATAAAAGAAAATGCCAGCTGATTTTAAAAGTAATTTTTTTTTTTGTATTTTGGAATAATACAAATGGCCAGTTCCTCTGTTACACATGGTGATGTGTAGAAAAATATCCCTCTCAAACAGTGAAGCGGGTTCAGCACGTGACAAACACAAAACTCATCGCTGGCTGGACTTCCCCTGCCATCTCCTCCAAGATGGTTCTTGCCGCACCTTGTGATACGGTTTCCTGATTTCTTTTGGACAGGGAACTATCTTGTTTTACTGCTTGAGAATTCACACAGGCGTGTGATATATTTTGATCCAATCTGTCTCCGTCCAACCCCACCCCAGTTCCTCCCCTATCCCACCAATAGTTTTTCTTCTCAAAAAAAGTAAAATCCCCACCAGCAAAACCACTGAATGAATGCAGCGCTCCCGGAATTGGCCCTAGTGTAAGGCAGTAGATGCTATGCTCTACCAAGAACTCTAAGCTCAGGCAGTCAGGTTCTTTGAGTCATTACAGGCTCTCTCTGGGGATGTCCCAGACACTCAAATGTAATTTGTACTCCTTCATGCAACCTTCCTTTCTTAAATTTATCTCAATAAAAATCCTTTCACCAATGTTATTGACAAGATTTTTCCAAGCCTCACAATCTTTAACAGTTCTCCCACCAAGATATATTTATGTACATGTATGTGTATGTGTATATGTATACATATATACGTATATATGAATGAAGATAGGGGCTGTGCCTCATTATCCTTGTATATTTGTGTAAGATAAAAATGTTATCAATTCATAAACTGAATCGAAAAATTTGGAAGATGGAGAAACATATTTCTAACAAACCTTTGGAAGAGAAAGTGTGTTTTCTCACCACAGTAAAAATGTTTTTGAATTTTAGTCCAACGGAAGCATAATTTTTGCTTTTTTGTGTGTGATTTGAAATCCTGGGGCTGGCAACCCTGTCTCCCCTTTCCCCACACCCTGAAAACGGCTTTCCCGGGGACATCATCTTAAACCCGAGGGTTGGAAATTTTAGGAAATATCTGGGAAGCATTCAGGGAGACAGGATGCTTTCAGCGACTTGATGTCTAAGTCGCTAATGGCGATGACGAGGGACCATCTAAGAGTGGTTTCTGGTTCTGCCTCCTTGGCCCTGTGACTTTTCCTGTGTAGTTGCATGTTAAACATGATGACTTGCTGTATAGAAGCCATGTGTTGTCATAATGTAACATCATTAAACAAAGTGTTCAGAGCAGTTTTAGCCGAGCCAGAACATGAACAACAAAACCCGCCAATTACAGTGTCATTTCGTGTCGTTGTTCAGGTTTCAAATGTCTCCAACTTCTTCTGCTAGGCCATATTGTGTGTGTCACAGTGAACATCTGAGACAACGATTTGCTACCAATGTGCAATTCTCACCCCCTCCTCTTTTTTTTAATATCACAGAAGAAAGAGTTCTTTATAATAATTTGGCTCAAACGTCTATACACATTTCTCCAGCGTCTGTAGCAGCATGTGTTTCTAGGATTGTTCTGGAAGAGAAAATGCAGAAACAGCAGGGAGCAGAAGATAAACAGGCAATCCGTGACTCATTAAAACAAGCATTGGTAGCCAACATTGTGGAGTGTGTGAAGACCCCAGATCCAACTCGCCTATAAACTTTTTTACCAGCTGGACTTAGCATCTGTCAGAGTTTGGAAGGAACGGTAATCTGGTACAAATGATTTCAGTGTGTCGCATTTATTAACCTGCCACCTTACATAACTGTGTTGACGGGGGACTGGGGGAAGTGTTTGGGCAATGACACAGTTTATTGCTGGAATGTTCTAACCGCACTAATAAACACCCAACTCGTTATTTAAAAAAAAAAAGAATTGCCAAGACCGCCCTCGCCCCCCAACTGGAAAAACCGATAATGAGGTAAAGCCAAAACCGCTCACAGTCTTGAGAGACGTGCGAGCCAGGAGAGTAATTGGAACTCAGTTTGGAATTTTAACATTTTCAGTTCTTTACATCAATTAGGCGAGAGAAGCGTCTTTTCTCCCCTTAATAGTTTCCACATCAGATTTTTGTTAACAGCTCAAGTGACAACAAACACCGATTTGGGAGCATCCTGACGCCCTTTCCTAACTCCTCACTCTGCTAACAGGCAGCTCGCCTCTGCCACTGAACACCCCCCACCCCCACCCCCGCCCCGGCAGCTGCTAGGAAGGCGTTGCTGGCTTCATCGTTGTTTTCCAAGAACTGACACAAAGTCAAATCGTGTTTTTGCCTCTGGGTCATTTTTTTGTCCTAACCGGCTTTACCTCAGAGTTCATTAAGGACAAAGGCTATCACACTGAAAAGCCCAAACAGCTCAGGTTACCTGCGGACCTCTCATCCCTGAGTCTGACTGGTTTCAGAGTTTGCTTGGGATTATTTGCTTCACCTCTCGCCTCTTAGCCAGACCGCATGCCACTCATTTCCAATTAATGGGGATGTTTACTCTCTGGTACAACATCCGGGCCTATTAGCTTATAAAATATGGATAAGATCATTCCCGATAAACAAAATACAACCCTGTGGTTTCGAAAATAAAAATTACAGAGTCTTTTGGAAAAAAAAAAAAGAAAATGTCAGCTGAAGGAACGCCTCGTGTTTCACAATGGTTAGCTTATTATTTGTAGTTTTGAAACTTTATTGGTCCCTAGTCTAATCTTTTCTGAGTATAAAAACATTAACATATGGTTTAACACAGCTCAGGGCTGGGAAGTCTGTACCTCGAATGCACATTGTGTGCAGGGTGACATTCACACTGAACACCATCCCTCAGGGTCCGTACTCCATTTTACCTGGGATTGGAGAGCCATGAAATCCCTGGAAAAGTTGTTCATGAGTCTGAACCAAATGGTGCGCGGTGTACTGAGATGCTCTCGCTGTGTGCTTCTGCCAAAGGTTGTGGCTCAAATGTCTCTCTAAGTAACATTAAAAATCTGCTGCTTCATGCCTATGAATTTCAATATTTATGGCATACAATAAAACGGTCCACTGTCGGAGGGAGAGGTGCCACTGTGTGCTCTCTGAGCAGATGGGCGGCAATATGGCGCATTTACATGGACCAGCTGTGGAGCGCGGAAATGGATGCTGGTCAGAGGCAGGGTGCAGGCCCACATCTGGAATTCTAACCAACTGGCCTTGATACCCGTTGTAAACTTTTCCTCCCCAGGACAAGCTCTGATTTAGGGTTGCTCACTAGTGTGCCTTAAACCGCATCAAGAGTCCTCATTAACACAAGAGACTAGAGGGAGGTGAGGGCCCGGAACTCCTCTGTCGGGCATCTGTTAGAGTCTGCGGGTGATACTCTACGGCCAGTTATGGATGTGCCCAAGGGAAGACTCTCTGCTTAACTGGTTTTATACCAATGAGAATTTATTGTAAACAGAACTGTTTCCTTTGCATCCTCCGTTTTCCAATGGGTTGGGGAAAAAAACCCTCTCAAATGATAATTCCCTGGGATATTTAAAAACCTGGTAGAAAATGCGTCGTGGTGTTTGAGTCTCAAAGAGAATGTTGTCTTATCTTTGCAGAGCAGCCTTGGTTAAAATGCATGGCTAGAAGTTCTTTTTTAATACATAAAATGTTATGTCCCTGAGAGATATCCCAGGTACCCTCCTTCAGCCTTGGATCAGCAGAACCAGCCCTTACACACTCTCCAACCATTTCTCAGATAATACAGATTTTGGGGTGGTTCCGGATCTGGACCTGGGAACAGCCTGCCTGCTCCCCCTTATCTGAGTCACCAGGGAGAGCTCTCTGGCACTGCTCTGGCCCGGCCACCCAATGCCTCCGAGGCAGGCGGCAGGGTCATCTCTCCTGCTCTCATTCCCTTAAGACTCATCCCTCACGCACGCCTCCAGAGCCAGCTCCACTGGGTCACCCAGTCAGGATTTGAGGTCCACTATCCCAAGTGCTACAGCCTATGAGGGCCAGCTCTCCCACACTCTAGATCTCAGTGCCGGTTCACCTGCAGCTCTGCCACTAGGTTAGCTCCATTGTGTTGCCTGGGCGAGGCACAGGCCACGCCCCCACGTGCTGCCTCCAGTAAGAGGTGGGGCCAGCTCGCTCATCTCTCACATCACATCCAGCACATTCAGTGGTGGGTGGGGCCAACACGCACAGCCCCTGGACCTCTACATAGTCCTCTGTGGCTGCCCTGACCAGAGAAATCTTGATGATGTCTAGTGGTAATGTGAACCACAGGGACCGACCGCTACCACTGTGTAGCCACTGACTCAGACATGACCCTCAGTGGCAGCTCAGGCAGGCTACTACATTCTGTAGTTTCCAGTTCCATGTTTCTTCACAGTGATCAAGTTGCTCACCTCTTGCTCTCCTGTCTGACTACCACATACTCACACATTGTGGTAACTCCTTCTGCAGGCTGGCCACTCGAGTTAGCCGGTCCCTGGAAGACGTCCTTTATCTGTGCTGCGTGGTAGAGTGGCAAGCGGGTGTCTACGGCCTGCCTGTGCCATGCACTGGAGGGCAGGTCTCTGGATGTCATGGCCATTCGAAGGTCTCTGTTTTCCTCTTCCTGCATTGTACCGCCTGGATTTGATGTGGTTGGTTTGACTTGGTTTTTATAAGTCCCAGGCATGAGACAGCTGTAGCTACCGAGTCAGGCATCAGGCTAGGAGGAACAGTCAGTGAATAAGGCTTGGAACCTCTTTAAGCCAGTGGCGCATTCCATAATCAGGATTATGTCTGAGCTATGTAATGAGACCCCTCCTAAAGTCAACTAATTTTCTAAGAGACATCATGTCCTATTACCCTCAGTCACAGTTAAATTTTTCATTGGCAGTATCTCAAAGATAATATGTAGTTGTGTCTCAATAAAAAAATAACCCTCTTAGGTTAACATAGAGGTTATAACTTAACTGTATAACTTATAGATTGTGACTGTATTGTGAATAAAATAAAATGAAACCTTTGGATAGAAACATAGCCTTCTGGGTAAAATCAATATTGAAGCTAAGTGTAATGCCCATAGTAGAAACATTCCTATATGGCTAGCTCCACCCATATGAGTAGCCTCCTCTCATTTGGAACTGATGATACTGTATCTGTGTGTTCATATCCGGGTGTTCGAGCACCACACTGTCCTGCTCAACATGTGCTTACCGCAGATCACTGAATGCACAACTTTCTCATCTTGTCAAGAAGTTTCCACTCCACTGTTCTTAACATTCTATGAAAGAATATTGAGTGTATCCAAGTTATCATCTGCTTTTGATATGTAGTTACATAGATACATAGATTGATAGATGATAGGTAGATAGATAGATAGATAGATAGATAGATAGACAGACAGATAGATGATAGATAGATGATAAATAAATGATTGACAGATAGATAGATGATAGATAGATAGATAGATAGACAGACAGATAGATGATAGATAGATGATAGATGGATAAATAGATGATAGATGATGGATAGATACATGATAGATAGATAAATGATAGATACATGATAGATAGATAGCAGATAAACAGACAGATGATAGATAGATAGATGATAGATACATGATAGATAGATGTTAGATAAATGATAGATAGATAGATGATAGATAGATAGATAGATAGATAGATAGATAGATGGAAGGCTACATGAGAGATGATAAATAGATACATAAATAGACAGACAGATAGATAAGAATGCCTTTGTAGGAAATTCAAGCTATCATACTGAACGAGCTCAGTAGGTTAGCAATTTACTCTAAATGGTTCAGGAAGGAAATTGTTAAGTTCTTTACCCAACCCTCTCATAAGTTTGGAGTTGTTTCAAAATTTAAAAAAGAAGTTTAACAACTATGAATAAATTGAATTCTAAGAAAATCTAGATTGGTTTAAGGTGGACATGAGACATGTACATATTTTTAAAGGTCCTCAAAGTTAGAAAATAGGGACCGGGCAGGGTAAGAGGAGAAGTGTAGATGGACACAAAACACAATGGATACATATTTGGGAACATCAGAGTGATCCCATTAAATTTTACAACTAATATTGGTGGTTCTAGTATTTTGGAATTCCTTCAGTCTTCCATTGTATAATCAGAATTGAGAGCCATTGCTCTAGACTGTAGACAAACCCTTTAATTTACAATAAAATGAGCAAACCTCAGACACCAGACTAGAGTGATGGTAGAACCATGTTCAGAACTCAGACTTTCGGAATCCTTTTTGGTCCACCCACCACTGTGTTGACATTACATTCTAAGCACTGATCTGGGTATTTCAAAAGAAACACATGGTAATAATATTGTCTATCCAGGTACAGATCTTATTTTGTGTGAAGATTTTAATATTCCTTTTGGTAGCCAAGGTTACCCCTTGAGTATGATTACCTCAGCTTTACAGAGCAGGATACAGCAAGTGCATGATACCCTGTTGACACACAGGCCAGAGCTGCTCAGCACACTCCAGTATTTTCATAGAGATTGAGAATGTTTGATATCAGATGAATAATAATAAGCTCTGGTCACACACAGGAACCCAGCGTCCCAGTAGTTATGACATCGAGGAGACCATTATAAAAGAAGACGCAAGCTGGAAACTGAAAAGTAGTTTGGAAAGACATTTGAAGCAAAGAGAAAAGACGGGAAAAGAGAGTGTAAGAACAAAGTACGAAAAGGTCTCAGGCTGGAGAGGTGGCTCAGCAGTTAAGGACCCTTGCTGCTCTTCCAAAAGACCCAAGTTCATTTTCCATCACCCCTGTTGGACAGCTCACAAGTGTCTGGAACTACAGCTCCAGGAGACCTGATGCTCTCCTCTGGTCTCTGTGAGCACCCCCACATCTTATAGAAGACAGAGTCAAGTTCTCTCTCTCTCTCTCTCTCTCTCTCTCTCTCTCTCTCTCTCTCTCTCTCTCTCTCTCTCGCCCTGCCAAACCAAACAAAAAGCCTCAGTGTTTTCATGAAAGAAAGTAAGCAGTCTTGGGATACATGAAACCCTGTTTCAAAACCAACAACAAAAACCAAAAAGTCCCCCAAAATTTAAGGGATTCGTTTCCCCCACCTCTGCTCCCGATATCGAAAACCCATCAAGACATGGGTCCTCCAGGGAGTCATCTGGTTACCAAAATTTCTGACCCCATCAAAAGGCCAAGTATGTGCTGGCTTTGCTGGTTTCAACAGCTCATATTAGAACAAGTGGAGGCCCCTGACTGGCGTTGTGGCTGCAAGCACCCATCGTCTTACTTGTCTTACATGATTTACCTTAGGAAACAGGCTTGACGGTGGGAGGCCATTCGAGTCAGGACACAGAGTCTGGACTAGGTCCAACGCCTAGACTGACATTTGCCTTAAAGCACAAGCAGACATGGGAAGCAATGGTGAACCCAGGCTCTGCTCACCACACCTCATTTGTCTGAACTCTTCAACATAGCACACTGTTTAGACATTGGGTATAATCAGGTACGGGAAGTTTATGGGAAGGAGACAAGATAAGATACCATCCTGCGGGTAGGTAATGAGGCAGATGCTAGCAGTCATGGCTCCAGTCAAGGGACCTACATTTACTTACTCTAATAGATAACAGAACTAAGGTCTTGCCATCAGAATTGATGAAGGCCCATTTGACTTTTCCATGATTATGTGTGACATCTGAAATCCATGTATATTGGGACCAAAAACATGGTGGTAGGAAGAAGTAAACTAGCATCTAAAAGGATTGGCTTATGATTAATCCCAGAATGACTTGATGCCACTGTGTTCTGGCCAGAGAAAATAAGTCATGAGGCATCCCTTTAACTTGTTGCTAGACACGTCATTGCCAACAATAACTGAGTCTGTTAATCTTCCCCTTGGTAAACTCCTGTGAGGAAATACTATAAGTAAACAAATTTTTGCCAATGCTAAAAGAAACTGAAATTAAAAATACATTACAAAAATTACATGAAAGCACATTAAGTCATAGTTAATATGCATTAATTTTGGTGTTCTGTAGGACTTGGCCATCCTTAGCTCAGTGCTATCAGCCTTCAGCTGCACACGGTAAGGAGGGGAAAAGCCATACGGGTCAGCCATGAACTGTTCCTACTGGGGCTTTACATGTATCTTGAGATTGTCTTTCAATACATTTTGGCTAGGAGGCTCACTCTGCATGTCAATAACTTGCTAGGCAAGCCTAGTGACTTGAGTGCAGATCCCCATAACCTGTGGAAAAGCTAGAAGTAGCACAGAGTTCTGTAATCCCAGCACATCAGTATGGGCAGTGGCCAGCAGAGACAGGAGAATCCCAAACGGTCATGGGCCAGCTGCCTGATAGAACCACAGCGGGCGATGCGTGAGAAAGAACCTGTCTCCAACACCCTGTAAGGTGAAGACTGACACCAAGGTTGATCTTTTACACCCACACATGTGCCATGGCATGTGTGCACTCATACCAACACACAAGCGCAAACATACCCTCACACACAATGACACACAATTATCAAAATCAAATTAAAAGGGATGTGTCTGAATGTGTTCCTTAGGGAAATAGCTGCTATGAAAGGAGATTTTTCCAAATACCATGACTTAAAAAGATGTAGGCATTTCTTTCTCAAATCATCTATTTTTATTTTTGTTATTTTTAATTATCATGCAAAGCAGTGAGTTTCAATATGGCATTTTTCACAGATATCATTTTATTGTTTTTGCATCCCTCTTGCTGCATCCTCCAACACTTCATCCTCTCCCCTCTTTCAATTGTCTCCTTCCTTCCCAAATAGTTCCCCCTTCTGACGTCACCTCACAACAGACAGAAAGACAGACAAGACAGAGAGACAGACAATAGATTTCACGTGTGAGAGAAGACAGGTGACATTTTTGTCTTTCTTCCTCCACTTCACGGTAAATGGTCCAGGTGTGTTGAGCTGTTGTAACCAAGGTTGACAGTCAAGATCTCCATATATTGCTCTCCATCCTGGTAATGTCGTCATTACGGTTGAAGCTCAGTGTGCAGGTTTAAATTCAACAGTAGAAGAAGGAAAAGAAGGTGTAGTAATGTGGTCCGTCGCTTAATCCAGCGGTGTAGAGATGATACCTACCTGATTTTTTACATTTTACCTAGGGACATCTGCTTTCATCCGTCCACAAGAAGTACCAGGGATCCTAGAGTCTGGCTGCGAAGTCCTATACTAAGGGCACACTAGGAGATGAATATTGAGATCTAATATAAATCTACATCGTTAGGATGTAGGGGACAAAAATATTTATTTTCCTCACCCATTACAAGGCTCATGGATAAGACCACAGTAACAACAACAACAACACAGATAAACAAGAGAAAAAAACACACGTTTGGTTAATATAAGTTTGGTGTGGCATGGGAACCTTCATAATGGATGCGGATGACACAGATCGCCATTTTGAACGCTGTTGTAATGAGGAGTGAACAGCCACAGGAGAACGTGCTGAGAAAATAAGAAAGACAACTTAACAGACTGGAGGCTGCTGTTCGCTCAGTCTCTTCCTGGTTTCTCATTCCCTCAAAAATCTAAGAGCTACTGTGAATGAAGGCCTAATGATTTTCCCAGAAGGATTATCTCCCTGTCTCGGCTGTCAACTCTGACACGCAGATGCCATATTGTGTTGTGGCGCGTCCTGAATTCCACTAGCGTCATTCTGAGCGTTCACCGTTACCTGTGTAAGCTTTAAGCAGGACGCTGCGGATAAAGTTCTCCCAGAAGCTCAGCTTGGTATGTAGCTGAACCATAGAGCACAGGGTTATTCCGCCTGAAAGCCTGGGTTTGAGCCCACTTCCAACTTACCTCCTCGAAAAGGCAAAGCCAGAGTTAAAATAACGCGCCATTTGCCACACAACTTATAGTCTGACCTCGATCCAACCACAGAACCATATTAAAACCTAAGAAGAATAGAATAGACCTCACAGGACATGGCAGCACCATACAGAAGAAAGGAGCTCCCAGACATGGTACGTCTCTGTGAGAAACCTATAACTTTGACTGGGGCGAAAGGGAAAGCTTCCAAAAGTATCAGGCTGTCTTTTTCACCTAGCAACAGTTTGTATCCTTCCGGGACAGGCAGCAGGGGTTCCACTGTCTCTACTGCAGCCCGGTCTTTTACTTGTACTCTGAGACAGCCTCTAAAGATGGGGAGGGTTTTAGGCTCTGGACTGTGTGAGGATGTAACCACCCCACAAGGAACACCGTTGCAGGGAAGTCAGATCGTGGCTGACAGCAGCTGTAGCAGCCTCGTTTGAACTGTGGGCCTCGTTTTTCTGGCCTTTCTGTTCCTTCTCCATATCCTTCGCCAACCACTGAGTTGTCGATTTTAATAAGACCTTAGACTTCAGTCGAGAAGATGGTTCCGTTGCTAAAGTACAAAGTACAAAGTTCCATTCCCCAACCGCCACATACAAGAAGCTTTGGAGGGAGATGCACATTTGTAACCCAGTTCTGGGGAAGCGGAGGTAGGAGGAGTTATCCTGGAGCTAGCTGGTCAGCCAGTCTAGTCAAAGTAGCAAGTTCTGGGGCCAGTAAGAGACCCTGTCTCAAATAGCAGTGTAGAGAAAATGAGGAAGATACCTAACATCAACCTCCGGCCTCCGCACATGCACATGTAAGGACAGACATACACTCGCACATACATAAAGTGGAAATTTCTGTTTCTTTGGAAACTCGGTTAGGTTATGATGATGCTTTTCTGGGCAGACAGGTGAATGTTTTGCTAGAGCAAACACACGGAAGGACGCATGGTGTTTAGAAAGAATACAAATATAAATATGACCCCACAGAGAGGGGAAGCTTGAGCATCGGCTCACCTCCTCGCTAAGTCTTTGCGCGTACTGGTTCGTTTTTACACTGCATTGCTGAGCTTCTCCTGTGGTGACGTCATAGAGAGAAGCTCGCCGAAGAACTTCTCGCGAGATTCTGCGGCTTCTTCAATCCGACTGATCGGTGAGCCTTTTTCTTCTAGGTGGAACAGACCTTGCTGGTTCATGTCTAATGTCTGCCGAGTGGACTGGACTGAGGAAAACTAAGATTAGAATCACCCCCTCAAAGAACTAGGCTTAAAACAGGACCAGCTCCCCATATCCTAATAACCTTTTTCCCCCACTACCTCTGATGGGTGGAAGTCTAGAGGGGAGGTGATTTTTTTTTCTTTTTTTTTTTTTTTTTGGAGCTGGGGACCGAACCCAGGGCCTTGCGCTTGCTAGGCAAGCGGTGATTTTTTTTTAAGTAGGTTATGAAAAATATATGCCTACACAATTCATGCAAGCCGGTAGATTTGTTGAGACTAGATATTCGATCACCAATATTAAAGGAGACAGATAGCTGTCCCTACTGTAGTGCCGCTTCAAGTGAGGTTTTAGAACATGAGACAGATTGGGGGAATTAGACTATGTGGTAGCTGGAGTTAGTGTTTAACAGAATAGCCTCTTTTGATTTGTTGAAATTAAATTTTTATGATAAATTCTATAACTTCAGATACAGCATACCACTTGACCAAATATATATGTATGTATGTATGTATATATGTATACACATGTATGTATATATGTGTGTGTGTGTGTGTGTGTGTGTGTGTGTAATCTCAAGCCGAAAATAGATCATTTGTGGTTTGTAAGTTTAACTGGCCCCTCCACAACCGTAGGTGGCCATCTACTAGTGAGAAGGTCACTACAATCATCACATTCTGATATGAGTGGGTATGTGTGCATAGGCAATCGGTGCTTGGGTCATTATGGCAAATCTAGAAATAAAGCCTTAAGGCACGACTCACTCTTAGCACAGTTAGATGGGTAATTAACTAGTTGGACATTTAGTGAATTCTGTATTAACATGAAATGTTTAGGGTCTATGTCTGAGAGAGACATAAGCCACAGCTAGGGAGCATGAATCATTTGGAAATACATTAAGACTATATTTGCTATTAGAAAAATTCAGGGATGATTAGAAAATAAGCTCATCAAATATTTTAGTTCCCGTTAGAAATTATAAAGAAAGAGTACAGATGGAAACCCAGTAATAATAAATACAGAGTAGGCAGAAACTGGCTTGTATGCCTGAGGGGGAGGGGGAGGGAAGGCGGTTCCCTTTCTTGTATCTCGTCTGTAGTGCCATTTTATGTAAATAGTTTATCTAATTCCACCCCGAATGAAGCGACAGACTGGACTGTAGCTTAAATCAATCAGTTGGTCAGAGAGTATCATTCGAGGCCAAATGCGGAGAAAACGCACCATATGCGTTAA
Source organism: Rattus rattus (assembly GCF_011064425.1). Taxonomy (NCBI): domain Eukaryota; kingdom Metazoa; phylum Chordata; class Mammalia; order Rodentia; family Muridae; genus Rattus; species Rattus rattus. The sequence continues at coordinate 217,095,996 of NC_046155.1, read as the reverse complement.
TCCTCTAGAGCTCAGTTCAGATCCCGCTGGTGGAAAATTATGGCAGGGCGCCGGCTCTCCCGTCTCCCTCGACGGTCAGGGCTCATCCTCTGCCCTTATAAATCTGAGCTTGTGTCTGGATTTGTTTGGGAAGAGAAATGAATGGCAAAGTAAAGCACACACCGGGGAAATCCAACAAGACCATCATTAATGTGCTAAATATCTCTAATATCTATCGCCCCCCCCCCCGAGCTCTGTACTGCAAGCGCTCTACACAGCAGTCAAGGTGTCTTCATCCACTGAAGTGCAGCAGACGAGGAAACAGTTGCGTCTGACTTCTGCTGACCAAAACTGAGGCATTAAAATGCTATCTGGGAAGTCCACCGCCAGGGCACAGAAGAGCAAAGCGGGGGGGGGGGCTCTGCGCTCCCCCCCCCGCCGCCCCAGGTCCATCACAGCACAGAAGAGCAAAGCGAGGCTCTGCGCCTCCCCACCCCCGCCCCAGTGCCGTTTCTTACAGAGTCCCCTTAAGAGTGCTCAGTAGGGTGTGACCATATTGCTCCCTGTAGCCATCATATGGTTTGCCCACGCAGACTCTGAATTGTTTTGTGGATGTGAAATATTGTATGTTACCCCGAGAGCTGCGGAGCCAGTGGATCCAGGAACCCTTGTTGAGACTGACAGTTACATTGTGTCGGTGAATAGGGAAAGGGCACAGTCACAAACAGAAACGGACCCAGACAGAATGTCCTGACCTTTCAGAAAAAGGCTGATTGGATATGGTGCGAGCTCGCCTTCATCTCCCTCCGCAGGGCGTTACACCTTTCTCAGACCAGGCGGCCCATAGGCGAGCTTCTCTGGGATTCTTTATGTTAAATTATTTATACGGGGAGGGGGGAGAGAACCAAAGGCCACCTCCGCCCCCATATAATTTATTCCTCATACTTTTTTATATTAACATGATGCAGACATTAATAACAGAATGCTGCCTTCATTAGCATGGTATTCATGCCTACCCTTCAATTTTTTTTTTTTAAAATGAAGACAGACATGCAATATCTTGTCTCATAGTTAACCAATGCTTTCCAAGCAAATATTGCTGATGTCTTTAATAAGTTACCATTTACGACGGTCACAACCAAAAATGCCAACTTCTTTAGGACATCCAAACCTAAAACGCTGGGAGGGCGAGAGTAGTTAACATCTTACATCGCTAATGGCAACGAATACAGTTGCTAAATGACGAAGATCAAACTCATTTACTGATGAAGTCGAGATTTCATGGTAAACGGATTATAGACTGTGCTCCTGTACGTGGATCTTTCAAACGCAGCTTCTTTTGCTTACACAAGCAACTGTCAAAGCATCACTTAAACAATCAGATAAGCACGCTACAGTTATGTGGCAATATCTCTGTGGCGTAGAACTGAATCCAGCCTGCCACTGTTTCTGATCCATGTGCCATCACGGCTAAGTGATAAGACAGAAGAGAAAGGATAGAAGCCATTGTCTATTCAATGTGTTTGTTTATACACTGTTAAATATGCGTGGTGAGGTGAAATTCTGATCTTCAGGAAACTTGGATTTCTATAAACAAACAAACACCCAAATAACTCCTCCTTATTCTTACTGCCTCCCACTTTGCATTTCTTTTCTGATACATTTTCCCTTTTAGAACAAATGACAACAGCCTATCCAAGGGATTCCCCTCCTCCCTCCCCTCCCCTTCCCCTCCCTCTCCCTTGTTCTCTTCCTCTCTTCTTCCCTCTTTCCCCTCTCTCTTCCTCTCCTCCTCTCTCTCCCTTTCTTCTCTCTCTCTCCCTTTCCTCTCTCTCTCTCTCTCTCTCTCTCTCTCTCTCTCTCTCTCTCTCTCTCCCCCTCTCCTCAAGATTTCTAGGCTGCCGCTATAACTAACGAAATATCTCCTTCTACCTAACAATTTTGATTTCCGAGGCTTTTTGTTATGTAAGCGCTGTCGCTAGATTTATGAGAAAAAAATTAAAGATGTATAAAAGTACAGTGTGTTTGTTGTATTTTACTGCTGTCTTCCTCGAAACAGAAGCAAGGCCTTTCGTTCCCTTTATACTTCTGAACTCTAAACTTTTCCCCGAAGTCCGGTGGCGCTTCTGGAATTTCTTACATTTCTGTTATAAGAGCGAGCGGGAAGCATTTGCTACGTCAATTAGCATGCTAAGCGTGAGTTTGGTTCTGTGCTCCATTAAAGTCGACTAAAGGGAGGCACTGCATGTCTTTCTCTCAAAACTAAAGCAGAACAATTAAATCCCGTGTCTCTTTGCTCAGCTTTTTGATCCCACACAAAGCGTTTCCACTTGCTGCCTTTGGATGTAATGTTAACAGAGTCAGTAACCATCCGGCACCGCTGTAACAGGCATGGCGGAATGCCTTGTTTTTGCTCAATCAGTCTGTGTTCAAACTATCAGTTTGATTTATTTGTCCACATTGACCCTTATTCACCACTTAATTATCCTCATATAATCTTTCAAGAGGCTCCTGACACAAGGAGAAAGACAATGGCCGATGTTCTGTAAAACAACAGTTGACCCGATAGGCCCAGACGAAGACCGTGGGTCGAAGGTTGTTTGCTGTAGAAGAAGCCACTTCTCCTGTCCGAGAGCTGTGGCCAGGGCTACTCTCTGTGGGTGCCCAGGGCTGTCCGGTCAAGCTGTTAATCACCCTGAGAGTGTGCGAGCCTGAGACAACCCCGGCTATTTAATCTCACGGACTCCCTCACACTCCCAGTTTCTTGAAATTATACATTAGAACGCAGGGGGGAAAATCTTTGTGAGAGCACCGTGGCCGGTGAGATTGGAAATGTTTTTTCCTCACGGGACGCAGGAGCAGTTTCAGAAGCACGTGCGTGAGAGGAGAAACGCACTGCAGACATTGATCTCTGAACGCTAGTCACGCGAGTTACGCTTTTGGTTGGAAGCAAGTTAAGACCTTCTCTACAGAAACACCATAGCTACTGATCGATTTAGCTGAAGAGCACAGCAGTTCTTTTAGAACTTTCGAAGTCGGACGGCGATTCCTCACTCTCGGCTGCTAAAACTCAAAATAAATAAATGACAATTAAAAACACGGACAGCGGTCATTAACGTTCACAGAAAAACAATACCACGAAAACCGCGGTTGTACATTTATGAAGTCGTTTCATATTAAAAATTTGAAAAGAAAAAAGTATTTCCTAGCAAGTTGAGCTCCGTCTCGTTTGGCTAAGCCACAATATTGTAAAAATTCGTATTTACTTATTTTATAATGTATATTTTATATACATAAGTATTTATATACTTATTTTATAATGTATATAAAACCCAAGCTCGATTTGTCATCCCCTCTCTTAATCTATGGAATTCTGGTCTCCGAGGTTACTGGTGTAAGTGACGTCAGCCTAACTGTGCCCATACATTAAAAATGGTGATCAGGACGGTGCACACCTAATACTAGAAAAGTACCCAAGAGTCACTGCACGGCCTCCACGTCTTAGTGGTATTTACCATTTACGTCTTGGCCTTTTGTTCTTCGTGATGGGTATATAATTAATCATGAAGGTTGCCACACAGAGACAACCTTGTAAGAAGTGGATTAACGGCAGGTGGCAAGTTGGACAACTAAAAGTGACTTGGTAGGATTTTGCTGCTATCCCCACAGGAAGCATTTCGAGAAGCCACTGAGATCAGTGTGAAAGCTGCCAGACACAACTCTGAGAAGAATCTGAGCTCCTCATCCAATGGCCTTCTGCGGGGTTTGCTGTGGTCAGTGTCTGGGGCCTCTGGCTTCCCTAGGCATCCCACTCAAATGCGCTACTTCTGATGACAGTTCTCACGCACAGTCCCAGGACCCAGTGGTGTCCAGGAGGGTGTGTGTGTGAGTGAACGTGAGCTGGGATGCACATACTGTGACCCTGCACACCCAGGTTAGATGAAATAGATTCCATTGTGCCTGTTCTTTCCTTCTGTATAGCCCATAAAATGTCCCAAAGCCTTTTTAAAAAATGCATTCCAGCTTGGGCGTTCTATGACTTTAAAACTAAATGTTAAATTTCGAAGCTGGAAAAACAGAGAGTAAAGAGGAACCAAGAGGGGGAACAGGTGGCAATTTGGCCTCCATCTTGTCCCTTAGATCTCCTGTACCTCCTCAGAAACGCCCTCCTTCCGCTGGGCCCCATCTTTTGCTGCTACTGCTTCTGAACCCATTCCATGGGCTGTGCGTCTGGACCACGTGAGCTAAGACCTACCAAGGGCTCCTGACCAATTGGGGAGTGGGGTGGGCACCACGGGGAAGATGATAAAACCGGAATCCTGTGTTAAGGGTTATTCCAACGGAAATCCTGTTCCAAGAAAGGACATAGAGCTGCTTTCTCTGCCAGACCTGACCCAGACCTCTAGTACCAATTTTTTCATCACATTCTAGAAGAAATTATCAAAACTGCTTTTTTGAGGAAAAAACATAGCCATCTATATTCTAGTCCTCAACTCCAGGCTTCTCCCTGTTTCTCTAGTTTGAAAAACTGATTTCTATCTACACATTGCTTTTTTCCCCCCTTTCCTTCAAACACTAGCTGGGCTGGAAGTTTGTGCCCAGCTCTCACAGAGCCAAGGGTTAAGCATGAGATACTAACACAGATGAATGCGTGAGGAAAAGGAGTAGCGGAGAACAGCAAGAAGGGTGTCCTGTCTTCAACACGCTGCACCAGTCCCTGTCCCAGCTCGTCTCCCAACCAACAGAGTTAGTGTGAGCCTAACCGAGAACACAAGAAGGGACTTCTGAGAGAACTCCAAAATCACAGGGGTATCTGTGTCCTTGTGGCCATGGTTAACCCTTTGCGAGGCTTGTCTTTTGCTGAAAGGGGAAGCTGGGGATGGTACAGCATTACCCTCCTGAGAAAAACATGAATAAATATCACTTGGAATCCTGTGTGGGCTCGGGAGCTGTGAGAAGTGTGTTTGGTACCTTAAAAGCATATGTAGCACTTCCCCCCTTTTTAAACACCTCTAGACTCCTAAAAAGGAGTGTTTTTCAAAACTACAGTTTGCTTATGTGGAAATGGGGAGCTGGACTCTTAGGAAGTCTGTGGGGAGAAAACCTGAGGACAGCACGGCCCACGCCTGTTAGGAAGAAAGTAATCTACAAACAGCTTTCCCTTTTGATCCAGTTCTGTGTGGGATTCTTACAGTTAGTCCCAAGTTAATGTAGAACTTGGTGCTGCTGGCGCATTGAACGAAAGGATGCTGGAAGGCGTGAGAAGCAAGGTCTCTGACCTCGCTCCTGCATGTTGTCCTCCTGTAAAATGAGACACAGAAGGCTCAATTCCTCCTCCTCATGGAAGATCACTCCTTCCCGCTCGGCCCCTTGTGGTCCCTCCTGCCTGAGGAGTCTTGCTCTGTACCTACAGGAAGTGCCATGGTGAAGTCAAAGAGAATCTCGGACGCTGATCATAGCGGCTCCCAGCTGTGAATCCTAACACTTAGGAAGCTGAGGCGAGAGGGTTGTCAAGAGTTCTAGGCCAGCCTACGGCTACAGTGAAACCAACCAACCAACCAACAGCCTGTTCTGTTAGGAAGTGGACAGTCATTGCCTCGGAGAGCATATGGCAGTGTCTGCAGACCATGAGGAAGAGCATGTCACTGGCATCTGGTGTGACACAGCCAAGGGTGCTACAAACACCCTAGAATGCACATAGGACTCACATAGCAGCTGCCTATAATGAGGAAATCTCCAGCCTAAAGTGTCAGCTGCACTTTTTAAAGAAATCTCCCCTGAGGAAGTCGGTCTTCACTCATTGTGTTGTCATTTTCTGGTGGCATGCTTGAAATGTTCTGGCAATAGTGGCGGATAGAAATTTGCTTGGCACATTAATTCATAACTGTGAGATGATTGCAATACTTCTAGTATGGGAAATCGGATGTTTAAATGCACATGTCTCTAAAGGCTGGCATAAAAGAAATAATTAACATTCAAGGTATCTATGACTCTTAAATCGAAAAGCTGCTATTAAATGTTAAATAGTGGGCTAAGATACATAGCACATTTTTGAGTCATATTCTTTTAATGAGGAGGATTTCTTTCCATAAATTACTAGAATTCTTAGGGAGCTGGAACAAACACTATCAAAAATAGAACAGATACCACAGAGGAACACACCGGCACAGGCTTGCAATTGCTCTAAGCCTGGTCTCCGCTCAGTGTCTATATTGTGTTCAGATCTGAACCCTCATTCCTGGATACTGGATCCAGACGAAATACCACAGGGCATCCAACAGGAAAAAAAAGGGTAGAGTTAATATAGTTTAATCACATATGTAAGAGCAAAATCAATCTGGGAGGAATATTTGTTAAAAGAAATACAAAACCCTTTGGCTTGCTCATTGAAAACTAAGTACTATATAGACGAAACAGAGACATTTCATTTTGCATGAGTGTTTTTAATATCAAAAGACAGGGGGACGTGTTTAGCCCAAAGTCTATGTGGTTAACTCTGACGTAAAATTGCTTTGTTAAATGTGAGCTTCTGCCCCATAGCAAACAGGCTTTTCAGTCTCTCAGGGAAAAAAATGAAGTTGTATCTTTCCATGTGGCGACTCCTGAATGCAGAATGTTAGATCCCCTTCAATAAAACACGTGGCTGTGTAAGATTTTATGTTAGTGAGGATGGATTATAAAAAACATTGATTTATTGTCATTATAGAAAATTTATGATCACAAATTCAGCATCTATCAAAGAGTTTGGCCACAGTACATCAAAAAAGCCTTCACCTACTGGGCAATGTTACCACAGGGCAAGATAAAAGTAAAGTTGGTTCCCTTCTTCCCATCGCAACAAAAAGGTCGATAAAGCGCACGCTTGATATCAAACAGAGCTTCCTGCTGGCTTCAGTTACCTGGGAGTCTGGAGCCTGTGGTTTGAGTAATGTTCTGCCCACAATGCCAGTGGCAGCAGAAGCATGGAGAGAATGCGGGGCTTCCAGCCGGCTGAGCGAGCGCGTAAGCAGCCGGCTGAGCGAGCGCATAAAGTTCAGACTCATTCTTTATTCTCCAGCAGAACCGATAGCAAATGTTTTTCTTCTTTAAAAAAGGAAGAAAGAAAGGTAGTCAGCGATCTTCTTCTGTTGTCGCCTTTTTCAGTGCAGGGACTTGTGTAGTGGTTTACCCAGGCAGAGGTGATCCGCTCTCGGACTACCTTCCAGGGTCATGTAAGTTTGCAAAAGCATTGAAAAGAAGACCTTTGGCAACGTTTTTGGTTTTTTGACTGTTGTTTGTTTTTGTGGGAAATTCCTGAAGAAATAAGAGATAGGTTGCTGGGATAGGCACTACTGGTGCCCAGGTGAAAACGTGACCACACGGAGCATGCGTGTGCTGTATACGTGCAAAAGTTGGAACTTTTATCTCCTTGATTCTGAGAAATTTTGTGAAAGGAATGAAATTTTAATATTAGAAAAAATCTGTATTTTGGTATGCAACATAGCATTTATCCTAGAGTCCATAAGAATGATTTAAAAAAAAAAAAAAGAAAGCTTAAATCAGAACCAAGGAGGACTCTGTTTGAATCCTGAGGTACTTATCTCATTTTCAAACGTATTAATTAAAAAGATGAGACAATAAGTGTTCTGAGCGGACACATAATTTTTTCATTGTTTCTAAACACTCATACAGGAAGTGTAACATTTAGCTGTCACTCAGACGCTGCGGTTCACAAACTATGTTTTGAGAAACGCTTGCAAGGGAATACTGCAGCTGCTGATGGATTAGCCTTTAGACCAAAGGAAGGCGAAGACAAAGAAAATTCCGGCGTGACTGAAGCAGAGCGGTGGAAGCCATGGAGAACGACCACCAGAGGGCAGCATCCTCAAGCGGTTGTGATGGGGGCGGGGTGGGGTGAGGTACCCTGAAGGAACTGTGTGTTGCTTAGCTCCACCCACTTAAGAACCAGTCTCAAACTGCTCTCTGGTTTCCTAGTTTAAAACCCCCAAGTGCAAAAAGAAGCGTTCCCATCCCCCGCCCCCAGTGTGAAATGGTCGATAATCAAAAGCAGAAATAATACTTTATGGACCTCAGCATGTGGCCTACATTGTTCTAAGTGATTTACATGTATCAAGTTGTTGCCATGACAACCTCGCAGTAGAAACACTTGTTAGTACTATGTAAAAATCACGTGTGCATTTATATGCTGTGTTGTCTGGTTTTTGATTTTTTTTTTTTTAATTGAAATTAACGACGAGGAAACTGAGGCACAAAACGTTTATCACTTGCTCGGCCTATAACAAATGCCAATTACCTGAGCCTGAGATTCAGGCCAAAGGCTCTGGCCCAGAGATCAGAGCTAACAGACTGAGGACCCCATGCAATGTTTCCTTATTGGCTCCCTACCAAGTTCAGCTGCTAGAGCAAGGTATGGCCATGTCTGAACACGGTTCCTGTGTGCTGGATCTCTGAAAACACTTTCTAGAAGATTTCACCCAACATTGCCCGTTTCTTCTTAATCGCTGCTAATTCTCAGCTCCAGCCGACCAGCACTGAGTATCCAGCAAAGGTTTTGCTTCAGTAGCTCTGGGATCTCGTTAATCACAGCCGGTTCTTCAGGTCCAGCTGACCAAAACTAGAGAGTCTTCGCTTCCCACTGAAACTTCACAAGCCAGGCCTCCATTTTTAGACCGTTCTCAGTAAGCTCCTACAGAAATGACTCGATGGCTCTTCTAGCCATTCCAAAGTCCTTCCGCAATTCTTCCTAAAACACAAGGTTAGGTCTGACACAGGAATCCCTACCATCCTAGAACCAACTTAAGGTTACTGTGGCTGTGGTAAAGCACCATGACCAAGAGCAACCTTAATAGGAGAGGGTTTATTTCACACACAGTTAGTTCCACATAACAGTTCATCCTCAAGCAGCACAAGAATTCATGCAGGCAGGAGTTGATGCAGACCATGGATGGATGCTGCTTATTGGCTTGCTGCTCCTGGCTTGCTCAGCTTGCTTTCTCACAGGATCCAGGGCCACCAGCCCAGAGATGGTACCACCTACAATGGGCTGGGCCCTGCCCCATTGATCACTAATGGAGAAAATGCCTTACAGCTGGATCTCATGGAGTGGTTTTCTCAATTGAGGCTCTCTCCTCTCTGATTACTCTAGCTTGGGTCAAGTTGACATAAATCCAGCCAACACAGCCCTCTGTCCTGCTTCAGGGGTGTCTTAGTTACTGTTGAATGGCTGAAAAGGGATCATGACCAAATTTTTTTTTCTTATAAAAGAAAACACTTAATTGGGTCCTGGCTTACAGCCTCAGATGACTAGCCCATTGTCGTCATGGCAGGGAACATGGCAGCAAGAAGGCAGGCAAGCAGGCTGGTTCTGAAGAAGTTGTTAATAGTTGTTACATCCTGTTCCACAGGCATCAAGAAGACAGAGAGAGAAATACAGGGCCTAGTGTGGGCCTTTGAAGTCTCAAACTCCACTCCGAGTAATACACTTACTCCAGTCAGACCATACCCCCTAATCCCCCTAAGCCTTCCGAAGCAGTTTCATAACCTGATGACTAGGAATTGAAATCTGGAAGCCTATGGGGCCATTCTCGTTTAAGTCACCACAAGGAGAGGTGGAATAGAATAGAATAGAATAGAATAGAATAGAATAGAATAGAATAGAATAGAATAGAATAGAATAGAATAGAATAGAATAGAATAATGTGAGAGGGATCACCCTGCATCTGGAGTTTCCTTAGATACCACAAGCTTGAGCATTTACCATATGGAGAGGTCATGTTTGAGGACAGACTCCCCTGAACCCCATCTAAGGCAATGGTGTCTGGGACTGAAGTAAAATATTCAGTAAGGGAGACGTGATTTTTATGTTTTAGAAATGGAGAAAGGATGGGTTCTACCTGAATGCTAAGAAGTAATACCTCTAGCAAGTGAGATTGAAATTGACCTCGGACATGTTTTAAATAGTAACAGGAAGGATTGGAATCACGAGTGCCTTCAGGTTCACAGATGCTAGGAGTCAGGAAAAGCAAGCCTACATTTTGAGTGTGCATTAGGAACAGCATGGTTTGAAAGGTTAGCAAAGGCAGGTGAGGAGAGCAAGACAGAAACAACAACAACAACAAAAAAAAAATAACTAGCATCAGGCAAGACCATACTGACGTGGTCTGAGGTAATGACAAATGCTAAGTGATAACGTTCATCAGTCTCAGACCAGCAGGTGCATATGTGTGGGCGTCAAAGGTCAACCTCCCACCATTACTCACTCTTGCTCCAGCATAGCCTACTGTTACTGTCAATGACAGACACAGCTCTCTCCTCAACAAGGTAAGAGATGGTTTATTCTGGGGCCAATTATGAGTGATCCTGGCTCAGGAAGACAGATTTTTACTCTCTCCAAAGACCGTGTTCCAATTTCATGACGCTTTTATGGAAATAGAGGGTCCCGAATTAAGGTACCTTTCAAATGTATTGGTGCAAACATTTGATAAGCAGGTTACAGCAAAGAGGCGGACCCTCTGTAACAGGCCTTAGGTGCTATCCGGTGATACTGTACGTTTTGGGGTTGGTAGAAGGCAATGGTCTGTAAGTTCATGCATTCATGGCTCTACCTTGAAATCATAAGGCTGTTAGCTCAGACAGGAACAGAATAAAAAATTGGGCATCAAGAGGTCCGGAGATGACTCAAGACAAATTCTACTTAGGGTCTGAACCTGCAATACACTACTGGCTTCCCCAGCTCCAACGTTCTAACCTGTTAACCAGCCTTGCTGGAGGGTCAATGGAAGGTGATTTCCTTCACACCAAGCAGCAGGATGTAAATGTTTGCTTAAGCAGCTGAGACTTGGCCCTGCTTAATGCCACAGATCACATGAGATGAGCTCATTCAGAGTGTGGGGATCGTGGTAAGGGTTAGAGTCATGACATGAAGTTTAGAGATGTGGGAGTTTTGGAGGAACTAAAAACAGACGCACTCGTGACTGAAGAGAACGGTGAAAATATGAACGAGGGAACAAAAATGCCCAGAATTCAAGGTCAGACAGTGGGACCAGGAGGTAGAGATGGGTTTCAAAACTAATCCCTTAGGGCTTTCAGAAGGATGGAAAGAGTTCGGTGCAGGAGAGGGGAGCACAAACGCTTTAGTACTCGAGTGTGTGAGTTTAATGACCAAAGGAGCTTCCAACATCTCTAGCATGCACCTACCTGGCCTGTAGAAATAAGCCTAATTTGCATGAAAAGAGGTTATTGCACTCAAGAACTCCACTCCCGATGGAAAAGGTTGCTGGGAATTAAGCAACATTATCCATGCTAGTCAAAGGGGTTTTCTTCTACAGGATACATTTAGTTCCAGATTAGACATGGAATTTTCAAAATTAATTATGGAGAAAGAGTGTCCCTGACTGAGTTCCTCCTGCCCCTTCATGACTTTGACGATTAGTTTATTTCGAAAGGTTTCTTTAATGGCTCGATCTTTACTCTGTTTTCCTGGGTCATTGCTTCACCATCTATAAAACCAGTTGATAATAACGGTTGAAATAGCAAAATAGACCCCATTGGTACCAAAGAGCATTACAAGGTAAGCTTACCACCTGGGTCATAGAAGGTCATATAGGATCTATGGGAAAGTTGGCTCTGTGAGGTCTCTGTCTGTAGGTCGATATTGAGTGTGTCTGTGAAGCATAGGTGGGTAGATGTCCCTCTTTGCACGTGTGCGCTCCTGCATGCATGCATGCATGCGCCTGCACGCATGTGGCAGCCAGAGCTGAGTATTGCGGTGTTGTTCCTCTGCTGCTTTCTAGTTTACGTTTTGAGACGGGGTCTCTCACTGAACGTGGAGCTCATTTATTTATCCAAGCAGACTGATTAGGCAGCAAGATCCCAGGATTCTTCCCTTTGGGGGGTTGTGGGGGATGCAAATACGTGCTGTTGTACTTGGCTCTTTTACGTGGTCAGTGGGTAAATCCTCAGGTGTCAGCAAGCATGTTACCCACGGATCCATCTCCCCAGCCCCTGTCAACACAAATAAAAGCATGATGCACCTTTAAAACTATGCTGTCCTGTTCCTACGGGCTTACCAACTGGTTAAAATCGTGTTTACGTCATTAAAATGTCAGGACAGTGTTGAAAATTTCCTGTTTCCCCTATAAATGTAAAACACGGTTAATGCTTGAATCTTTTTCTCTGGGCTAACAGAATTAAACTTTGCCATTTAAGCTGAGCTTGGCTACATGTGACTTTAGGTCTAATCCAAAATAAAACATAATATTCCTAATTCTGTGGTGTTTGTAGTAGAGCTGCCTTTATAGTTATGTGAAATCTAAATGATTAGGTTCTTAACTGAACAGCGTTATACAAGCCTGTAACCCCAGAACCTGAGCATTAGAGGCAAGAGAGTCAGAGTTCAAGTTGAAGACAGTCTGGGCTACAAGAGACTCTGACACAATAAATTAAAGATAGAAAGATAGACAGACAGGCAGACAGGCAGACAGATCTTTTAAGTATAATCTAACATCATTAAATAAATGAATTTTGCAAGATGTTTGACATAGAATAAGTGAGCGTCCATGTAAACAATGGGTCATTAGCACTGCCTTGCCAGGTCTGTTGCGGAAGGTCTACCAAGGCAAATATTGCAAATTTACAAAATAACGTATTGAACATTTATCGGGTACAGAGTTATAAATTCCATATTATGTATACTACAGAAGGGAAAGAAATCATTGTTAGAAGTAGACTTGCCATTCAAAACTCAGAGAGGAAGTCAATGTTGCAAAACAGAGACGGGAATAACAAAACAAACCACAAAAAAACCCATTAAAAAAAAACCCCTCATCGTGGTCACTCAAACCATAAAATAAGTAAGAATTGTGCTGAGCCTTGATCTGCCCAATCAAGACAAAGCAATCGGTGGCCCAAAATGAGAAGGGACTTAACAAAAAACTTGTAAACAAGACTTTGGAAACCATTTACTTGAACTATAAAGCCAGGAATTTACGTCTTTACATCTTCCTCGGTGATGAAGAGCTTCCATTTCTGCTAGACTAAGATCAGTAGATCATAATCTTCTTTGAGCTAAAAGGTGGATGGCGTTGTAACCTTGTAGCAAGGACTCGGTGAAAATGTCAACGGAGATGATTAAGAAACCAACTATCGCTTAGTTCGTCCCAGCCCCCTTCACGAACTGAGCACAGATACCACCTGCAGAGGGCGCCACCTATTGTTTGCAAGCGACTCATTCTTATTTAGCGAAAGGAAAATCTAATGGTGGTTGTTTTAAATCTTATTCTCAGAGTTATGGTACGAAAAATGTGGACGCAGGGTAATCATCATTATTTACAGTGTCTGAGGGGCTAGGCACCATTTGCAATCACAGCATATCTAATTTGTATAAAACTCTCTCAGTTAACAATGCGTTTGTTAACTTGTGTGTCATTATAACCAAAACCCCCAAGGGAATGAGGTAAGGAAGGATTTATCTTGGCTTAGTGATTCCAGGCCACGGTCTTCAGCACTCTAGATTCCGGGCTATGGTAAAGTGAGGGCTGTGCAGACTGTTCCCCTCATGATAGACAGGAAGCAGAAATGGGGCCGAGGTGTGGGGGGGGAGGCATAACCTTCACAAGCACACGACTCGCAAAGCCCAAGTTCCTCTGAATTTTGTTTCTAATGGAGGTGAATAGTTGAGTTGGAATAACTGGGGCTTTGGATTTAACTAGACCTGACGTTTATGATTGTTTGTTTTCCAGCTTTCACCTACTCTTAGCAAAATTATAGAGCCTCCATGTAAGTCTCCTGCTCATGTCTCTGCCCTTTCACCACTATGTAGCAAGCAGCGAGGAAACCCTTTCTACTTGGCCAGTGGACACCTCCCAGTGTTAGTGGCACCGGCTGTAGGGCGAGCTCACTGCAGCTTGGAAATTCTCCCTCAGTGTCTTCCCTATCAAGACCTGGGAGAGATCTGAGGTTTTTACCCTCCATGAAAGCAACCAATTCAGGGCACCAGCTGCCTGGGCAAAGACAAGGCCTCTGGCTGGAGACAAGACATCCTTGCTCCAAGAACGGCAGGCAAGCATAGAATTGTTGTTGTTGTTGTTGTTGTTGTTGTTGTTGTTGTTGTTGTTTTGTTGTTCAGTAGGTCATCGAGTCACATGAGAGTAATAAAGGCAAGCCTGTGACTGACACACTGAGTCGTGTGGTACCTTAGCCTTGTTATCTCAGGATTAAGAACACTCAACATCTCTTAATGGGTTATAAGGAAATGGTCCAGCCTTTGTTTCAGAGTTTATTAGGCTAGACTATAAACAAGCCAGCTTTCTGTTCTGAAACACGAAGCTATTCAGATCTTTCAAGACCACTCACCATGCAAACATCCCCCCCCCAAAAATGGTTCAGAATGAGGCAGTGACCTGTGGGTGCCCGTAGCCTCAAGATGCTGAGAATGGGAGATGCTTAGGATCTGTTTCAGCAAGCCTGTCCTGACAGAGTTATGGAATACAGTCCTTTCATATTTTTATTACCCTTTCCCATTGAAATCTCCATTGAAAGTAATAAAAAAGAAGAAAAAAAACCCTGGTAGAATCCAGGGCATGTCACCTCCAAGTACGGCACCTTGGTGTTTGGTCACGATGACAGCAATAGAAAAACTTATTTAATGCAGTACCTTACAAAATCCACCTTTGCCCCATGCATTTCCTAGGCTTTCCATCTGAGCCATCTCAGAACTTTTCTGATCCACCTCCCCCAGATCCTTAGTGAAACTAGCAAGATCCAATGCTCATCGAACGCTCTCCGTCAAATTCAGTCCATTCTCACTTCTCCTCGGAGTCGCAGGAACGGATACCGTTCATGGCTCTCGGTAGCCCGAGTCTGACAAACTGGATTTGTTAGGAAATTCAACCCAGAAAACTTCCAAGCCCATGTCAGCACTAATACATTTTACAGGCATGAATTCCTGTAGGATTTACCATGATCACCATCCTGCCAGGGCACTCATAAAAATTGTTTTTAGTGGTTGAAATATTGGTCTACAGATATCTATCCAATTTCAACTGTTTAAATGGTTACTATTCTGGATCGGAAAACCTTTTTAAAATAACTTTTATGAGGTCAGTCATATCAAATATGCACAAAACCGTCACAACAACCAGATGCGTGGGTACCTTTATGTACACCAAGACAGATGGGAGGAGAGAGAGCTAACGTCAGAATGTTTGTGGATCAAGACTTCATGTAGGGGGGTTGGGGATTTAGCTCAGTGGTAGAGCGCTTGCCTAGGAAGCGCAAGGCCCTGGGTTCAGTCCCCAGCTCCGAAAAAAAAGAACCAAAAAAAAAAAGACTTCATGTAGGGAGCAAGAGAGATGGCTCAGTGGGGAAGGCCACTTCCTTTGAAAGCATGAAAATCTGAGTTCAGTCCTCCAGTACCCACATAAGAAGCTGGGCACAGACATGACACACGCTCGTAATCCTAGTGCTATCAGGACAGAGGCTCACTGGGGCTTGCGAGCCGACAGCCCAGGTCCTGATTCAGCACAAGGCCCATATTTGAGAAATAAGGCAGAGAGGGACGGAGAAGGACACCAGACATTCCCCTTTGACCTCCACAGGCACACGGTAATACGTGTGTGCATACCTCCCCAAGCACACATGGAAGGCTTTATTTATTGTTCCACCGTCATAAACACTTCAAGATTAAAGGTTTCCAGATATAGAATGCTTCCGTATTCCGACAAGAAAGCTCAAAAGGGAAAGGCACTTGCTGCCATGTTCGGTGACCTAAATATGACCCCACAGGGTAAGAGAGAACCAACTCTCACATGCTTCTCTTTAATCAACACACACACACGCACACACACACACACACACACACACACACACACACAAACAAAGAGATACACAGACACACACAGACATGCACACAAACACACACACACAGACACACTCACACACAGACACACTCACACACAGACACACTCACACACACACAGATACACACAGACACACACACACACACACGGGGAGGGAGGAAATAAGCAAAACTTTAAAAATGAATAAACATTTAGCAACATGTGAAAATAATATTCCAGACTTCAAATAATCAATTAAGTAACAAACCCAAATTTGAGGCTAGTGTGGTCTTGTCATCCATACCTCCCCATTGTCTCCAGACAGCACATACATTCAAAGTTTGGTTAATTCCAAACAAGATGCGGTAGGCTGAATTCTAATGTAGCTTTCCTAGAATTTTTCCTAGATTTTTGGCACGCAATAGAGAGCCGATATGCTCTGACCAGCACTGGTGTGAAGACGTAGCTTGCTGGGAGTGAAAACCATGCAGCGTGGTCACGTCACACAAGCAAATGATACTTATGGAGATGTCATGAAGCCCTGCCTGTCACACAGTACATTGGTCATCTGAAGAAGTCAAGTCTGGTTCTTCATCCCAGCCCTAGGATCCGAGAGATAAGACTCAGACTCAAAATATATTTACAAATACCTTAGCTCTATAGCTAGACTCTTCTATCAGAACTTAAAACAACCCGTTTATTCTAATCTGCATTTGCCACATGGCTGGTTACCTGTGCTCAGCTACTATGCGTCATCCATCTGGGTCCCATTTTCCCAGGCACATCTCCTACTTAGCACTATCCCAGAATCCTTTGTGCCTCTGTATGTCCCACCTCCCTACTTCCTGCCAAAGCCATAGGCCACCAGACTTTGATTGACAGGTGCCACATTCATACAGGCACAAGGTGTTTTCTCTACTGCCGTCTGTTATAGTCATGTGCTACACAGGGCTATTTTAACTACTTACTAATTGTGTGTGTCCTAATGTTCTCATAAAAGTATACTGGAATTGGTAATTGTCTGTAATCTGATGACATTGTAAGCCTCACAGTGCGTGATGTGCTGACCGTCATTTTTATAAATGCATGGCATTTTATAGTTACATAGAGACAATGGCTCACCGTGCTACAGGTCTCTATGTTTACCTCTCGTCATTAGTTTAGAATATTGCTTTATTTATAAAAAGAATACTTTGCTGTTAAACGCTATACCATGAGAAACTGGCAGCAGTCTTATACCGCTCTGGTTTACCAAGAGTCTTAACTGCATCAGTCTCTCTGAACATGACTTAAGCTCAGATGGCTTTACTCTCGTGACCCAGGACACACACACACACACACACACACACACACACACACACACACACACACACACACACACACACACACACACACACGCACACACGCACACACGCACACACACACGTGCACGCACTACTTACACAGAATTCTTGCAACTCTCTACTTTCTATCCCCTCTTTATCCAACACTCAATTGAAATCAACATTTTTGTAAACTTTTTGGAGATCCACAAAGCTTCTTGGGAACTGCGGTGGTTTGAATATGCTCGGCTCATAGGAAGGGATTCTATTAGGAGGTGCAGCCTTGTTGGAATAGGTGTGGCTTTGTCAGAGGAAGCCCGCGTCATCCTGTAGGCAGGCTTTGAGCTCTCCTAGTGCTCAAGCTCTGCCCTCTCTCTCTCTCTCTCTCTCTCTCTCTCTCTCTCTCTCTCTCTCTCTCTCTCTCCATTCTTGGCTGCCTTCAGAAGGGTATTAATCTCCTCCTGGCAGCCTTTGGATCAAGATAAAAAAATTCTCAGCTCCTCCCACCCTCTGCCTGCCTGCATGCTGTCATGCTTCCTGCCGTGATAATTACGGACTGGATGTCTGAAACTATAAGCCAGTCCCAATCGCCTGTTGTCCTTTATAAGAGTTGACTCGGTCACGATGTCTTTTCACAGTAGTGAAACCCTAACTAAGGCAGTGACCTAAGGAAGGAACAGGAAGTAGCAGAAAGCAACTGGCACAACATAATCAACGGCACTGAGTAATGTTCAGAATACGCCTTACTATGCCACCCGGCCCTAACTTTTTCTTTGAGTTTGAGATGACATAATACTTAATTTCATACAACACAGCACTGGTACTTTGTGTTATCTGTTTTATGGCATCGAACTTCTTTTCACAGACACTTAGAAGCTCCTTAATGGCAGAAACATCTGCTGCGGGGCGAAGCTGGTTTGTGAATTAATCATGAAGAGAAAAACACAAAGACGTTCGTAAGTTAGTAGTCGGAAATGGGCTAAATCGCACATGCGGCCCACATAAATCCCACCTGGTGAGAAGGTGTCTATCTTCTACAGAGCCGTCACTGATTCTGAAGATTCAAACTAATGTTCATTCACTCTGTCTCCTCATTTTACACCAATGTCTCCCTACCTTCAATCACATGCTCAAACCCACCAAAGTGCTTTTAATTTCAATGCTCTAACTTTCAATTGTTTTTAATCCAAACCCACATAGAAAATAATAGTTTAGCAACATTTAGGAGTACACGATACTTCTTAGAAACCTGGTGGATACATTGTATCAACCTGAACTTATGCAATGCCAGACGGCCCTAGGGACCAATCTCTCAAAAGCATGCTCTCCCCCGTGCAAGTCACATTCTTCAAGCTCAACCTCCAGGAGTATATATCAAGGAAACTCCTCCGTACTCAAAGAGCTACTTATTGACGAATGAGTCCCCATGCTGGAAAGCTTAATGGTGGGTTAAGCATGCAGGGCCTATTCTGCCTTTGTGGCCTAGAGTCTTTCTTCAGTCCCCTTTATCAGTCAGTAAGGACTATTGTGTGTGACGTCATCTAGTAATAAGACACATTCCTTGTCAGCATTCTCTCCTCCCACGCCAAAATGTGTACTATACCCTATACAAAATATGTACTTACATGAGTTAAAAAGAGCATTTTCTCTTCCAAGCCAACTCTTCCAAATAGGGTGAGTTGCTCAAGCCCCACCCGGGCCCGCTCTGTCATCCAATGGCTCTAACTTATGACAGAGGAACCCACCAGCCTCTACCCTTGCAAGGGACAAAGGCAATAGGTATGGAACTAAATGGGAAGGTAAATTAACTTTGTTTATTTTCTGGGTAAAATTAATCAATTTTACCACATTTTTATGTTATTTGGAGTTTGGCCAATGTCAATTCCATCTGCAATATTTCCTTTCCAAGACTCAGCCAATCTGTGTGTTTTGTCTCATCTCCTCTCCGCAATCTGTGGGGTTTTCATCTCTATTAGCTGAGCTTCCCAGGAACGGAGGATGTGCAGAAGCCGGAACAGTTGGCATCCTGCACCAGAGGGCAGATGACTGCCATCCGCCAAACATGCATCGGGGTTTACTTAATCTAAGGTGCTGTGCAAGACGTGAAGATGTAAAAATGAGTCAGATGCAATAGCCACCCCGATTCCCCAAGTCTGTTTGTTCAAGATACACACAGAGTCACGGCTCTCGCAAAAGCCAGAACGTGCCAACTGTCCCTGTCAACAAAAAAAGCAAGACAGAAGAGAAATGAACACACTGATGGGAAAGGTCAGAACCTCATGGGCGAGTCACTGTAGGACGAAACCATCTCGATGGTTATTACATTAAAGTCAGCAACATGGATATCTAGTTTTAGGTACAGAAATTAATCTGACTTTGAAGGTTCAGAAATAATTAAAAAACCTTTGACTTAGGACTTTCAGTCCCATATAGAGTTATCAGGCATTCTACTATAGACAGAATTTCCTTTTGCTTCAGATGGCTAATCATTTTATGATTGGTGAGCATTTAGGAAAGACTTGAATTTAGGTCCAAGAAGTGTACGCCCACACACCAAGATCACTTTTATTCTTGCAGTCAGTGAACTGCATGGCCAGAGACAGCTGAGACTGAAAGAGGCCCCAGACATAATGTGGGCTACATTTCTTCTCACATCACACACGCCAGTATATCACTGCTAATAAAAGAATTTACACTGAGAATCAATTCCTACTCTCTGGCATAGGAGACTAAAACCCCAAACTCCTGCAAAGGCCCCTGGGGGGAGAGAGGCCACCTTTTTTCATTCTTGTTTTGTAATCTGTTGGAATTGGGAGGAGAGTGATGATGGCAGACTCCTCTCATTCCTTGGTCACACAGGTAGTCTCTTGTGTGGTCACGAAGCTCACTCTTGGGCTGGAGAGATGGCTCAGGGTCTAAGAGCACTTGTTGCTCTTGCAAAGGACCTCGGTCCAATCCCAGCACCCACATGGTGGCTCATGACCATCCATGACCACAGTTCTGGGGAATCCATCAGACGCAACCATACATATAGGCAAGCAAAATATCCATACACAGAGAGTAACGGAAATCTTTTAACAACTAAAAATAAAATAAGACAAATCTGAAAGAAAGAAAGAAAGAAAGAAAGAAAGAAAGAAAGAAGGAAGGAAGGAAGGAAGGAAGGAAGAAAAGAAAGAAAGGATAAGGGGTTGGGGATTTAGCTCAGTGGTAGAGCGCTTGCCTAGCAAGCACAAGGCCCTGGGTCCGGTCCCCAGCCCTGGAAAAAAAAAAGAAAGAAAGAAAGGATAAGGGGGGAGGGAGGGGGGAAAGAAAGGAACTCAGTCTAGGTAGACAGTTAACCTGGGCACCCCCAGCTCTCCTGGGACCCTATCCCCCTGAGATTCAGCCCTGCCCCCTGTTCAACAACAGCTTCTTCCCACCCCCACTCCATTTCCTCCTTTTTTAGTTTCTTATAATTATTGGGCAGGAGAAAGCCATGCAACATGAAAGATCCCTAACCCCTGGTGTCTTTCTAATTGGTTCACTGCTGGGCCCCAGTACTCTCTCCATGTTTTACGGACAAATATAAATGCTGTCTAGACGTTTCCACCCATTACTCTTTCAGCAGCTGCATTTGTTTTTATTTAAGTCAGCTTGTCTGGGTCCTGAGTAGCCTGGCTTAACCTGCCCTAACCGATGTCCACAGAGTTCATGGGCATGAGAGGCACCACACAGACACTTTCAGTTCCTTTCTCGGAGTTCCATCTAGACAAACCCATATCCTTCTTTATAAACATGTGGAGAATATTAAAAGCCCCAGATCCTGGTGTCTCCATGGGGCAGGTTCAGCTCTATGTTCTAAAAGGTCAAAGAAAGCAGTAGGAAGTCAGAAGGAGCTGTCATTGTACAGGGCTGCATCAGGAAGGGCAGAATGACTGAGTAACCTACTATCTGTTTTCAAGGAGCTGACAAGGACTTTGAGGTTTTACACAACGAAGAAAAAGGCAAGAAGAGGGTTCAGGAGCCGGAAGAGCACAGCCTTGGTCTGGCAACTGGGTTGATAGTTATCGCAGGTCTGGTTCTTTGAGGTCTGACTAGCTAGGGGGAAATCATCAGTATGTGTTGGTTGACATGCAAGGAGGAACAGCGTCACCTTAGGGTGACCTAGTGCCAGGCTTTCTGTTCCTACACATAAGGAAAACAAGAAAGGCAAGGCAGAGTCTGGGCTTGCCTTCAATAGTAATTCTTTTTAAAAGTCTTCAGAGGAGCCTTTTAAAGTAAATTTCAAAGATGCACAGGGATAGAAACCACAGGGGTCACCATGGTGGAGCCAAACTGAGGCTGTCCCTCTGAGTTTTTTTCTCTTAGCATTTTTTACAAGTGTGTCTACTGAACACCACCAGGTCAAGTGCTGGACTAGCTCAGATAGGATCCAGACACTCCCTATTTTGCATTCTCTCTGTCTCTCTCTGTCTCTGTCTCTCTCTCTGCCTCTCTCTCTCTCTCTCTCTCTCTCTCTCTCTCTCTCTCTCTCTGTGTGTGTGTGTGTGTGTGTGTGTGTGTGTGTGTAGGAATAGAGGCTAGACCACAGCTACCCAAGGATTTGAAGAATGAAAAGATTTTATAACACCAGAAATACTTTAGTCCCCCATAATTCTTGTCTTTCAAAAAGTAGTTCTTTGCCTCGTCATGGTACTTCCTATCTCATTACTCATTCCCCTCCTCTCTCTCTTTTAAAGCATGTAATGGTTTTTTTTTTTTTCCTTTTTTTCGGAGCTGGGGACTGAACCCAGGGCCTTGCGCTTGCTAGGCAAGCGCTCTACCACTGAGCTAAATCCCCAACCCCCATGCAATGGTTTTAAGCAAGGATATTCAGACAATGATGCCCCCATATGTATTTTGGATCTCAACCTACGTGTTAGAGAGCTGGGAATGCAAGGAACAACTTCCCCAGGAGTTCTCTTCCCTGCACAAATAGCAGATCTGTCAAGGAAGAAGCTGTCGTTGGTCCTCCTATTGAAGCTTAATTTACCAAGCAAGATGAAATATAAACCATACAAGAAGAGAATGAAAATCAAACAGAATATCCAACGCCTGGAGGGGGTGAGTAAATTCTTCCTTCTGCGACTTGCTTTCTGATCATGGTATTTCATCATGACCACAAAAAAAATATTACCTAAGATAGATCAATCAACTGATCAGATGAGAGACAAATAGATGATAGATAGATGGATAGATAGATAGATAGAGTGAGATAGTGAGATGGATGGATAGATAGATAGATAGATAGATAGATAGAGTGAGTGAGATAGTGAGATGGATGGATAGATAGATAGATAGATAGATAGATAGATAGATAGAGTGAGATAGTGAGATGGATGGATGGTAGATAGATAGATAGATAGATAGATAGATAGATAGATAGATAGATAGATGAATAGATAGATCGACGGATGGATGAATGGATAGATAGATAGATCGATGGATGAATGGATAGATAGATAGATAGATAGATAGATAGATAGATAGATAGATAGATAGATAGGAAAGATACATCCACCCACAATAATCTGGGCTCTGTAGAGAGGTTCATAAATTTCTTATGTAGATGACAGAGGATCAAAGAAGTTGGAAAGTATCTTATAAAGCAATTTAAACCTCTGGCAAAGTTCAAAAGTTAAAATGAAACCTGTTTTTCTCTTTCCAGGTCTAGGTAAAGTGTTCCCTGATTTGGGAACTGGCTCCTAGCCAGAGTCTGCTATTGTGTATCACCTAACAAGTGCCCAGGCCTGTCACTGTGACTCACATTGGCATCTGTCAGCACCCTGTGTCCCTTACATCATTCATAACCAACAGATGTCCTTGTGGTTTCACGCTGTCCCAGCCCAATTCTTAGTAAAACCACTTGCAATTGACACTGGCGCTGAACGGTGACAAGAAGTCAGAACAGAACACAAACAAACCAGCATCAAGGTCGAGCTGATGCTCTCACTAGCTGAGAAAATCTTAATATGGCGTTCTCCTTGATGACTTCCAAAACTGTTGGAAATAGTCGTGATTTATTTCTGGAAAGGCATAGAAAGGCTCCGGATGCCTTGTAGAGTCAGGATGACGGGGTGCCTACAAATTCTGGTTGTTAGGAGACAGTAGGAATCTAAGAGGAGGAGAAAGGGAGGGATGGGAGAGAGAGGTAGGGATGGAAGGAGGGAGGAAGAAGGAAAGGAGAGAAGGAGGAGGGAGGAGAGGAAGAGAAAGGGGAAGAGAGAAAAGGCCAAAGCCTCAGCTTCCCTTCCCCATGTTCAACCTTTCCTCTGCGCTTGCCCAAACCAGCTTTAACCTCAATCACATTTGGGACCTGGTTTCTGGGAGCCCTGTCCCAAGCTACTGTGTAACTGGAGGGCATCCTGGCGGGGAAGCAAGGGTGCTTTGCGCTTTCTGCTAAGCCCTACAGCTGTTGGAATCTCCAGACTCTGTCTGAAATCTCTTCTCCCTTCCTCACCTTAGGAGAAGATGCTGAACAGTTCCGTCCTTCTCCTGACCTCTGGACTCCAAATCCTGGAAGAGCTTGTCCTTCTCTTCTGATCACTCCCTCTCTATGTCTTCAACACTCCTCCTCCAAACCACACGTCTAGTATAATTAAGGTTCTCCCACCTAAGAGTGTGGGAGTCTCTTTTCACACTTAAAGAAACACTGTTTATTTGAGACAGGGTCTCCTGTAGCTATGGCTGGCCACGAATGTACTACAGGGACAAAGAAGACCTTGGAGCTCTCATCCCCCTGCCTTCACTTCCTAGATTCTGAAGGTAAATCCAGGATTGCAGGCACGCATGCTCCATCGAGTCCATTTTATATGCTGTTGGGAGTCAACCCAAGGCTTTGTAGATGCCCCACCCCTTTTGAGTGGTCAGTTGTGACAAGTAGTGGTTAGCGAAGTGTGCTTATCCATTACCAGTTCTGCTTCAATGCATTCAAAACTCTTTTGTCCACCAAATCCCAAGACCTATACTCCCTGCTATCGGACAGCGCCTTCTCTGGCTAAGGTGGAGATGTTCTGTTTTGCTGTATTGATTCCACGGTTCACCCTACAGCATTTCATCCGCCCCACAAATATCTCTTCTTGTTGCATTCTTTTCCATGGAGAAACTTCTCAGAGGAGAGGAAGTTGGAGGTTGGTATGTGGACGTAGAGATTGTACCCTGGGAAGGTGGTGCCTATGTGAAACGCTGAAGGGGACATGCATACCTGTCAGAGCGACCTATGAAGAAAAGTTCAGGGCGGAAGAGCGAGAGAAAAGGGTCTGTGGCGGGTTCGACTGGCAAATGAAGCCAGTGTAGCGACAGAAAAGCAAATGCTGAGGACAGGAGGCACTGAGGGGCAGCGACGGGGCAGGTCTCTCGGGGCAGCTTGTACGAGGCCAAACGCGCTATCAGGAAAGTTGTCTTACTGCCAGCGAGATGTAAAAGTGTTGAGTGTTTTGTGGCAGATACGTGACCAATCTGCTCTACGTTCTCCAGTGTCTGAGCTCTGATATGCAGCTGACTCAGGCCAGGACAAAAGCACACATCAGGGGAGATGCCAATAGACACAACAAACTGGCCACATAGGATGGCGGGAACTACCACACCTTAAATGTGCTGACACTCCACGGTTTCCTCAGGCTTCTCTGACCTCCATTTTCAGCCCCATATGCAGGCTTTTCTTCTTCCAGAATGCTTGGTGGCTTCTAAGTCACCCCTGGCCCTCCTGTTAGTTAACGCCTTACCTTTGCACACTTTATCACGTGATCATCCTGGCTTCTATGTTTGTCACAGCACACATCTCTCCTCTTGACTCCTGACCCAAACAAATCTCAGACCACCCATTGGATCCTTCAAGGTCAGCATATTCTGAAGCTATCTACCACCATTTAAGATGCTCAGGAGGGCCTCATGCCCCGGCCTGCACATCCGTTCTGCCTTTGGAACATTATCGTGTAGGTAGAGGCTACCACTCCCCTCTTCTGCCTATCAAGCTGGAGGTAAGAGCTGTCAGGGACGCTTTGTTGCCTGACATCATCCTTGGGTGACATTCTCTGACGTCCCTTTTCACTTGGACACTCCACTGTGCCAGTCTCTTGGTTTCTCATCACTCATTATTAATTCGGTATTGGTTCTTAATCCCTGAGAGTCATATATCCAAGTGTTCTTTTAGAAATCTACCTAAACGACTTCGATCGGTGTTTATTTGGAGATAACCGATTATTCCAGCTTTTCTCATCCTTACCTGCTTACTCTGGCTTTGTGTAGAAAAACATACAAGACCCTGGCCGCAGGGAGCTCTAGGAGTACATAATCTCTTCCAAGACTAGGCAGGTATGAGCCAACTAGATGACAGTGTTAGCATGTCTGGTGAAGTCCTTTGTAGGCCTCTTACAGGTGTCGGGATCTGGGACCTCTGCGTTGGCCTAAGTGAACATTCTGAGCTCTTGACAGTGTCTAGTTCATCACAGTTTCCAGACGCAGGGTCTGGGGCCATGGCCTTCAGGGCCCAGCGACTCCCTGGAAGTCATCTAGAGATTAGAGCCCAAAGCTTCTAGGCTACTTTCCATATCCATTAGTCCGGCCAGCTGAGCTGATAGTCTGAGATAAGCACAGACACAGAAGCGACAGTCTAATGGGCAAGGAAGAGGAGAAGAAAGGGAAACACCTAATGGTGTCTCACATCTGACTCCATGGCCCTTGGGTGCTGTCTTCTGCCTGTAGGCACTCTCTAATTAGAGTTCTTGTCCGATGATGGTCAAACTTCCTACTTGGGCCAGAAGTTTCTACTGAGAAACCCCTCACTTCCTCTCTTCATTTAGTACACTTCCTCCCCCATCTCATATCCTTCCAGTGGCCATGTCTCACATCAGCCAATGGACCGAGGATCCCTAACTACCTCCCCATCTTACCCTCCTTTACTGTTGACCTTAGCATTTTTCAATGCGACTAAATCAACTAGTCTTTCTCGCCCCTTCCCTGCCAAGCGCTTCAAGCCTTTCCGGACAGTTTGAAGCTGTTGCGTGCTAACAGTAGAGCCTTGGACCCCACATGCTGATGCTTTCACCTGCTGTCTCTGTCCCCCATGTCCTCTGCCTAGGATGGGTGGCTGGTCACCGAGACTCTAGTCATGTCCTTCTATATTTCTCATTCGGCTTCCTCTTGCCGACGCCCCAACAAAAAGCCCCCATTCATCAGAAGGGTGTGATAAAACCCACCTGTAATCCCCACACTAGGTAGATGGAGGTAGGAGAATCAGAAGTTCACGGTCAGCTGCATGAGTTCATGGCCAACCCAGGCTATAGGAGGAGATTTAGTAAGAACCAGCTGTAACTATTCTGCAGCTTCCTTGGGAGATGTTCAAAGCAGAGTGTTCAAAAAGAGTAGTGCCGGCATAAGGGTGGTCTGACTGGATGCTTGACTGACAATCCTTTCTTAAGGCTTCCAGGGCCATACGGAGTAGAGCTAATGCCAGTAGAAGTCAGGTGTCCCCATCTCAAAACATCTTTCCTCACTTACAGGAAGTTAAACATCAAAAGAAACATTGCTGATAATATTGCCTCATCAATAAATACTATTAGCGACTTTAACAGTGACTGGCCTCTGTCCGGTACTCCAGGGGGAGTGGATTCCACCTCCGACTATCTATCTACTTGTGGCATTTTAGAAAAGCAACCTTGGAGAGACAAAGGAAAGTGCCTGCTTCCTTCTACCAAACGAACAAAACATGAAAAAGACAAACCAGTCACACTGCGTGTCTCTTCATCTCCTTTCTTCCCCAGCTCTTTCTCCCTTACTTAGCTTAAGCGTGCTGCCATTCCTGGGGCTGTGTGAAGAAGGTTATCGTAAACCTGTGTTTGGGGTGGAGCTTCAGATGATCAGGTCCTGGGGCGTCCCTGAGATGGTCTCTCTGGATTGGGAAAGAGGACATCTTTGATGGGGCACAAGAGGCCCATTCGGCCTGTGAGCGAATGGGTTTGCAGATTACAGGAATCAGAGAAGACCAGAGCTTTTTCTCAGGGCATCAGATTCCTGTGACAAGAAGGGTACAAGTGTGGTCCATAATAAAGGAAACAAAACAGCCATTCTCCCTCAAGCCCAGCACGGTTGAGAGCAACGAGGAAAGATTCCCTGCTTCCCAGAACATTCCTCATACCCTGGAGTAAGACAAGCATAGCAGGACGTGAAGTGAGTTAGGGATCATCCTAAATTAATCAGATTCAGTCTGATGTTTGCCTGAATGCATGATCCATTTTTTTTCCATGAACCCTGTCTACTACTGTGTGGATCTTTTGGGCATTTTGTAATGAGAAGCCATAGAGCAGTAGTTCTCAACCTGTGGGTCAAGACCCCTTTGGGAGGGGTCAAATGTCCCTTTCACAGGGGTTACACATCAGATATTCTGCATATCAGATATTTACATTATGATTTATAATGGTCGCAAAATTACAGATCTGAAGTAGCAACAATAATAATTTTATGGCTGGGGGGGGTCACCACATGAGGAACTGTATTAAAGGGTCACAACATCAGAAGTTTGGGAACCACTGTTCCACTGTTTTTAAACTCTCCTCAAATTATCACTTTTCCATTTCTGAACCTATTTGACTAACAGTAACTGCTATTTTAGTTATTTAAAGATCTGGGCAAACTGCTTTCCAAACATCCCAATGTTCCAAAGCTGGATAGGAGATCCCAGAGAGACTAGACGGAGCTCCACAGGGAAAGCCAGCTCGTTTTAAACAAGGCAACGCTCTTGAGTTCAAATCGAAGCGAACTTTGCATGGTTCTAGCTGCGGGCTTTCGTGATGCTAAAAAATCAAAGGGCTGTAAGACGCAGAGAACCAGGGAGGCCGAGCGGGAAGGTTTGATCCTATGTCGGCATGCGAACGCGCAGATTTTATGAGAGGCGGTGTTTACCAAAAGGTGGGATTTATAGCTCCGTGTAATTTACAGCATTTGAATGTAATGTGATAGTGTGAATAAATTTTTCCCTTCCCTTGTGATGAGCTCATGAATAAACGTGCAAAGGACTCGAAGCTGGAGACAGAGCTGGGAAGAGGAGGCGGAGAATGAATCAGAGTGTGCCTGCCACTGGCAGACAGTGTCCCCCGCCTGTGACATCGGCTCGCGGCTCTGCATGAAGACTCAAACACATTTATGTGTGGCATGGCGCTGAACAATTCCCATCCGAGGCAACGGACCGAATGCTGCTCAGCCCGCCGTGTGACAAAAAATGTATGAAATCGCATTAGCAGAAAAACAAGATTTCTGGGTCTTATTGCAAAAAAAGGCTTTTCCACCTCCTAACTGAACAACTGTTCCCCTCTTTATTTCTACCTGAAACCGCCTTTTATAAGTCATAGCTTAGGGCAGGGTTTTTATAACCTCATATAAGTCTTTATAAACTATCTTAGCAGGGCGAGGGGGGACATAAAGACCCAATCAGGTATTCTCTAAATTAATATAAAAAGTTGTTAAGAGAGAAAACAACACGAATAACAGTTTCCCAAACCTGATGTCTCTCCAGGAAAATGCCATTGGTACAAAAGTTCTACCAGGCTTCAGACAACTGTGCATTTCTCAGGGCTGGAGCGCACAGTACCTGTCCCACGACGGTCGCCAGGGGTGTAAGAGGGAAAGGTTTAACTTGGTTAGAATTCTGGTTTTTATGAGGAACCATTATGCCTTCTGCTCACAGGCTGTTAAATTTGGAAAGCTTTTAGGTAGAAAAATTAATAACCTCAACAAGGTCAAATGTGAAGATATCAAGTGACAGGAAGTTGTACTGAAGACACTTCGAGCGTGACGGAACTGACCTCCATTCTCCCACAAAGGCTGATTCGTCGGTTGGTCCTTGCTCACGGAGAGCAAGAAGCAGAATGAGCTCTGCGCTCGTCTGCTACAGTGCTTGTTAGCTCTCCACCTCTCCAAAGGATTCTCAAGCTCCTGGATGATTCCAGGCACAATTTCAGGGCTCCAAGCTCCGTGGACGAAGCGGGAGCTGGCTTGCAAGTTTCCTTTCAACTGTAAAGGGAGGGGAAAAAAATGTGACTCTTGGGGGAAAGTTGTGCTTCCAAATCGGTGACTTCTTTTAAACTTCCTAATAAAAGACAAACTAGTTAAGTTCAACTGGATCTTGTTTCAAGAAGGAAAGGCACCAATACTAGGGAGTCATGAACACACATGGACAGAGAGACCCACACAAACCAAGGGACTGCGCCAAAGTCTCTCAGGTTGAGAGCTCCATCACTCAAAGGACTGAACTTTCTCCAGCACTGTTCTGCTCCTGATGCTTTATAAATTCTGTCTATTACTGTAAATTAGGTAGCAAATCAGGCTCACCAAATTTCTATGACCCTTTGGAATAAGAGTTGATTCTAAATACTAAGACAGACACCACACACACACACACACACACACACACACACACACACACACACACACACATACATACACAGGACAAACAAGCAAATCTGGTAAGATTCATTTAAATGAAGTACACGAAACTTCCTATGAGCGTAACTAGCTATGAGTGCTTTTCTTAATAATTTAAGTCTCTTGAAAGTGAATCTTAATCATGGAGACGCACTTAAATCAGTGAAAATACTGAATGTGAATACAATTAGAGTTTCGTGTGCTGTTACCTCTTCCCACGTACAGTAATTACCTGCACAATTAAACTATTTCCTTTTTCTACATATTTATTAGCATATGTGTGCATTGTGTGTAAAATAACAGAGTAGTTAAAACTAATTGTGACATGCCAATGGCCATTGCTGAAACTACCTTGTGTGAATTATAATACCAACACGATTTTCATCTATCACAGTGAGAATCTACCTCTAGATGGAACTCAGATTAATTGGCTCAGTGTTTTCCTGTGCCAAAGCTCACAGTTTTATTTTATTCAGAAGATGTTAGAGTTTACCCAGGTGGTGGTTTTATTTTTTAATTACCAGTGATTTCAGTAATCAGAAAATTATCAAAAGAGTGCAATGTTTCATAAGTAAACACCAATACACTTTAGCAACATTTACGAAAATATGATAAGCTATAAAAAACACACTTTTTGTTGTTGTTTGGTTGGTTTGGACTGGGTTTTAGCACAAATGAAGAAATCTCAAATGCCAAGCTCTCCCGAGCTGCCGAAGCAGACATCTTAATTCTGAACGTTCACTCATGGATCCAGCCATGTGGATAAGCAAACCAGGAAAATCCTCTTTTTTAACTCCCTCTCTCTTTTACCTTTTTGTTGCAGACTCTTTCTCATAGTTAGTCCAAAAACCATACAAAATTATTTTCCGCAAATGTCCTTTGAGATTTGCTTATTAATCTGTCTGAATGTGTGTCCAACCAGAATGTTTAACTCCTTGGCAATTTATTCTCCATAGCCTCCAGTAACCAGTCATTAGGAAATACTAACCGGATGTAGCCCCCGATATTTTTAAAAAGCATATTTACGCTTGAGTCAGCGTGAAGCACGTTCTTCATTTGCAAATCTCTCAGGGTAAGTTTTGCAAAATTACTGCTAAAGCAAACACGACTGTTCGGTAAACCAGAGGTGATCTGCCTTACGCTATGAACTTTTGTTGTTGTTGTTGTCGTTGTTGTTTGTTTTTGGATTATTTTAGTTCCGAATGTCTGTCTACCCATGAGGTGAGCTCAGGCTCATGTCGACACTAAATGTTTCCCCCGAGTAAAATATGTAGGCTGTGTTGCCAAAGATTTTATATAAAGAAAATTAACTTAAGTAAAAAGTTAGCTCTCTAACGAAACCATGATTGACTACGCTTTATTCTGCACGGTTATTGTTCCATACGAATAAAACATACTTTGTGAATAACTTCAACGCTGCTCTGTTAGGTGTCACATTTCCCCCATATTGACACCAAAAATATGTGCAAAACATTTTACTAAAAAAAAAAAAAGTACAGATTACCTTTTTCATTTAAATGATATTCAAATTAAGATGCTTATAAAAATAAAAATCTATAAAAATAAAAATATAAATAAAATGAATAAAAATTTTAAAAAGAAATTTTATTTATAAAAACAAAATAAAGTGCTAAATACACATTCATAAAGAAAAAATTTCTGTATTATTTTTAGGAAAAAGTATAAGCTATATTTTGCCTATATACTATAAAAGCCTGCCTTCAGTAGTACTCAGTACTATCATGAATTGCACAGAACGTGATTACAGGTCCACATCACAAAATGAGTGACAAATGTTATGACTGACCGAATCCAAGAGAACGACCTGTACAAATCAGGAGCTTGGGGGAGGACATACAATAGCTAAAAACTATAAGTCAAAAATGAGCTCTTCTTACAAACTCTGCACTTCTCCAGAGAAATAATAAAAAGTAAATAGAAAGCTACAGGATTATTTATAGGTCATCCTGAATTAACTCATATAATAATGAAAATCAAATGAAAATAATCTGATAATGCCATCTTACCTGTGATGCCATCTTACCTGTGATGACATCTCACCTGTGATGACACCTCACCTGTGATGACACCTCACCTGTGATGACATCTCACTTGTGATGACATCTTACCTGTGGTGACATCTCACCTGTGATGACATCTCACCTGTGATGACACCTCACCTGTGATGACATCTGACCTGTGATGACATCTCACCTGTGATGGCACCTTACCTGTGATGACACCTTACCTGTGATGACACCTCACCTGTGATGACACCTCACCTGTGATGGCATCTCACCTGTGATGGCATCTCACCTGTGATGACATCTCACCTGTGATGACATCTCACCTGTGATGACATCTCACCTGTGATGCATCTCACCTGTGATGGCATCTCACCTGTGGTGACATCTCACCTGTGATGACATCTCACCTGTGATGGCACCTCACCTGTGATGACATCTCACCTGTGATGACATCTTACCTGTGATGGCACCTTACCTGTGATGACATCTTACCTGTGATGACATCTTACCTTTGATGGGATGAATAAGAACAGTCCAAGAATAGTTGAGCCAAACCAAGAAGAATAGTGTAATTAAGAGTGTTTAAATACCATTTGTATGATATTGATATCAGAATAGGAATAGATTGATAGATGAAAATAATTTAAAATATTCCTTATTTATTGCAAATATTAAAACACTGTAAACCTTCAAATTGTTCCATACTGAGAACTTAATAAAGAATTTAATTAACAAAACTGAAATTCTAAAATGCTAAATAAAAATTTCGTAACTGGCATGGAGTTAAGGAGTGATACTTTTAGATAAAGGCATCCAGGGGAAAGATAATGTAACAAGATAAGGTTTTGTGTCTACTAGAGAGCCAAGCAGGAAACTGCAAGCAGGTGGGCAAGTAACAGATGGAAAGAACATTAGCGAGAAACAGCATTTTTTAAATATAAGTGCTCTCAAAATCACACACAGGTGAAGAATGTGAAAAACTTCTTGGGAAGCCTCTTACAGCAAAGTCATTTGGAAGCTAACATACTTACTAGTAGATAAATGCAACACGGTTTCAGTTCTTTGCTTTGGAATCCATACAGTTGACAATACACTTTCTGTGTCTCTTCTCAATGTCACTAAAAAGCATGTGTCTATTATTCATAACGAGCTAGGTTTAAATTGATCTTAGGAAAGCATATTGACAATTTTTGAAAAGCATTCCTATTATTCCCTGAATAATACTTCTGCTTTCACGGCTATTTTTTTTTTTTAAGTAGGTCTATGTGTGTATTCCTTGTATGTGAATCTGTTCACATGAGTGCAGTGCCCAGGGAGGCCAGAAGAGGGCGGCAGATACCACGGCGCAGTTGTGCACTGCCCGACCTGGGTGCTGGAAACTGAATTCAGGTCCTCTGCGAGAGCAGTATGATTTTCTAATGGCTGAGCCATCTCCCCAGCCCATAATTCTGCTTTTAAAGAAATAATTCAGCAGAGGCTCACGGATGCCTATCCAGAGTCCATTACTATGCCATTTGTGATGGTAAACCATCAGCCATAAGCAGTATGTCCAATGAGTAGTGTATAATTAACTACTTTAAGCTTTTTCTGGTAAAATTAAATAGTATACGGTCATATCAAAATGCTTCCACAACACATTTAATAACCTGGAGCTGTGTCATGATACGATGTTAAATGAGACCTTGGCTAAAACTTAGACTTGTACAGTAGTTAAAATATGTGAATGAATACATTGGTAGGTTTCAATTACATTGCGTGATTTTCATCCTCTTTTATATATTTTCCAGACATTTTACTACAAAGATATATCCCCTTCATCATTATAAAACTCCTACAGTTTTTGAAGATAGGACAAATTCGACGTCACGGAGGTAAGAATGAGAGCAACACAGAGGCCAGACTGGAACTCAGACACACCACTGTTCCACATACATGCCTCACTGCCGTACACAGTCACATCCACTCCAGTTTGAATGGTATCCACATCAATTTTCTGTTGCAGAGTCATTCGAAAGCTGAGGGTGCCACCTGCATGGCCTTTCCTTCTCAGGCTTCTTCACAAAGCTTACTGGGTTGCACAGGATGCTTTGATATCCAAAGTCTGTCTGTCTGTCTGTCTGTCTGTCTCTCTCTCTCTCTCTCTCTCTCTCTCTCTCTCTCTCTCTCTCTCTCTCTCTCTCTCCCCTGTTCACATTTTCATCTTGTGATAACTCAGACCAGTTGTAAAAGCAGACTGTAGGCAGGAAAACGCTCCCTGTTCTCCCCCTCAGCCCTTCAGAAAATGGCTTCTCTAGGAAGGGGTTCTCCAGTCATGGACCTGCCGGGCATCAGTACTGTGTTTACCTGGAGTGTCCCCTCTGTCCTGTTTACCTGGAGTGTCCCCTCTGTCCTGAAGAGCCTAGTAAACAACTGGCAAGAGGAAGTCATTGTAGAAGGAAACAGCTCCTGAAAGTGTGCCCTTCCTCTGTATCCAGGCTGAAGTGGTCACTCTCACATCTTTTGCCTTTTAAATATAAAATGACATAGGAACCACGTGCAGTTAAGGAAAAGCTGACGCCACTGCACCTTGCAGTAATCTTATGCAAGATTTATCCAGATAAATTGCAAGAAAATGGTGCAGAATTCCCAGAGGGTTAACTATGTCTTTTCTGCCACACAGCTGCTAGGTTAAGGCAGTCCACATCCTAAAGATAAAGAAGCGGTCCAGAGAAAGGAATGAGCAATTCAGAATTGAGACCTGCTGACGCAGATAAACACTTTCCTATCTTGACCCTAACTGGAAACGCATAATTACACATCGAAGACCTTCCTGGCTGTGGTTTTCCCCTTAAATTACAGCGTAAACTCACACAGCTCTGACAGTTAAGCAGACATCTTTGATTTGGAATGTGAACGGCAGTTTTACTTCTCTTGGCTTTCGTTATGGAAGGGCATCCCTGAGGCGTGGCCCGTGACTCCTCCCAAGACGCCCTTCACCTTTGTTACCTTCCCT
Organism: Rattus rattus; assembly: GCF_011064425.1. NCBI lineage: Eukaryota > Metazoa > Chordata > Mammalia > Rodentia > Muridae > Rattus > Rattus rattus. The sequence goes on along the minus strand of NC_046155.1, from coordinate 217,061,402 downwards.
GGCTAGGAAACCCCTTGCGTGCGTGTGCATGCATTGAGTTTGCTTGAAATCTAAGCACAGTAGGCGTCTTATTTTCATATGCAAGCAAAAGTTGGAGTCAAAAAACAAAACGATCTTGTAGCACCGTATCCTCCTTTATACAGCCGAATCGTTGATGGAAAACAACCAAACGTTCTGATTGAAGCATAATTTATTTACATTTGCCACTCTTTCTGGGATGAGAAATAACCCTCAATTTTATTTGTAGAATAATTTTTAGTTCTTCATAATGAAACTTTAAAAAAAATCTGTCTATTATCAGCTTACTAAATTAGTCACTTAATGCTGCAGATCAAATATATATTAATCATAAATGCAGTAATATTTTGGCAACATCCTGACTGGTTTTGTTCTCATCTCTCAGTTACGGATCGAGGTTTAAAGCGTTAGTGACCAAATCATTTATTTCCAAAACTTTTTCTAACTACTCGTTCATCGGAAGTGGAATGAATTTGAAATACAAGTGTTGGTTTCAGAAGAAAAAAAATTTTAAAATTTAAACCGACAAAGTGATTTCTACACAGACTATTTCTCCAATAGACTTATGCGCACGTTCTTTTACATAGGAAAGATTCGTTAAACTTTTTGAAGGAGATTACCTTACGTCGAGGTTTTTAAAAAAAAAAAATTAAAAAAAATGTTTTTTGGCTTTAAATAGAGGAATTCGGAGGCTTCAAGTCCACGAAGCGGGTTGCTGTGTTGCATTGCCATCTAGTGGATTCCAGTGGCTATTGCAAGGGTGAGGTTTTCCTTTAGAAAAGTGCCAAAGCTGAAACAACCTAAAGATGGACGCTGTTTAAAACCAGGGCAGGGATTTTTAAAATTACACTTGTTTGTGTATGCATGCGCTTGCGCAGGGCGGTCAGAAGTCCAACTTTGGGAGTAGGCTCTCTCTCTCCGACATGTGGTTTCCAGGCTTGAAAGGAGGTGCCTTCACCCACTGATCTCACTGTGTGAGCCCCTCACACAGCTCTGGAAACCATCAAAATGGGGAAAAATATGTGAAACCAAAATATTCCATCCTAACTTACAGTCAATAGAAATCCAATTTAAGAGACAAAAATCATATACAGTTACGAAATGTTATGGGCTATACACAATCATTGAGCACTTCGTCTTTCCCCCTTTGTTTATATAAAAGTTGGTGTCCTGAGATGTGGGTGTGTCTCCGTGTCGGAGTGCGCACTGAGCTCGCAGAAAGTCCACTGAGCGTGGGAGCAAAAATGTCAGCGATGTGACACACCATAAAGTGCACCTTTTTGTTGTGTTTACTGCGTGTGTGTGTGTCTGTGAGTCTGTGTGTCTGTGTGTACGTGTGTCTTCACGTTTTCCAATCGAAACACAAAAGGAGTTAAATAAGTGTGCTTGAGGAGGATTCTCTATGAGGTGCAGGAAAAACATGTAGAAAGATTAATGTTTGAAGCAAGATTTCTTGGAGGAGATTACGATGAAAGATTTTAGAATCATACATTTTATTCATTTTTTAAAAAATTCTAAGAAAGCCACTAAAAGAATCAACTGGCATAAATCAACCACAAAGGAGTAACATGATCATGTAAAAAAAAAAAAAAAGAATTATACCAGATACCTTCAAATTATGATTACTGTAATTTCCTGATGGGTATATTCTAAGGACAAATTGGACCACAACCATATTCTAACATGTACTAGATGTCTTATTTACTACAAGTCTGTTTGAACTAGTTTGTATATATGATGAGAGAAAGCAAATTATTACACAATGTAATATTGTTTCTACCAGTTGTAAATATTTTTTTTCAAGTAAAGAGAGAACAAGAAAAAAAATCAAGTTAGTAAAAACCCTGTAATGTTATTTTTATCTAAAAGTCTTACTATAGGAGCTGAAGAGAGCACTGGCTGCTCTTCCAGAGGTCCTGAGTTCAATTCCCAGCAACCACAGAGCACCTCACAGTTGTCTGTCACTAGAGTCCCCGGGAACCCAGTGCCCTCTCTTGGTCTCTGTGAATAGTACCTGTATGCAATATCCAGGCATACACAGAAACAAAACATACATATACATAAAAAATGTTTAAAATATTGCTGTGGTTTATGAGAAATAGTTATATTTAATGATATTTACTTCTTATCTATGTCAACTATAAGACTTAAAAACAGTAACAATACAAAATAGCAACACTCGAAGTGCCTAAATCGTGTCTTTAAAATAATTTCCTGTATGAAGAACTAAGTTTCCCTACAGAAATGGCTGATTTCAGACCAAAGGCAAGTCATAAAGTTATGACCTACTTTCCCAGAAGTCAAAAAAAAAAAATACCAACAATGTACAGAAACCTGCTGGACGTGTGTTCAGTGACCAAGTGGCTTGGCAGTGGAACTTGGGGAAGGAAAGGTTCACCAAACTGCAGTATATTGAATATCTAAAACCCATATGCTGGGGCCAGAGAGATGGCTCAGCCGCTAATGGCACTTCCTGCTTTCCAGAAGTCCCACGTTCAATTCAATTCGCAGCAGCCATCACAACCACCTGTCACCCCACCTCCAGGAAGAGATTTCTGCTGCTCTCCTTTGGCCTCCCTGGGCACCTTAATCCGTATGGTATGCACTCCCAGAAATTCACACACATACACATAAATAAAAATAAATATATACTATAGGCTTTATGCTCATAGACATATTTTTAAGTGGAGAAAGAAAATTATTTTATCAGTCACCATGAGAGGAAGCGAAAGTCACAACTCCTTGTGGACACAGGCAGTATGAAAATGCTAAGTATTTAATCTGCATTCTTGAATAAAACATACCAATGGAACCAAGGAGCCCTGACTGATAAAGAAGAGAGCATTTCAAACTATTAGTTATACAACAAAAACACTTTCCAAGCCTAGAGAATGATAGCGTTAGAAAGCAGCCATGTTACAGAGAAGCCAACATTTCCCCCAGTTAGGTAAGTGACCAGACAACAATCAACACCCCTGACGTCATCAGGTGGAAGTGTGAAAGGGCCCAGAAGGCAGAGGAAAAGTCTGCGGTTACTCTGCTTCTTTGAATCCTAGAACTGCTATTTCCTGTGAACGATTCACGATGTTGCTGGTACCCAGCTATCAATTCAAGAACCCACGAGAACAGAACATAAAATCCTTCCAGTTTATGTGCAGGGCAGACGTAGGTGACTTGTTAGAGGATAGTGACACCACGAAGGAACAGTCAAATCCAGAATTTGTTTTTAATCAACTGGAAGGAAGAAAGAAGTTTGCAGATGATGATAGATATAAGAGGAGCAAGAGAGCAGGTGGGCGGTGAGTTGGAGAAAGCCCATCTTTTAAAAAAGACATTTGTCAAACATGGGAGCAATTTCGAATAGGAGCCGGGCACTAAAGGACAGGGATGAACTGTTGTTACCACTTTGTGTGTGATAACAGTAACTCGTTACAATCCCTTCTCAGAGATGCATTAAACACAAAGTATGATGTAGCAATGTGCCTGGAATTTGCCTGGAACACTGCAGGAGAGAAAAATACAAGGAAAAGGCGGGGGAGGAGGAGGAGGGAGAAGAGGGAGGGAGGGAGGGGGGGGTGGGGGGAGGAGGAGGAGGGAGGAGGGGGGAGGGAGGCGATGCGGAGAATGGTCTCAGTGCCAATCATGTACACCGGAGGGAAGGCACCTGGCTTTTTACACGGCGCCTCCCCGTTCGTGTGTGTCTGAAATAAAAGCCTTTTATAAGAAATAAAAAATTTGTGTGTGAGGCTTAAAGAAAATCACAGGACTGCTGACATGGCTTAGCATATGGAGGTGCTTGCTGTGAAGCCTGACAGTTTAAGGCCAATCTCTGGGACATGTGTGGTAGAGAGAGCATCAACTCTTGCAGATTTTACACACACACACACACACACACACACAGAGACAGAGAGACAGAGACAGGGACAGAGACAGAAAGAGACAGAGAGACAGAGACAGAGACAGAAAGACAGAGACAGAGACAGAGACAGAGAGACAGAGAGACAGAGACAGAGAGACAGAGACAGAGAACAGAGAGACAGAGGCAGAGACAGAGACAGAGACAGAGAGATAAAGAAAGAAGAGAGATAGACACCGGAACAGAGAGAACAGAGAGGAAAATGTAATTTAGAAAGCAAAACAAAACCAGAAACACTGTCCTAAAGTAAAGCACGGAGTTAAGAGACAAAGCAGAAAAGTCAAAACTGAGGGCTCCCCGCTGCCCGCGCCCGGCTTCCTCTGAGAGAGACTTCCAGAGGAGGAAATTACAGCAACTCCAAGGCATTTCCTCCTCAAATACTTAGCCTGGGAAACCATTTCTTCCTCAAAGAAACAAAAACACGGTGTCACAGAACACATTGTTCTTCCGTTCTTCGTCAGACACCTCTGTGATTTGTGTCTTTTTCTCCTCTCTCAAGTTCTACCCAAGGCAGCTGAACGCTTGCTATAAAAATCTTGAGTGTGTCTCTCTCCAGAGGACCTCAGTCCTCCCAGGGCCGAGGCTGTCTTTTAACCTTCTGTCTGCTCCTAACAGCTTCTGGCAAATCGGTTTGCCATTAAGACCTGACTGTGGTGGCTAATTGTCATTGTCAGCGTGACTGGGGATGGGCAACATGAAGAAGGCTCGCCCATCTGTGGGCAGCGCCATCCTGTGAGCGAGGATGAAGAGGTGGCACCAATATTCTTCTCTGCCGCTGACTGCAGACACGAGTGCGAACGGGCCCAGGAAGAGCCTGTTACTGAGTCTCCACACTGATGGACTGCGACCCTAGTGCGCCCTTCCTTCTCTAAGAGGCTTTTGTGAGCTATTTTGTTACAGCCATGTGAAGAGAGACTAACACACCCTGTCGTACCGCATTCTGCTGTCCTGCTGGTCCCCCACGGGGCTCTCAATATCCCAAATCCCCACCATTAACATCTTTATTGGGATTTGGAAGATTTCCTGAAGTATTAAATTTATTCGCTGGCGTGATGGATCAAATGATATTATGGCGTGGTGGTTTGAACAAGAACGGTCTCCATGGGCTCGAATCCCTGGATGCTTAATCATTAGGGCGTGGTGGTTCTTCACGTGGATGAGGAGGTGCAGCTTTGTTGGAGTAGAGGAGACCCTGTTGGAGGAAATGTATCACTGATGTGGGCTTTGGGGCTTCAAATGCTCAAGCCAGGTCCAGTGTCTTTCTCCTTCCTGCTGCCTGCTGTTCTGGTTGTAGAACTCTCAGCTCCTCCAGAACCACGTCTACCAATATGGCGCCGTGCTTCCTGCTACGCTGATAATACACGCGGCTTCTGAAACCGTAAGCAAGTCCTTTATAAGAGTTGCCATGGTCACGGTGCCTCTACACAGTATTAGACGACTCGCTGAGACATGTGACAATCCTGTCTAGCCAGATCTGACTTTCTGTAGTTTCATCTTACCTGTGGTCCAAAAACAAACCATTAAACAGGAAATCCCAGAGATAATTCCTGTCTTAAAGCACGTCCTGTACGTATGGGGGAAGAGAGAGTGGATGGGATTTTAGACATTCACTTGATTTTTATGGATAAAGGTGGACAATGGCTCTTGTCGGTAAGATTCCCAAGCCTCTCTGTTCACGTATTATGGAGTATCGTCCAGAGGAGACCATTCAGATTCAGATTTTAGCCTGCCAGTGATTACACTGGGTGTTTGGGATTCCACTGTAGCCCAGAGCCCTTCTCAGGGTGAGTTTTAAAGCATTGAAAACCGTATCCTGCGTGGGCACACCTCAGTTAACAAGAACAGTTATCCAGAAGCAGACGCACAGAAGCCAAAAAAAAAATGTTTTATGGGAGTTTATGGGGACTTATAGTTTCAGAGGGAAAACGGGGTCATCATTGTAGGCAAGCAGTGTGGCAGGAGAAGCAATCTGAGAATTCAGCAGAGAAAGGGAAGGGAAAGAGGGGGAAGGAGGGAAGGAAGGAAGAGAGAGGAGAGAGAGAGAGAGAGAGAGAGAGAGAGAGAGAGAGAGAGAGGAACACTAGAAATGTTCTGAGCAGAGCCCAGCCAGCCCATGTAAGAGAAATGCAGGCATTACCTGGTGGCCAGCTTATGTGGCACCCCGCGCTTCTAAATAAGAAGTCGGAACACTGAATTCAGAAGTAAAGTCGCTTGGTAGCTGGCCTGCAGACGAGTCTACCCTCTCCACACCTGCTTTAATGTGCTTCTTAGGCATAGAGAGACCCTGGAGGTATGAAGCTCTCTGTCCAATCTGAGGTAACACACTAATCAATCAGTTGACAGGCCTGCACGGTATAAGCGGTTGTCCATATATAATAAAGCAGATATTGTCCCCTGAAAAAAAAATCCAAAGTTAGTACGTTTAGAAACTCTCCCAGGACTGTGGATTTTAATGGCCTGGCTCTTTGGTTTTGTTTTGGCAAGTGGTGCTATTGACATGTTGAGTTTTATGTTTTACGGCCTGAGTGAATGGTATTTCCAACATGGAGTCAGTTGTGCTAAGGGCTGGGGGCTTACTGAGGGTCTGCAGAGGGTCCTGCCTGAAGCACATGTAGGAAATGTTACGTAAAGGCGTAGGTGTCACCATTTGACATAGATATCTAGAAAACCAGCAAGTCCCAGGACCTTCCACCTACAGAAGTCTCTACCGAGAAGTAATTGCATTTGTATGAATTAAACTCGTTCTTGATTAAAACACAGGCAAACGAAAAAAAAAATGCTCATTGAGATGGTCACATTCCATAAACTCCATCATTTAAAGTACGCCGTCCAATGTGAAAACACAGTCTGACATCTGTGCAATGGGCCATGCATTGTCACTTTAGAATGTTTTTTTTTCCCCCTCAAACAATGGCAACTTATTTTCTCACAGATCTTGACTTTGGAAGGCCAGAATAGAATCAAGGTACTGCCAGGCTTGGATTCTCCTGATGGATCCTAATTTGTTTGCAGACAGCGAGCTTTCTTTTTATTGGACATATTTCTTTATTTACCTTTCAAATGTCATTTCCTTTCCTGGGTTCCTGTCCATAAGCCCCTATCCTCCCTCCTCCATAAGGGTGTTGCCTCCCATCCACCCCTCCCCTTAGTGCCCCCCTGACAGTCCCCTGCACTGGGAGTGCAACCTTGGCAGGACCAAGGGCTTCCCCTTCCACTGGTGCCCCAACAAGGCCATCCCTTGCTACATATGCAGTTGGAGCCCTGGGTCAGTCCACGTATAGTCTTTCAGTAGTGGTTTAGTCCCTGGAAGCTCTGGTTGGTTGGCGTTGCTGTTCTTATGGGGTTGCAAGTCCCTTCAGCTCTTTCAATTCTTCCTCTAATTCCCCAAAATGGGATCCCGTTCTCAGTTCTCAGTTGCTGATGGCATTTGCCTCTGTATTTGACATGCTCTGGTTGTGTCTCTCAGGAGAGATCTATATCTGGTTCCTGTCAGCCTGCACTTCTTAGCTTCATCAATCTTATCTAGTTTTGGTGGCTGTATATATATATATATATATATATATATATATATATATATATATATATATATATATATATTTATGGACGACATGTGGGGCAGGCTCTGAATGGCCGTTCCTTCAGTCTCTGCTCTAAACTTTGCCTCTGTATCCCCTCCTACAGATATTTTTGTTCCCCATTTTAAGAAGGAGTAAAGCATCCGTAGTTTGGTCATCCTTCTTGAATTACATGTGGTCTGTGCATCTTGGGTAATTCGAGGATTTGGGCTAATATCCACTTATCAATGAGTGCATACCATGTGTGCTTTTCTGTGATTGGGTTACCTCACTCAGGATGATATTTTCTAATTCATTCCATTTGCCTATGAATTTCATAAAGTCACTGTTTTTGATAGCTGAGTAATATTCCATTGTGTAGATGTACCACATTTTCTGTATCCATTCCTCTGTTGAAGGGCATCTGGGTACTTTCAAGCTTCTGGCTATTATAAATAAGGCTGCGATGAACATAGTGGAGCACGTGTCTTTTTTATATGTTGGGGCATCTTTTGGGTATATGCCCAAGAGAGGTATAGCTGACAGTGACTTGACCCTCCTGTAGGCCTCTGTGTCAGCACTCCTGTAGAACTGTTTTCCTGTTTTCTTTGAGCAGTTTCTGGGAACAGGCGCTCTCCTCTCAGGTGTGTAGGTGCTCCTGGTGACTGTCTTTCAGCTCTTGGCACGGGCAGGAATCAGATGGGTCCTGCCCCTGACTGCTCTTAGGTCCTTGCACCCAGGGGGCACAGCTGGCACTAGGCAATTCCCTCTTGGATTGGAAATGTGGGCAGAGGGTAGTCTCCTCTGACTTCTCAGGAGTGTCTGCACTTTTGAGGGTCCAGCTCTCTCTCCTATGGGATTTGGGTGCAGGGAGCTGTTTGACCGGTTCAATTCAGTTCAGTTCAGTTCAGTTCTGGGTGCAGACCAGAACCTCAGGTACTGGCAGCTGACTGTTCCTATATTTCTGTGTCCAGAGGCACTGTGCCATTTCCTCTTGGACCAGGTATGTAGGCAGAGGTGGACAGAAGTGACAGTCTGTCCTGCAGTCTCAGAATGGTCTACACTTCTGGGTGTTCTGCTCTCTTCCCCCACGGGATTTGGGTGCAGAGAACTGTGGGATGGTTTTAGAATGTTTTAATGCTACTTTCCCCGCACCCATTAACAACTGCTCGATGTGCTCCTCCCTCATGACCCACGCTCGAATCTATTTTTGACCTTTCTAAGTCTGCCTATTGCAGATACTCCATATAAAGAGCATTGACCAAGGCGTGGTCTTTTCTAACTGCTCTCATTGTTTTGTCATGTTGCAACATATATGAGTATGCCAGGCCTTCTATCATACATTCATTTCTATTTCCAAAAGCAATTTTTTTGGTCTTTCTCTGAGCCCTGTCTTCCTGGACTCTTCAATCCTTATCAATCTGAGGGCTTCTCAGGGAGTACAATGTAGAACTTTTATGTGGTTTTATGATGTCTTTTACACTTACTTACCCTTCCTTCCTTCATCCTTATTTTTATTGGCTTTAGTTCAGTGGCAGAATGTTTGCCTAGCATGAACAAGAGCCTAGGTTTAATCCCTGGGACCAAAAAACAACAATGAAATAGAACAAAACAAAATGAAAACAAAAATCCAACTACATCTTATGAAAAATTAGTAAAAATTACTTCAAGTTTTACTAGTGTTAAGTTCTGGATAAACGATGAGTAAGTCTCTTGCCTACCTACTGGAAAACATGTCATAAGAGCCGCTTACTTGGGTTATCTCACCCCTAAGGCCTCCTTTTGGTTTCGGTTCTGTTTTAAAAATATTGTTAAAAATATTGTTAATAAAATCAAGACCACTAACAACGTTGATTTAGACAAAGAAAAGGTGCGGAGAAAGCATTGCCAAATGCTGGACTCTTCATTCACTCACACCCGCTCATGGATAAGTTCTAGCCAGAGAAAAGGACATGGCACTGAGACACAGCCTGATTGTTGGCATTTGACTAGGGAAGCTTTGGTCTGATCAGTTAGCAGGCTCCAGTTGGCTGAGGAACGGCTGGCATGCCTGACTGAAACTCAGTTGCTTTTGCTACAAAGGTATGTTCTCAGGTTGTTATAATATGTTTACATATCAAGAATATGTAGTTCATGCACACAGGTAGTTTTATCACCCAAGTAAAGTGATGGGTTTAGATCAACCTCAACCCAATTTAACAATAGTATGTACACCGGAGCTCTAAACCACTGCCATGAGTCACGTCTTAGTATGTCTTCCTCAATGCAGTGTGTTAAGGAGTTCAACACCCCGCAGGAAAAGACCACGGCTCAATCCAGATCACGATTAACCGAGTACACTATTTGTATTACAAGAGCAGCGGTGTCTAAACCAAGTCGGAGATGCGCTATGCGTGAGCAAGTGGGGGAGAGATTTATAAATGAGAACCACAGTTACTCCACTCTGTGGCATTTATAGCACATAAGGAATTGCCCCATTTCCCCTGACTTCTTGCGGCTATGTGAGGAACTGCCTCATGGCCCCCCTTCAGGAGAAACTGCTATCCTGCTGTCCAAAGCAATCTGTGCGTTTATAGAGGCCACAGCCAGTGCTTAATCATTTCACAACAGTTACACAGCTTAGAGGGGTTGGGAAAGGGATTAGAACTTTTAGGAATGTAGGTCAGAGGCCGACGGTTACCATAGTAGGAGCCTAGTATGAAACGGGAACTTCCTTAGCCATCACAAATGTGCATTACACACATTAATAAACTTGTTTGTTTATCTCGTGTTCATCTGTCTGTTGCTACAGGGATGCATCTCAAACAAGAACTCGTGGCGGGATGTAGAAAATTCCATCTTCTGCATGACATGGCCTGGGGTCCCGTCTTACCTTCCGTTCTCCCAGCTTATTTGCAGGTGACCTCAGAAATGTCTCCTCTCTGATCTCTTTCTACCCTGAGCTCCCTCAATGTGTTAACCTTCCACGTAGCTCTGTAATTGTGTGCAATGTGTTAACCTTCCACGTAGCTCTGTAATTGTGTGCAAAGCAGTACATCTTGTACATTAAACTTTAACCAGAGAGGTTTAAACGCATCATTAGTGCCAAAGCAACCCAGAAATCTCTACTTAATTAATGACTTTATTGATAAAAGATGGTGAATCATTGATGATGATTAACGATGGGTGTGGTAGACAAAGCAATGTCCACACACCCTCTCTCTCTCTCTCTCTCTCTCTCTCTCTCTCTCTCTCTCTCTCTCTCACACACACACACACACACACACACACACACACACACACGCTTAGAGTCTTTACCTCACATGACAGAGAAAAACATCCGCAGATGTTGATTAAACTCAGAATCTCTACCCTTCAAGACTAATGGATCTATGCAGAAGGGGAGATAGAAAGATTGTAAGAGGAATTGTAAGGATTGTAAGGTTGGTGGAAAACTCCAGAACAGCTACATCTTCAATACAAACAAGAATGACGCCCATGTGAACTCACAGGGGCTGTGACAGCACGACCTGCACAGGTTCAAACCAGACAAACTCTCAGCATAGAGAAGGGAAAGTGGACACCACGTCCCACCCTTCACCAAGAAGCTATTTGCAATTAGTAAAACTGATAGAAAAGAGAAAATCTGGTTTCTCCAATGGAAGGCCACTGGGTATATCAACCACACTAAGGGCAGACCTCATGCCTGTTAATAATAGTTGGCCAACACAAAACAGACTCCATGGTGTGTGTGTGTGTGTGTGTGTGTGTGTGTGTGTGTGTGTGTGTGTGTGTGTGTTGGCATTGTCTTTTTTTAGTTTGTTTTGATTTTTGTTTTTGTTTGTTTTTACTTTTGCTTTTTGAGACAGAGAGAGAGAGAACATGAAGTTCGGTGATTAGTAGGAACTGGGAGAAGTTAGGAGAGGAAAAAGAATATTATATATAAGTATATATATAAGGTTTTACTAGACACAATTTAACTGTAAAAGTAATAAAAAGAAAGAACCTTGAGATGGGGATATTATTATTAATCACTGAAGTAGACTCAGCATAGCCACAATTTAACCTTTAAAACTAAGAGTCCGGAGCGAGCGAGCGAGCTAGAGGCCGTTGCTAGAGGCCGTTGCTAGAGGCTGTTGGATGCTGGAGCCAAGCAATGCCTAAGAGCAATGCCTAAGAGCAATGCCTAAATCAAAGGAGCGTGTTTCTTCCAGCTCTTCCGGCAGTGGTTCCGACTGCGAAGTTGAAAAAAAAAGTTAGAGGAAAAAGCAAGTTGTTCCAGAGAAACTTGTGAAGAAGCAAAAAGCCTGGTGAGACTTGTAGAGCTCTGGCATCCTCCGAGCAGAGTAGCCGCCCCGGAAATGACGACATGCCGCAGCTTGGAAAAATGGGATCTGTCAGTGTTCAGGACTTCAAAGGAAAACTTCTAATTGGTATTACAGAATATTGCATGGACTTGGAAGATGACGTGAAACCAGGGAGAAAAGTTATTTCTTTAAACACGAAACAGTGAAGCCAGCTGAAGGAACAGATCTCTGACGTAGACGCTGCAGTCAGAAAGCTATGAAGTCTGAGACATGGCAAACCTGTGCTGTCATAGCTGCTTTAATCTGTCTTTTCACGCTGACTTTTGTTTACTAAATGTTGTTTTCCACGCTGTTGCATATTTGGACAGTTTGAAAGACAGATCCTTTTTTTTTTTACTTTTTTTAATGTGCATTATTAAAATGTTCTAAATGAAGCAAATGGTCAACTTTATTAAAGAAGATTGCTTTGTGCCCCCCATCTAGTGTAAAATAAAGTCAGATCATTACAATCTGAAAAGACAAAAAGGAAAAGAAGCAGGAAAAGGTGGTCAGGGAAATACTGTGAATAGGACTGGATCTATAGTTGCTGAATTTAAACCTGGAAGGCTAGCCCACATAAGAAGAGGAACACGGACAGTCTCTGGGAGCTAAAGAGGCCAGGAAGCAGACTCCTTCCAGGGATGGCCTACCCCCCGCAGTGAGACCCAGTTCAGGCTTGACTTCTAAAGCCATCAGATTACAAACCGATATCCTTTAAACTATCATATTGGCTACAATTTGTTAGAGCAGAAAAAGGGAATTAAGGTGGTAGTGTTAGGAAAAGGAAGGGTGGGCTGGAGAGATGGCTCAGAGGTTAAGAGCACTGACTGCTCTTCCAGAGGTCCTGAGTTCAAATCCCAGCAACCACATGGCGGCTCACAACCATCTATAAAGGACTTTGATGCTCTCTCCTGGCATACAGGGGTACATGCACACAGAGCATGCATGCCTTAAATCAACCAATCAATCAATAAATAAAATTTTAAAGAAAAAGGAAGGGTTAACAAAAGGAGAAAATATGTTTGACTCAGCACTGCTCCGATCTGGAGTCCTGAGATCCAAAGACAAGAGGGACCTAGAGAAGCAGGACCGGGACATCTGTGGAGGACACACACCACGTTCTGATTTAGTTATTTCTCATTGTGTTTTCTCCCACTTGACATACGGTATACACCCAAATAACCTTGGTTGTTTTACTCATGTCGTTCTGGAAGCATAGAGGCATCCCAACGGGCAGACAGACATTGGAAGAGGCCATAGGTAAACAAGATGGTAAATTTCTAATTTCTTCACCTATCACAAGCTTTTCTACCTGCCCAGGTATAACCAAGGCCAATCCTGGATAGATCTCAGCTTGCATGAAACTGTGGGTCTCCCAGCTCTTTTTTTCTTGGTTTAATGATCCGTCTGAAATAATGGCGGAGTATCTGCCTCACTTACTTAAATCACAAGAGACCCCAGCCCTCTGGGATAAAGTGGTAGAGGCAGATACTGGTTTCTGGCCCCTCTCCTACTCCAGCAGGGAGTCTGCCTGCCTGAGAACCAACCCGTGTGCGTTTCTTCAGTTTTAGTGAAATCCATTGCACGCTATGACTAAGATTCTTCCCGATCAAGAACCGCAGAGAGAGAGAGAGAGAGAGAGAGAGAGAGAGAGAGAGAGAGAGAGAGAGAGAGAGAGAAGTCGTGCTTCCAGTGCTGCTGTGTTTGTCCGGTGGAACACAGCCTGACTGAACGCTAGTGAGCCAACATCTGATCTAGACTTTCTTAAAACTAACAATTACCTAGCATGCCATATGACTTAAACAAATATTTACAGTGTAGCTTATCAAAGGACACTTCATCCAGCAAAGGACAGCTTGACAAACCCAATGGGAAATGTATTTTACACAGTGTAAACAAGTAAGTTTCATTATAACGATGTCCGTACACGCGATGGAGAACTTTCTAGTTAGAGAAACTAAGTGTTCGTTGTCTAGTTCCTAATTAGGCTTTCGATATCAATTGGAGAGTTCTCGGTGGTTTGATATGTTGTGTTTTTCAAAAACAATTACCTTACACAGAGCTTTTATTCCATTAAACTCCCTTAAATGGAGCACCGAGAAGAAGAAGAAAATCTGTGATGATGAGACAGACTTGTCAAGCCGGCGGCTAACAGTGTCTTGGTGAGCGTTCGGCGGTGTGATGCTTTCCATAAAGAAAGAAATGATTAGACCGTAGCTTGAAGGATAATCAGGTATCTTTCAAGTGAAGAAGATGAGACAACCAAGAAGTGCACAGAGGTTACAAAGTCAGAAGGTGGCTTTGGGAGCAGACTTTAGTTGAGTTATGACCTCAGGGGAGGGCTGACTCCACCACAGAAAACACTGCAGGCTCGGAATGTGAATGGCGAAGGGTTTGGCAGATGGAGAAACCCATCTCTTTAAACTTCTTAAAATTATTTGAAACGAATCAGGAACTCTATAAAGTCATCAATTCATCCAAAAGGCACTGATTCATAGAAGTTCGTCTTCATGTCCATCTACAGCTAAGCAAGCCGGAGAGCCCATTTCTCTACCGCAGCTCCTCCTGCCTGGTACCCAACGGTCTAGAACTTGGATCTCAATTGCTTAGGGAAAGCAAAGGATGGGTTGGGTTTTTTTTTTTTTTTTTTTTTTTTTTTGTTTTTTTTTTTTTTTTTTTTTTTTTTTTTTTTTTTTTTTTTTTTTTTTTTTTTTTTTTGTTTTTGTTTTTTTTTTTGTCTGAGTACTAGGAAAGGAATAGTATTGTGACAGAAGAGTGGGACCTGAGCCTAGACCAGAAGAGTAACGTGAAAGGACCTAGCTGACAGAAAGACCAAAGCGCCTCCTCACCAGGTCTTCAATTCCAACCTGACACTCCACAACCTCCAGAACAGCTGTGCTATATCAATGCCCTGTGAGAAGTTCCCACAGTTTGTGGCCCACTGCCTGAGTACATGCTCTCCCGTCAGCTCACTAGCCCACTTCTGTCTCACAAATGTTTTCCTTTCCTTCATAAACAGTCTATGTTGCTATCAAGTGTCTCGGGTCCAGCTCTTGACTGTAGGACGCACAAACCCAAATATTTCACCAAATACATTTTGCCTGGTGCCTGGGGACTCAGATTCCCATCCATAGCCACTGAGCTTGAAGCCTGATGTGTCTGTCAATCAAACCACAAGTACTGGGTACTCAGAAAGGATGCTGTCCACTATTAAGTTCATCCAAGGGAATCCATTTCAAAATAAGGAGTTGAACGATGCTAGTGAGTGAGTTCTTCAGAGAAAGCATGAAAAAAAAAAAGAAAGAAAGAAAAGAAAACGGTAATGGACCGTGGTAACATCGGGTGTTAAGAAAAAGTAAAACAAAAGCAGAAGGTGGGCTTGAGCTTGGTTGAGGTATAGCTTGGTGGTAAAGCACTTGTCTACCATGGGTTTTAATCCCCAGAAAAGATGAGCTCACAGAGGATTCTGAGATTTAGGCAGAGACATTCATGAGGAGCAGAGAGAACTTTCTCCATCTATACGATCCCCTGAAGTCACTCGGTTAAAAACCAAGTGATTACACTGGATTAGCTAAAAGTAAAAATCCACCTTAATTAAATTAAACTAAATCCCACAGAGTGATTTGCAAGCCAAGAACAGTGACCCAGAAGCACAGAACTGACCTCTCTCCTATTGCAAGTGCACGCACACTTACGAACCTGCAAGACAGCTCTGAACGCCTCTTTCAACACCCGGCTCAAAAGTGTTCTGTAACCTGGCCAGTTGAAAGCTGCTTCTCTCTGAAGAGTGGCAGGACTCCCCAGATCTGTGTGTGGAAACCCCAGCTCTCTGCTACAGTTGCTGTTGTTGTTGTTGTTGTTGTCACCGCCATCGTCATATGGTAAACTACTTAAGGCATGATTCCCCCACACCACACACTTACGTTACTGTTACTGAAGCTTGCCCCAGTGCCTATTACAAAGCCTGAATGGATACTTAATGTTGATCAGCCTAATTGGTTAATTCATCACTCAGTAAATAGGTGAAAGGTAATGAGATGCCGCTACAATACGAAACAGGCTAAGGTAAATCCGACAGGGGCAGAGACGCACGAGCCCCACCCTCAAGGAATTCCCAGGCTATTATCGAAGGCTTTAATCATAGTAAGAGCAAACATGTGCACTTGCAACCCACAATCCAAAGGTCAGGTGCTTTGTTCTGTTTACCTAATAAGGCATTCACCCAGCATTGGAGGCTCAAGAAGCTCGAGCAAGTGATGTTTTGAGCTGGCACCTGAGAGCAGCATGAGTGGCAGTTAAATAAGTGGCGTGGGTGGAGAACCACTCCTGGTAGGCAGCCCCACACCTGCAGTTCTCCTAGGGAAGGCCAGGAGTAAGAACGGCAAGGTTGGTTTCCTTTCCTTCAGCTGGTGGGCCTCCTGACCCTTTTACAGAGTATTATCACTATTAGTTGGCACGTGTCACTGCAGTAAAACTGTCCAAAGTGTGGATATTTTTTCAATTAACATGTTTCTACTTGAAGGTAATACTTATTAAGTCTCTTAATAATGGAGGAGACAGTCTAAACTGGCCATCTCCAGTCACCAAACGAAGCTGGTGTAGCTTTCAATTGAGTTGTTGGCCAACAGGTCCCCCAGAGATCCTTAAATAACTCAGACTGTTGCTCAACTCTCCTCAAACATCAAGGTCCCATCGCTGAGGATAACACCCAGACAACTCATTAACTGTGAAGAAGTTGATCCGGTGCCTACATGGATTCTTCACCGACTATTGGCCAGCATCTTTGGTGTGGGAAGATACTCTGCAGGCTATCAAAAGAGAAACATAAACACCCAACCTAGCCACGAAACTTTTGACCTCCAATCTGTCCTATCTGCAAAATATTCCAGGACAACGGTGACATAGAACTTGTGGGAATAGCCAACCAATGTCTGATTTAACTTAAGGCTCGATCCATGAGACAGAACCCATACCGGACCTTCTCACGTGACCAAGAACCAGAAACTAGATAGCTGAGAGACCTAAGGTAAAATCAAACACTACTGGTCTTTAAAAAAGAAAAAAAGAACTACTAATAAAATGACTCTTTATGATATTCTGCTAAACTCGTAAGACCAGTGCCTTATCCAGTCATCAACAGAGAAGCTTCCTCTGACAGCAGATGGGAACAGATGCCGAGACCCACAACCACATATTAGGGAGAGAGAGAGAGAGAGAGAGAGAGAGAGAGAGAGAGAGAGAGAGAGAGAGAGAGAGAGAGAGACCTTGAAACACAGAGCTCTAAATGGGAAGCTTGAGTCAAACCCCTTCCCTCAGAGCTCAGAGAACCCCACAGAAGGGGATGTGTGAAAGTGTAAGAAACTGAGGGTGCCCAGGTCCTGCCTCAGCATGAGGAGGGCCTTGAGAAAGGAGGGAACGGGAACAGTGCTGATTCAACAATGAAATGATGACTTAAGCCTTATAGCTTAATAGCTTAATGAACAGAGAGAGCTAGAACACCATCTTTTATTTACTAAACCTACATCATTAAGACTCGATCATTGTTAATAATTATCAAGAATTCTTAGATTTACATAAACTCTATGAGTCCCGGATCAACACTCTCAGCCCCTTTTTCCTTAGAAAAGAACCAAGCACAAAGCAAAAGCGCCTTTCCTTATAGGTTTACACAGTCTGCTCTTTATGGGCAGCTGGCCACACCTCTTCCAGTTTTCTGTACAGCAGACAGCAGTCTTGAGTAACTGCTTCCATGGAAGAATAGGAAAATGACAGACCACTAAAGTTAAAATGATGCCTTACAGAGTTTTGAATTTATGTAAGTAAAACAGTAAAACAGCTCTCTCTAATGTCTTCCCAGGGATTGTTCTCTTCAATTCTTCAATCGGCTAGAAAAAGAGAACTAACTTTTATATGCTTCCACATCATCTTCTAACTCTCTACTCTTCATTCCTTATCCTAGCAATTCCATAGCCACGTGTACTCTCCTTCTAATACTATTTATTCCCAAATTATATATAAATCCCTATTTTTTCTATACGTACCCTTTCCTCCTGAGATCACTCTAGCTCTCTATCCTTGATGTCTCCAAGTTTGCCCTGTCTGACCAATGCAGCAGCCATTGAACTGGACATGTGCTTCTTCATGATTCCAAAATCAAGGCCAAGTCTGACAACGAACCATTTCCAAAAGGGACCACATAGGCTTTTATGGCCCTTGTGGTTATGTTGTCTAGATCCTTGCCATGACCCCGAAGGCCAAGCAGAGGACCTGTTCCTCATCTTCCACAGCCTCATGACCATCTCCGTTCCTCTTTCCCAAAAACCATATCTGTTTCATTTACTGTGGTGTGATTAGCTCTGAGTAATTGGGAGGGGGGTATATTCCCAAGAAAGAAAGATCAAAAGTAGAGTAAAGATAGCAGATGAATTTCGTGGCAATAGCAACCATCGGCACATGTGGGGGTCATGGGATCAGTGGCCTGGCAAGGCTTCTGGGGCAGGAACTGTGCCACACCTCCCCTTAGGCAGCCATGTGGGACCCAGCATGAGGGAGGGAGGACACCAGGAGAACAAGGCCCTCTAAGTCAACTGAGAAAGAGTAATATGAACTCACAGAGACTGAAGCAGCAAACCCAGGGCCTACGTGGGTTTGCATCAGGTCCTCTGAGGCTATATCAAGCAATTAGCTTAGTGTTTTATGGGACTTCTGAGTGTGAGAACAAATGGATCTCTGAGTCTTGTGTTTGCTCTTGGCTTTTCCTTCTGTTGGACTGGCTGCCTTGTCCAGCCTCAGTATAATAGGTTTTTGTTTCCTCTTGTTATATTCTATTTTGTCAAGCATGGTTGCTACCTTTTATATAAGAAGATAAGAGAAAGAAGGGGAGGGTATCCAGAGGGGAGTGGAGGTGGGAAGGATCTAGGAGAAGCAGAGGGAGTGGAACTTGTTACCAGCATATATTGTATGAGGTAAGAATCTATATTCAGTACAAGAAAAAGAAATAAAGAAATAAAAGTGTTTCTACCCACGGTCCACACATTTTAAACTATAGGTTTACACAAAGAAACAATCAATACTGGAGGATCACCTGAGCTATGCACTTTAGTGCCTGGGTAGTTTTTGTGTGGCCATTTCACCTCTCTACATCTTAGTTTTTACCTTTATAAAATTAGAAGGTTAATCCATAGGGCATCTGTGGGAGTTCCATTCAGCTGAAGACTTTAAAAGATGCCGCCATATGCTGGAACGAAGTAAGGCGTGATGACATAGGTGGTGTTCAATCAGTAAATTGGCTTTTTCCAAATCACTTAGCCCTGTGACCCACAAAAAACAACATCCAGTCTGGGGGTTACACCCAACTCACAATGAAGGACAGAGATGCTCTGCTGTGTTGAGTTTTATGACCTCCTTTTTAAAGAAAATTGTGAAAAAAAATATGTTATATTAACAATTGACCTGAGAACTTGAGAGGTCTTTTCTCATGAATTAAGGAGTAAACTTAGCCAAGAGAATTACTACCCATGGGGAACTGACATCTACAACCTCGTGTGTTTGGTGTGTTTGGACTTTCACCTGAAGAATCACTATCACAAAGATTTAAGGAACAAAATGCGGGAACTGAATCCACCAACATGATGAGGATTTCGCTATGAATTCAGCACAGTTTAGAAAACAAAGCTATATTAGAAAATAATTCTTCCCTCCGTTTAACCCACCTGAGATCCCACTCATAAAAATACTCTTTGGAAGTTCTTAGAATAAATATAACATAAACAGATTTCTGTGCAGGCTCTTAACTGGTTGGTGAGATTAGACTTTGCATAGGACTCAGTGGTTAAGAACACTGGGTACTTTTCCAAAAGACCCAGGTTTGATTCCAAGCACCCATACGGTGGCTTACAACCTTCCTGTTGAGGGGTTTCTATCCGGGTCCAGCCTCGACACAGGATCGGAGTTCTCAACTGGAAGCAGGGATATCTGAAAGGCGCAAAATAAATACACACAGACTACTCTTTGGGTACAAACTGGCAGGCACTTTTTCAAGGCTTAAAGCTACTCTCTCTTCTCTCTTTCTCGCTCACTCGCTCGCCTGCAGCTTGAGGCTGCACGCTGTGCACTCTCTTGGGCTCTGGTTTTCTCGTTTGCTCTTTTCTTTCCTCGAACTCCCACACTCACACGCACCTCTGTTCGTTACCCTTTCTCTCTCACACACACTCTTCATACACACCTCACACACATCACACTCACAAGTGAAATCTATACAGCCGTTGTCCAGGGCTAAGGTTAGGAGAAGTAGGAACGACCTTTTTTACAAAGAGCTGCTGCGGGCTACTGAGATGTCTCCATCCCGGCCTACGGCAGGCAGCCTCTTATTTCAGATGGCGGGTCCCCAGAAGGGATGTGTCTCCTGCTTCTTGGGGTCCCAGACACCACCCTTTTCCACAAGGAGCTGCAGTGGGGTTCTGAGATGTCTCCATCCTGGTCTACTGCTGGCAGTCCCCATCATGGTATGCTGTCCCCAGCAGGCTTCAACTTCCTCTTCTGGCCCCTGAGGGGATACTATATCCATATGGTGCATGGACAAGCATTCAGGGCTGCATAAAATTGAGATACAAACATAAAAACAAATCCTTTTGTGTTCTTCTTTTTTTAAGGAAGATTAAATGAACACAGAAGTGTCATGAGGCAAATTTAGGAAAGAGGCTGAATTGTTGAGACATGAAATGAGAAAACAAATATTTCTAATTAGTTTTTCAGAATGAGCAAGTGCAATGGGGGAGATGTATTTACTTGGTTGGTTAGTTGGCTGGCTGGCTGGTTGGCTGGTTGGATAGTTGGCTGGCTGGCTGGTTGGCTGGTTGACTGGTTGGTTGGACCAAGAGTCTCATGTATACCAAGCATGCATTCTACCACTAAACTATGTCTCTAGCCACTGAGAAATATTTTTTAGAGATAATTGGCTGGAAGATTTTTGAAATTAGCAGAAGACGTCAACTGCCAGTTTGAGTGAATCCAGGGAATATTAGGTAAGGTTGTCAGGGCCAAAGGAAAACCTCACTTCCTCAAGTTCTGGTGGTTAGACAAACACTAGCATTGCTAAGGAACTCCTAAAGCAGGTTCCCATCCACCAAAGGGGCCATTTCCCTTATCGCTGGCCGAAGGGATTCCCTACACCCAGATTCTCGTTGTCCTTTTAACCCTGACAGATTGGCTATGCTTCCTCATTGCCCCTCTCACTTCTCCTCTTCTCTCTCTATTTTCTTCTCTAGCTCTCCCCTGCTCTCTCCTCTCGCAGCCAGGAACAATGTGCTGACCAGGTGCTCTCTACTACTTCCATTCTCTGTTCTGGATTCTTCCAGATGCCCCTGGTTCTACTCTCTCTCAGATCTTCGAAAAGAACCTTCTCCTTAACCATACCTTGGAGTACGCATGTCTTTAGATTATACAAAGGCAAATGAAAAGAAATCTATACCTATAGATAATTTATTAAAACAAGCAAAACCATCAAAAGTAGAGCATCCAAAATTAGTTTAGAAGTGAAATAGAATAAATCCCTCGGAAGATCAACAACTGCTCTCTCTGAAGCAAGAGTAGAAGTCAAAAGCCTGGCCTTTTATCTTGAAAGTATAAAAAGAAACTTAGTAAAAACAAGGCTGTAAAATGAAGACTTTGCCAGATTGTTTTATTGTTGAGAATGTTTTTTTTTTTTTATATCCTGGGCTTTTTTTATTCCAGATAAATTTGAGAATTGCTCTTTGTATCTCTGTGAAGAATTGAGTTGGAATTTTGATGGGGATTGCATTGAATCTGCAGATTGCTTGTTGACAAGATGGCCATTTTTACTATGTTAATCCTGCCAATCCATGAGCATGGGAGATCTTTCCATCTTCTGAGATCTTCTTTCATTTCTTTCTTCAGAGACTTGAAGTTCTTGTCATACAGATCTTTCACATGCTTGGTTAGAGTCACACCAGGATATTTTATGTTATTTGTGACCATAGTGAAGGATGTCATTTCCCTAATTTCTTTTTCAGCCCATTTATCCTTTGAGTAGAGGAAGGCTACTGATTTGTTTGAGTTAATTTTGTATCCAGCCACTTCCCTGAAGTTGTTTATCAGTTGTAGTTCTCTCCTGGATTTTTTGGGGTCATTTATGTATACTATCATATCATCTGCAAATAGTGATATCTTGCTTGCTTTCTTTCCAATTTGTATCCCTTTGACCTCCTTTTGTTGCCTAATTACTCTGGCCAGGACTTCAAGAACTATATTGAATAGGTAGGGGGAGAGTGGGCAGCCTTGTCTTGTCCCTGATTATAGTGGGATTGCTTCTAGTTTCTCTCCATTTAGTGTAATGTTGGCTATTGGCTTGCTGTATATTGCTTTTATTATATTTAGCTATGGACTTTTAATTCCTATTCTCTCCAATACTTTTAGCATGAAGGGGTGTTGTATTTTGTCAAAGGCTTTTCCCCTCAAGCTATACTACAGAGCAATCATGATTAAAAAAAAACTTCATGGTATTGGCACAGAGACAGGCAGGTAGATCAATGAAATAGAAATGAAGACCCAGAAATGAACCCACACACCTATGGTCACTTGATCTTTGACAAAGGAGCTAAAACCATCCAATGGAAAAAAGATAGCATTTTCAGCAAATGGTGCTGCTTCAACTGGCAGTAGGCATGTAGAAGAATGAAGATCGATCCATTCTTATCATCCTGTACAAAGCTTAAGTCCAAATGGATCAAGGACCTCCACATCAAACCAGATACAATAAATCTAATAGAAGAGAAAGTGGGGAAGAACCTTGAATACACTGGCACAGGGGACATTTTTCTGAATAGAACACCAATGGCTTATGCTCTAAGATCAAAAATTGACACATGGGACCTCATAAAATTGCAAAGCTTCTGTAAGGCAAAAGACACTGTGGTTAGGACAAAACGGCAACCAACAGATTGGGATAAGATCTTTACCAGCCCTACATTGGATAGAGGGCTAATATCCAATATATACAAAGAACTCAAGAAGTTAGACTCCAGAGAGCCAAATAACCCTATTAAAAAATTAGTTACAGAACTAATCAGAGAATTCTCAACTGAGGAATCTCAGATGGTTGAGAAGCACTTAAAGAAATGTTCAACATTCTTAGTCATCAGAGAAATGCAAATCAAAACAACCATGAGATTCCACTTTACACCAGGCAGAATGACTAAGATCAAAAACTCAGGTGACAGCAGATGCTGGTGAGGATGTGGAGAAAGAGGAACACTCCTCCATTGTTGGTGGGATTGCAAGCTGTATCAACCGCTCTGGAAACCAGTCTGGAGGTTCCTCAGAAAATTGGAAATAGTACTACCTAAGGACCCAGCTAACCAATCCTGGGTATATACCCAAAAGATGCTCCAACATGTAACAAGGACACATGCTCCACTATGTTCATAGCAGCCTTATTTATAATAGCCAGAAGCCTGATATCCTTCAACGCAGGAATGAATACAGAAATGGAACAGAATGGTACATTTACACTATGGAGCCCTGCTCAGCTATTAAAAACAATGACTTCATGAAATTTGCAGGCAAATGGGTGGAACTTAAAATTATCATCCTGAGTGAGATAACCCAGTCACAAAAGAACACACATGGTATGCATTCACTGATAAGTGGATATTAGCTGAAAACAAGCTTGGAATACCCATGATATAACTCAGAGACCATAAGAAACCCAAGAAGAAAGAAGATCACACCAAAGTGTGGATGCTACAGTCCTACTCAGAAGGGGGGAGAAAATAATCTCCAGAAATAGAGGCAGACAGGAATCTGGGAGGGTGAGAGGAGGAGGATGAAAAAGGGGGACTGGTTCAGATATGAGAGGAGATGGGGGAGAAGTACAGAGGGTCAGGAATTTGAAAGTAGATGTGTAGCAGGGGTGAGAGGGGAAACTAGGTGTATCCACTAGAAAGTCCTAGATGCCAGGGACCTCAGAGATTCCCAGGGCCCAACAGAGAGAATTTCAGCCCAAATACCCAACCAAAGGGAGAACCTGTAGAGACCATATCCAGTGGATAGGCATGGCCCCTGATTGAGCCACTCACCCACCTCAAAAATATTAATCCCGAATTCCCTCTGTCAAAAGGAAATGGACAAAGAGTGGAGCAGAGACTGAAGGAAAGGCCATCCAGAGACTGCCCCACCTGGGGATCCAGCCCATATACATACAGCCACCAAACCCAGTCATTATTGCTGATGCCAAGAAGTGCTTGCTGACAGGAGCCTGATATGGCTGTCTCCTGAGAGGCTCTGCCTGACAAATACAGATGCTGTTGTACACAGACAACCATTGGACTGATCATGGGGACCCCAGTGGAGAACTTTGGGGCAAGGACTGTAGGAGCTGAAGGGGTTTGCAAATGCATAGGAAGAATAACAATATCAACCAACCAGAACCCCCAAAAGCTCCCAGGGACTAAACCACCAACCAAAGAGTACACAGCAGGGACCCAAGATTCTAGCTGGAGATGTAGCAGAGGATTGCCTTTTCTGCAACACTGGGAGGAGAGGCCCTTGGTCCTGTGGAGGCTTGATGACCCAGCATAGGGGAATGCTAGGGCACTGAGGCAGGAGTGGGTGGGCAGATGGCGGAGCACCCTCACAGAGGCAGGGGGAGGGGATAGGGAGTTTGTGGAGGGGAAACTGGGAATGGGGAGAACATTTGAAGTGTAAATAATTAAAATAATCAATAAGAAATTGAAAAAAACGAAGGTGTACGGAAGAAAAATCAGAATCAACGTTGGTCATGTAGAAACTCTCCTGGAATTTTTATCACTGTAGCAAAGGTCTGCACAATGTCATAGCAGGAAAGGTATTGCTTGCTCACTCACGATAGCATGAGTTGTGTTGGAACAGTTGCTCACCTCATGGAAGCCAATAAGCAAAATACTTTGTTAGCTGGAACCCCTCTCGTCCCTCTTCTTGTTCCATCTACACCCCAAACTTCCTGGACAGTGTTGTCTACATTCAGGGTTGGTTTTTTACCCTTACCCAACTATCCCCCCAAACACTCAAAGGTACACCAAGAAGAGTGCTCTACGAATCTACTGGGTGTGTCTCAATCACATCAAGCTAACTAACAAGGTTCATATCACGAAAATGTCTAGGGTGTTTTCTTCTAGAAGGAAGATGTCTCCAGGGGAATATCTGACACCCGAAAGAGGAATGATGAGTGACAAAAATCTATAAGCTTGCAGTTAAACCCAAGCAGTCCCTGGGGACATGAAATATCAAAGCCCAACAATGCCCATTTTCTATCAGTATGAAAATAAGACAGAACTAGAACGTTGGCTAAGGATAGCATTAAATTGGGAGAGAGGCCAGCAGGATGAAGCAGTCTAAAAGTCCTCTGTTGACTTAAGTTGAGACCCATCCATTGAAATTTGCGCATTAGCAGTTTAAAATAACTAGTAAGTACAGAGAAATTGATGTTTTATTTCCAAACCAGCAGCAAGGAAGCGAAGCATGGAGGGAGGAATGGAGATTCTAAATTCCTAAGTCACGAAGGATGAACTAAAGAATCGACACTTGGACACACACAGTCAACAGCCATTTACGGGAAGGTGACTTTCCTGGAAAAAAAAATAAAGGCAAAGGAATAATTAACACAAAGTTTATGTTGGCCTATGCCTCTTTGAGAGGTAAAAGGACAGCCCTTCGTGGGGTTGGTTAAGTCAATAAAGGAAGCAGGTGGAACCTTCAAATCGATTTCACAATAAAAGGGAGCTACGGTGTGTGGGAAAAGTGGGAAATGCCAAATTTAACTGGAATTAAAAAGCAAAAGTGAGTGAAGACGGTATCTTTTGCTTCCTTAGTGCCAAAGCACAGCGTGAGAAATGAAGGCAAGTTCTCTCCCTCCCATCCCCTCCTCCTCCCCCTGCCCCTCCCCCTCCCCCTCTCTCTGTGTCTGACAGTCTGTCTGTCTTTCTGTGTGTGTCTGACTGTGTCTGTCTGTCTGTGTGCATTTGTGTGCATGCATATTTGTGCATTCAGTGTCTTCCTCGATCACATTCTAACTTTTTAATACAGATTCTCTCATTTAATCTGGAGCTCTCACCAATCTAGTTAGACTAGCTAGCCAGTAACTCCAGAGACCTACATTTCTGTTTCTCCCCCAGAACAGGGCTTACAGACAAGCATGTCTATACCCTGGGTTAACGTGGATGATAAGATCTGAGCTCAAGTCTTCATTCTTGTATGTTTTACCTGTTAAGCCATCTCCCAGCCCCATCAGATTTCCTCAACCAAGGTCCATAAAATAGTAAATGTTGGTTGTTTATAGGGATTCTATATGCCTGATGTACTTAACAGTTCAAAACAAAAGTGGAAACAATCTTTAACGTTCACATTTAGAATGTTTCGAAGAAGAAAGGAAGAGTAAGGAAAGTATGAAACATTATAACAAGATCAGCCTTCTTTTCATCTGTTTTTATTCACCTTGATGTCCTCTTGCTCCCTGGGTACAGAGGTGTTTGCTTGTGAGCCCAGTGCCGGGAAGGCAGGTAGAAGAGCCAGGCTCATAGGAATAGGTCATATGCCCGGGGCTCCAGCTGCACATGTAGCAGAGGATGGCCTTGTTGGGAACCAATGGAAGGAGAAGCCCTAGGTCCTGCCAAGGCTGGACCCCCAAGTGTAGGAAAATGTGGGGGTGGGTGGGTGGGGAGGGGAACACCCTTACAGAAGAAGGGGAGGGGGATGGATTTGGGGCTTATCTCTGGGAAATGGGGAAAGGGAATAACATTTGAAATGTAAATAAAAAAAAACCAATAAAAGAAAAGAAAAGAATAGGTCATATGAATGTAGCTCTCCAAAATGATATTCGTGCCTTTGACAGAGAAACTGTAGAGAGCCATCCCGTCTTCCCATGCAGAGGAATGCAATGTCCTTGACCATGGATATAGGCCTTCATCTGGGAGATGCTCTGGGGGCTCTTTCATATAGGACTCCAGCTTCAGACTGGAGAAAACCATTATAAGAAATCTGAATTATAGCATTTTAATACAGAGCCTCAGTCAGACTAAGATGTTCTCATCTGCAGAGAAGACAACAAAATGTTTTAAGTTGTCCCAATCTCATTTATCTGACCCCTCAGCCAGAAATAAAGACATTTCTACGTTTCCCACTGGGAAGCATTGGGGAAACAATTTGTGCAATGTGGCCTTTGTTATTTCTCCTGTAATACTACTACTAATAATACTACTACTACCTCCTTCTAAAGATGGCGCATTGCTTAATTTTCCATCACTATGGTAACATAAAATGACCAAAAGCAACTTAAGGGAGACTGAGTTTATGTTGTCCTATGACTCCAAAGGAATCGAGCGCCCATCAGGGTGCGGCAGCTTGGCATGGCATTGTTAAGGAGTTCAATACCACCACGAAAGGCCTACAGACTTTGATTCAGAATATAATTAGACAATTTTATTAAAGTGCAATTTAAAAACTATTCCTTCTTCACTCCATTTGGCTGCAGTCTCTACGCCAAACCAGAGGCATGCATCCCTGAAACAGTTGACAAAAGGGCCATATTTTTTTTTCTTTAATCTTTTCTAACAGTCCAGTCTTTATCCCCTTCCTGGTCCACTCTCTGACTGTTCCACATCCCATACCTCCTCTCCCCGACCCCTGTCTTCAAGAGGATGTCCCCACCCTCCACCCCACCCCACCAGTCCTCCCGACTCCCTGGGGCCTCAAGTCTCTTGAGGGTTAGGTGCATCTCCTCTCACTGAGTCAAGACCCAGGAGTC
This sequence comes from Rattus rattus, assembly GCF_011064425.1. Lineage (NCBI taxonomy): Eukaryota > Metazoa > Chordata > Mammalia > Rodentia > Muridae > Rattus > Rattus rattus. The sequence continues at coordinate 217,033,793 of NC_046155.1, read as the reverse complement.
CTCTGCTGTATACGTGATGGGAGCCTCATCTCAGCTGACGTATGCTGCCTGGTTGGTGACTCAGTGTCTGAGCAATCTTGTGGGTCCAGGTTAACTGAGGCTGCTGGTCCTCTTACAGGGTTGCCCTCCTCAGCTTCCTCCAGTTTTCCCCTAATTCAACCACAGGAGTCAGCAGCTTCTGTCCATTGGTTGGGTGTAAATATCTACATCTGCGGCTTCTTGGGCCTTTCAGAAGGCAGTCAGGCTAGGCTCCTGTTTATAAGCAGGGGCATCAGTAATAGTGTCAGGCCTTGGGGCCTCGCCTTGAGTCAGATCCAAATTTGGGCCTGTCTCTGGACCTCCTTTTCCTCAGGTCCCTCTCCATTTTTGTCCCTGCAGTTCTTTCAGACAGGATCAATTCTGAGTCAGAGTTTTTGTCTGTGGATGGCAACCCCATCCCTCCACTTAATGCCTTGTCTTTCTGCTGGAGGTAGACTCTACAAGTTCCCTCTCCTCAATGTATGGCATTTCACCTAGGGTCCCCCCTTTGAGTCCTGAGAGTCTCTCACCTCCCAGGTCTCTAATACATCCTGGAGGGTCCCCCCGCCTCCTACCTTCCCAGGTTGCCTGTTTCCATTCTTTCTGCTGACCCTTACGACTTCAGTCCTGTTCCCGGTAACCATGTACCCCTGATCATGTACCCCTCTTCCCCTCCCTGTCCCCTTTCCCACTGAGGTCCCTCTCTCCTCTACTCCGTGATTGCTTTCTTCTCCCTCCCAAGTGGGATTGGGGCATCCTCACTAGGGCCCTTTGGCTTGTTAACCTTCTTGAGTTCTGTGGATTGTATCCACTTATTAGTGGATGCCATGCATGTCCTTTTGGGTCTGAGTTACCTCACTCAGGATGATATTATCTAGTTCCATCCATTTGCCATGTCCTCATGATGTTCTTAATAGCTGAGTAGTCCTCCATTGTGTAAATGAACCACATTTTCTGTATCCATTCTTCTGTTGTGGGACATCTGGGTTGTTTCCAGCTTCTGGCTATCACAAATAAGGCCACTTTTAAAGGCAAAGAACCACAATTATTTCATTTCTGTAGACTTTATAGCTATATGAGAAATTGCCTCACCCCCAGCTTTATGAGCAACTGCTTTACTCCCTCTGCCCACAAAGAAAAAGCAAGTTTACAGGAGTTTACAATGGTTACAGCATTTTGGGGAGGGGGGCAAAAAGTCAAGGCTGTCTTATCTTTTCGGGAATTTAGGCCGGAGGCAAACAGCAACTGAAATGGGTGCCCAGTAAAAGCGAGTTTCCTCAACCATCACAAGATGGGCAGCAGGAAGCTGGCTGACCACGTCTTTCAGCCATACACAGTGAACAGGGCTGGGGAAAAGCTGTCAAAGCCTGTGCCCAGTGACACACTTCCCCTATTAAGGCTGCACCTCCTCAAGGTTTCATAACTTCCCCGAACATCGCCTGGCTGAGGACCAAGCGTACACGCACGCGCGCCTCTGAGGGGCCTTTCTCATTGACGCTATTGCTATTTGCGGGTGGGACTGTGAGTTAAGGGACACAGAGCCTGTACCACCCCTCGTACTCTCTGAATGGTGATGCTCACCTTCCCAACGGACTTCTAGGAGTTATAGGGACCCAAATTCCACAGGGTCAGCCTTTGTTAAGTCAGCGTTCGTAAACGCCAATGCCGAGTTGCAATCAGTAATGGAAACTGAGTCATACCGACTTTCACCACCATGTGGTTTAACACGTGGTGATTTTAAGGCTAAAGTTCAAAACCTTACTAAAAGTGTTTGGAGAGTAGGTTACTTAAACTCAAAAAAAAAAAAAATCAGGTCCTTGACTTGAGTTTTATTTTTTAGTGAGTTCACAGAATGCAAGCATGTCCTGTTGTTGACAGAGGCTACACACACACACACACACACACACACACACACACACACACACACACACACACACACATTTAAAGTACCAGGCGCTCCTGTAGCGAATCTTGCTTAGCATTTCCAAATCATGCCGTGTGTGTTGTTTGCCAGCTTGAAGGAAATTTATTCTGTCCTTGTAAGGAGGGAAGATGGGAGTGACGGGACATATCCTCAGAAAGCACTTCACCCTTTCTGTCTAGAATATCAATATGAAGGGGCGCTTGCTAAAGCGCTCTACCACTGAGCTAAATCCCCAACCCCTATGAAATGCTTTTTAAAGGAACCTTTTACATTTATCATATGTCCGGAGCAGCTCATGGGACAGCTTATAGGAGCCTGTTTTCTGCTTACGAAGTGTGAACGCTGGGGATTGAACCCCAACCATCCGGCTTGGCAGCATGCACCCTTACCCACGGAGTTACCTCACTGGCTGAGGCACATCAATCTTTGCTAAACAGGATAAGAGTTTTGTCACACAACCGAGACGTCTGCAATGCAATTAAAACTGTTTGCAAACCTCGCAAACCAGTCAGTCCAAATTAAGACATTAAAACGTGTTTAAGTGAGGAATCTCGAGCAACAATGAAATGTATTAAAAGATTTCGCCACAGCTGACCTCCAGTAATCTTCTCTTCCTTTGAAAAAGAACGTCAAATCCATAGTACTAAGAAATAATTCTATATGAGTCACATAACCTAACCTCACTAGTTACCCAATTATTTTTTATTCCGGTCAGTTACTAAGTACTTATTGTATATTACCCATGCTTAGTTATTCTAGTGCATTGTAGTTTTATATTTACACTTTACAAAACATAATTGCTTTTCATAGTGAAACACTCTTGTTCCTCATAACGAGCTCTGTAGTGTGAGTCAGTCGGGTCAGTTCACAGGCAGCCTAAGAACCCACCATGAGTAGAGCATAACAGAAGAAGGTGGAGTTCTAACTTCTCAGAAGATGGTAAGTAAAGTCATCACCAAGCTTAGAAATGTCAGCCTAGAAATGTCACAGGAAAAGGAAATGGAGGACAGTCAAGACTCAGCAGAGTCAGAGGTAAGATAACTGGAGCGCATCCCAGAGTTGGCACGGAAGGGAAACAACTGTGGAAGCTTTTCTCCAGGTCACTCCTCTTACCTCGTGTGCATTGGCTGGACCAGTAACATAGACTCCAGAGCACACGTCAGATGATATGGAACGATGGACATCCGTAATGCGGAGTAGCAACAGGTAATGTCTGGAAGCCTCCTAATCGTTATTTCCCCTGCTGTACCTAAAAGTCACCCCTTAGGTTCAGGAAGCATCAATGCAGGGCAGCAGAATTGGGGAAAGAACAATATACTGGACAGCTGACCAAGGAGAAACTCTGAGAGGCAGAATTAAAGGCACCGTAAACAGGTCCTTACTTCACATAAGAACCGGCAACGGTTAAGAAACGAGTCCCTCTGCACTCCATAAACATAGTAGGTCTACGCTAAGCTTTTGTCTCACAATGCACACAGTCAGCTCGTGGAAATAAGATTGCTGCCTAGACAGATAACAAGAGGGACCAGTCTGAGTGACGTGTTTCTGAACTCACCCGTGGTTGCCTTGGAAATGGCACTGAATGGATTGAAGCAGGTACGTGCATGGGGAACATAACTAACTCTCCTGGGTTTGTAATTGGAATGGGTGCCTTTCACAAAAAGACCGAGTAAGGAGAGAAAAGTAGACAGAAGTTCATTGATGTGCATATTTCAAATGTATGTGAAATGCAGCAAGTAAATGCACGAGTTTATTAACATACATATTTCAAGTATATATAAAACGCAGGAAATAAGTAGCCCTCCGAGAGGCAGCTTTAAATTCCAGTTGTCATAGCACCTTTGACAAAGAACAAGAAACTTTTACAGAAGTGACAGAGCAAAGGAAAAGGACTTTGGGTCTCTGTGGGCAGCGCAGTGGTTGAGGCAAGCATTGAGTGGTATTAAAGGCTGGTTAGCATAGCACGACATGGTCCCCACAGGAGACTGTCTCTGTGAATCTATACCTAATGTTAGGCAAATAGAGATTTCTGCAACATGCTACCCACCTCTCGCTAGCCCTTACCCAGCTGTCCTTCACGTGAGGGAGGCAAATTCTGGCCACCCACCCATGTGTCCTCTAGATCAATATTCTTTTTCCCACGTGCTGTCAATAAAGACTTGACTCCACCCTCTTGGGCTCAGTGCCGAGAACAACTTGCGAATTCAATAGATAAAAACCAAACAAAAGATTAGCCAAGTGGAGAGAGCAAACTTCATGTCTGATGTGTGTTGTGGGGAGTGTTGGGGGGACTGCACATGTGTGTAAGGGTGTGTGTGCGCATGTGTGCATGTGGACGTCAGAGGTCAATAACAGATGCTGTTCCTGAAGATAGCCATGCACCTTGCTTTCTTCCTGGGGGTTCATTTTTTAATATTCTCATTTATGTATAAATATGCTCTATGTGGGTGTCATTTAAAGTTAGTGTGGCCTTAGATCTTTAGAAGGGCCCGATCCCTTAGAGCTGGAGTTAATGGCACTTGTGACCCACGCAATGTGAGTTCTAGGAACCAAACTCAGGTGCTCATAAAAACCCATAAGTGCCCCTAAGCACTGAACCACTCACTGCCCCAATGCTACCTTGCTTCTTGAGATAGGGTCTCTTACTGGGATCTGAGACTTGCTGATTCTGTGAAGTTGGCCGGCTGGTGAATGCAAAGGACCCTGTAGATGCTCAGTCCCCTACCATAGCTGGGACTGCGAGCATATGCCAGTGTGCTTACCTTTTTATGTGGATTCTGTAGACTGTGGCCATGCAGCTGACACGCTACAAGTCTCCCCAGACCTCTTGATCCATTTTCTACTGCTGTTACAGAATACCACAGACCGAGTAAAGTATAAACAATAGAAGGTTGTTTTTGATTAACTATTATTCTTCTGGGAACTGGGAAGTCCAAGAATATGGCATGTGTATAGCAAGGGACTAGAAAGGACAAAATTTATCAGAAGTCATAAGTAATACACTCCAGAAATAACTAGTCCACTCTCAGAATGGCAACATAAATGCATTCCTAAGAGTGGGGCCTTCTCCTTTACCTTTCTTAAGGTTCATTTCCTGGTACTATCAAAATTGCACATGAATTCTCACATGAGTTTTGAGGGGGCACCCCAACAACACCAGTGTTCACATGGAATGCAACTCAAAGAGGCAGCTAGAATTCAGGCTTAGCTGTCTTGGTTACAGTACACTGAGTTTTGGGCTTTTATCAGTTACGTTTGAATTTTTAAATGTGTGAACACTTATCATGGGGTAAGAGCTTCCTTTTCCATATTTTATATTTCCCGTTGGGCCTGCTTTTTTATCAAAAATATTTTTACTGGATAGTTTAAGTTTCCGTACTGGAGTTTGCGACATAATGAATATTCTTATTAAATAAAGAGAATGTTTATCTTTATTTTCCTTGCTCTGTTTTCTCCAGCCAGTTGCTTTGTGATTAAAAAACACCTTGCTGCTGCTTCTTCCTCATTTCGACCACTCACTCCCATCCTGTTGTTTGGAAATAAAGTCCCATGCTGGACTGAGTTGTGCTCTGTCTCTTGTCCTCACTGCAAGACCCCAACACCATGATGACTGTAACCATCACTAAGGCTGGTATAACTGAGCTCTGGTAAATGTCACTGAATCCATCCTCAGGCCTGTAGGATTCCCTTCATCTTCCAGCGGTACAATCTCATCACTTCATTTCTGCACAGCCTTCATCCCACTACGTCTTCTCACCCAGGCGTATTGAGCATTTCCGCTCAGGATTGCAAGAGGTGCTTCTCTAGGAGAGGGACGTCTCTCTATTGTTTTCCTACAAGAAACATTTCTAGGCACACTTAACAGTCTCAACATTCCAGATCAGCTGTTCTTCCTATAATTTATATATAAAAGCTTGATAGATATGCAATTATATATTATAATATTAAATGCACAATTAAATATGCATATATATGTATACACACACACATATATAGTAATGAACAACCACAAGCTCATCAGTTAGTAGAGCAACAAATTTTTGCCTACTTGCTAGCTGCTTCCTGAGGCCCTAATTTCATTTTCCCTCAGAAGGAAGAGGTTTCCTGAGCTTCATGTCCACCGTAACAACTGCACAAAGGCAGCCAGCTCTCCTGTTTACCATTCTCATCACTCCCTTGATGGAGGAAATGTGTATTGTCTTCTTGACTTTCTTCCATTCACTCTGCATTTACTCCCAAAACACAATCGTGTCGCGTGTAGTTCACGTCCCATGGAAAACACCATCTGCTGGGGAAATATTCCTATCTGTTTGCCTACAAGTCAGCCTGTGGACATTTTGCTTCATAATCCAATTTCATATTAAAGTATTTGTGAGTGTTTACTGATGTGGGGGGCTGAATTTCTCACGTGTGTTTGATTAGGAGTGAAAGTCCGTGGCACAGACAGTACATATGTTTAACAGTACAGGACGAAGTTGAATTGTCCTCCTAACTGTCATGACAATGGGCCTTAACAACACAGTAGCCACAACAAATGCAAACGCATTAAAGTCAATTATCAAAAGATAAATCAGTTCCAATTTAAAAAGGGGTGGGGGATTCTGTGAGTCCCAATGAGTAAATGAAAGACGTTAAGGAGCAACAAGGATGAATTGAGGAAATATTATAGCAAAAAACTCCACAAAATATCACGATTAGAACAATGATTTTGATAGATCCATATGATACGTGATGTCTAGGAACACTTCTGGAAGAACATCTAAACCAGTGCTTCACAGTCTGCATGAGAGTCTGCCCTCTGTCAGTAATGACAGTATCCTCAGCTGGAGGCAACTTCTCAGAGTCCATCATGCATGGGACGTACAGACAAGAGCATTGGGTATTTCCAGGGAGCTGGACAGCCAGTCACAGACTCAGAGCCCACTGAGGATGTACCATGTCCTCATATTCATCCTTGGACCCCATCTCTTTTTTCCAGGATAACGCTAGCGAGTGAAGCAACACAGGGTTCCCTTCTTAATATTTAAAACACATTGTGCGAAGGTAGCAGCATCATGACTTTGCTCAAGCCCATCAAGGAAAGGAAAGTTGCTTCCTCGTGCTCAGAAGAATGGAATCTGAGTTCTACTTCTGGCCCTAGGTGGAGACATGACATTATAAGCTGTCCAAACATAAAATTTTAAAGAAATACTATTGTCCTCTCCCTTAAGAATCAGTCCAAACAGGCCTATCAATCAACTGACTATGAGGCCATCCCTCAGAAATTTCCCGTAAGTGAGATAATGAATTCATTCTCCTCAGATGCTCTTCCAAGAATGTATAACTCATCTGAGCCTATGAAGATGTCCTCCCTTCTGAGTTCTAACTAAGTGTGTGTAGCTTTTCCCTTCTCTTGGTATGTCTCTTGTTTTGGTACCAGCTCAAAGTCTGAGCATGCTTTAAGCCCTCCCTCTTCTGCACGTACCTGCCGGCTCAGGTCCATTCCTGAACGAGCTTGCTTTCCTGGACCTACCTCAAAAGACGTGGTTATTTCTCTTCTTAGCCATCACTCTATTCCCAGTAACTGATGAGATAACAGTTGTTTTCCCTCAAACTCTTATAAATCAATCCTCAAGTTCCCTTCTGAGTTTGTTTTTTAAACCCCTTTATTAATAAGACTAAGAATAAATAAAATGGAATTCTATTTAGAAGTGACAAATTTGGTATCCAACATGGGTTATCATTAAAGATATCCCTCTGAGGACAAAACAGTTGGCTGTGTTCTGTCCTTTGGCTCAAGTAAGCACCCTTGGGCTAAGATTCCTTTTGGAGGATTCGTTCTCTAGACTTTGCCTTTCTATCTTGCCTGAGGTCTGTTTGGTACTGTTGACTTTGGTACTCTGCCTTCCTGGAAAAAAAGAAATATCGTTTTCCCCCCCTTCTCCAAAGTTCTTTCCCTTGGATAGGAACAAGACATGAGGATACACACAAGATTGTCTCTAATGTCACTAAATTTAGTCCCTTCCCTTTTCTCTCTGGCTGTTGAGACTCCATTTATTTCCTTCACTACTCCTGTTCTTTCAGAGCCAGAGAGACTTCAGATCAAACTAAGGGAGTTGGGGGGGAGGGGCAAAGCAGCTTCGCAGGCTTGGGCAGGTTTAGGCAGGTTTAGGCAGGTTTAGGCATACAAAGCACTGAACAAAACAGAGGGCATCATAGCTGCCTTGTTCCAAATGTGCAGCTATGCAAGTGGATGTGAGATCAGGGGGACTCCAGGAAGTCCACAGTGTGGAGACAACTCATAAAGCTGGTATGATTTTAAAGCAGATTGTCCTTTTTGACAGCTTCATTTCTAAGGGTCACCAGTGGCCTGCCACGGAGATTCACAGACGCTTCCGCCTTAGCTCATGTCATCCTCAACCGAGACCTTCAAGTTCATACCATGGGATAATTTTTCACTCCAGTTCTGTCCTTGTGCTTCCAAAACTGCCCAGGTGCATGCTGGGTAAACTCCCTTGTCCCATCTGGGTCTTCCATGAACTTCATCTGCAGATAGTTAAAACAAGAATTTAGAAGCCAATGGAAAATGAAATCCAGATGACATCTTTTGGTCCAGCTACAACTGGATTTTTGTCATCTTCATCATGGGAAGTCATGTACTTTCCCTATTTAGGTCAAGACCATAAAATTCTTATTTTTTTTTTCTGCCTATAACTTCTCTCCATGTATGCACTTATGTGCTTGGCTATAGGACCTTTCTTATTTTATAGACAATGTGCCACATGTCACACAATGAGAAGACCAAACCTAAGGATAATAGGTAGAGAAGAGAGCAAAGACTCCCAACGCAAAGGGCCAGTGAATATCTTCAACAAAATCATAGAAGAAAACCTCCCTAACCTAAAGAAAGAGATGCCCATAAACCAACAGGAAGCCTAAAGAATCCCAAATAGATTGGATCAGAAAAGAAACTCCTCCTGTCACATAATAATCAAAACACCAAATACACAAAACAAAGACAGAATATTAAAAGCAGTAAGGAAAAATGGTCAAGTAACATATAAAGGCAGACCCCTCAGAATTACACCAGACTTCTCAACAGAGACTTTAAAAGTCAGAAGATCCTAGATAGATGTCATACAGACACTAAGAGAACACACATGACAGCCCAGACTATTATACCCAAAAAACTTTCAATTACCATAGATGGAGAAACCAAGATATTCCATGACAAAACCAAATTTGCACAATATCATTCCCCAAATCCAGCCACACAAAGGATAATAGATGGAAAATTCCAACACAGGGAGGGAAACTACACGCTAGAAAAAGCAAGAAAGTAATCTAATTTCAACTAAGCCAAAAGAAGATAGCCACACAAACATAATTCCATCTCTAACAACAAAAATAACAGGAAGCAACAATCACGAGTCCTTAATATCTCTTAACATCAATGGACTCAATTCCCCAATAAAAAGACATAGACTAACAAACTGGATACTTAAAGAGGACCCAGCATTTTGCTGCATACAGGAAACACACCTCAGTGACACAGACACTTCCTCAAAGTAAAAAAATTCCAAGCAAATACCACCCAAGAAACAAGCTGAAGTAATCATTCTAATATCAAATAAAATCAATTTTCAACCAAAAGTTATCAAAAAAGATAAAGAAGGATACTTCATACTCATCATCCAAAAAAATCTACCAAGATGAACTCTCAATTCTTAACATCTATGTTCCAAATGTAAGGGCACCCACATTCATGAAAGAAACTTTATTAAAACTCAAAGCACACATTGTTCCTCATACAATTATAGTGGGAGACTTCAACATCCCACTCTCATCAATGGACAGATCATGGAAACAGAAACTAACCAGAGACACAATGAAACTAACAGAAGTTATGAACCAAGTGGATTTAACAGATGTCTATAGAACATTTCATCCTAAAACAAAAGACTATAACTTCTTCTCAGCACCTCATGGTATCTTCTCCAAAATTGACCATATAATCGGTCACAAAACAGCCCTCAACAGATACAAGAAGACTGAAATAATCCCATGCATCCTATCAGATCACCACGGACTAAGGCTGGTCTTCAATAACAACAAAAACAACAGAAAGTCCACATATACACGGAAACTGAACAACCCTCTACTCAATGGTAACTTGGTCAGGGAAGAAATAACAAAAGAAATTAAAGACTTTGTAGAATTTAATGAAAATGAAGACACAAACATATGGGACACAATGAAATCAGTGCTAAGGCAAAAACTTATAGCTCTGAGTGCCTCAAAAAACAAGCAAACAAACAAACAAAAACAAAAACAGAAAAACAAAAACAAAAAACATGGAGAGGGCTGGAGAGATGGCTCAGTGGTTAAGAGCACCAACTGCTCTTCCTGAGGTCCTGAGTTCAATTCCCAGCAACCACATGGTGGCTCACAACCATCTGTAATGAGATCTGATGCCCTCTTCTGGTGTGTCTGAGGACAGCTACAGTGTACTCATATACAATAAAAATAAAATCTTAAAAAAAAAAGCATGGAGAAAGAATACACTAGCATCTTAACAGCACATCTGAAAGCCCTGTAACAAAAAGAACCAAATACAAGAGGAGTAGGGGGCAAGAAAGAATTCAACTCAGAGCTGAAATCAACCAAGTAGAAACAAAGAGAACTATATAAAGAATCAACAAAACCAGGAGCGGATTCTTTGAGAAAATCAACAAGATTGATAAACTTAGGTAGACTAATCAGAGGGGACAGAGACAGTATTTTAATTAAGAAAATCAGAAAAGAAAAGGGAGACATAACAGAAACAGAGGAAATTCAAAAATTCATCAGATCCTACCACACAAAAGCCTATATTCAGCAAAACTGAAAAATATGGATGAAATAGACACGTTTCTAGACAGATATCAGGTACCAAAGTTAAATCAGGATCAGATAAACTATATAAACAACCCCATAACTCCTAAAGAAATAGAAGCACTCATTAAAAGCCTCCCAACCAAAAAAAGCCCAGGACAAGAATGGGTTTAGTGCAGAATTCTATCAGCCCTTCAAAGAAGACCTAATACCAATGTTCTTCAAACTATTCCACAAAATAGACACAGAAGGAACACTACTCAATTCCTTCTATGAAGCCACAATTATACTTGTACCTAAACTACAGAGACCAAACAAAGAAGGAGAACTTCAGGCCAATTTCCCTTATGAATATTGATGCAAAAATAATCAATAAAATTCTAACAAACTGAATCTAAGAACACATCAAAATTATCATTTACAACAATCAAGTAGGCTTCATCCCAAGATGCAGGGATAGTTCAATATAAGGAATTCCATCAATGTAATCCACTATATAAACAAAATCAAAGAAAAAACCCACATGATCATCTCATTAGACATTGAAAATCATTTGACAAAATTCAAGACCCCTTCATGAAAAAAGTCTTGGAAAGATCAGGAATTCAAGTAAAAACAATATACTGCAAACCAGTAGCCAAAATCAAATTAAATGGAGAGAACCTTGAAGCAATTCCACTAAAATCAGAGACAGGCAAGGCTGTCCACTGTCTCCCTACTTATTCAACATAGTACTTGAAGTCCTAGCCAGAGCAATCAGACAACGAAAGGAGGTCAAAGGGATACAAATTGGAAGGGAAGAAATCAAATTATCACTATTTGCAGATGCTATGATAGTGTACTTAAGTGACCCCAAAAGTTCCATCAGAGAACTACGAAACCTGATGAACAACTTCAGCAAAGTGTCTGGGTATAAAACTAACTTAAACAACTCAGTAACCTTCCTCTACTCAAAGGACAAACACACTGAGAAAGAAATTATGGCAATGACACCCTTCACAATAGTCACAATAATATAAAATATCTTTGTGTAACTCAAGCAAGTGAAAGATCTGCATAAGAACTTTAAGTCTCTGAAGAAAGAAATTATGGATCTCAGAAGATGGAAAGATCTCCCATGCTCATAGATTGGCAGGATTAATATAGTAAAAATGGCCATTTTACCAAAAGCAATCTACAGATATAATGCAATCCCCATCAAAATTCCAACTCAATTCTTCATAGAGTTAGAAAGAGCAATTTGCAAATTCATTTGGAATAACAAAAAACCCAGGATACCACAAACTATTCTCAACAATAAAAGAATTTCTGGGGAAATCACCATCCCTGAACTTAAGCTATATAACAGAACAATGGTGATTTTAAAAAAAAAATTGCAAAGCATTTGACAAAATTCAACACCCCTTCATGATAAAAGTCCTGGAAAGATCAGGAATTCAAGGCCCATATCTAAACATAGTAAACACAATATACAGCAAACCAGTAGCTAACATCAAACTAAATGGAGAGAAACTTGAAGCAATCCCACTAAAATCAGGGACTAGACAAGGCTGTCCACTGTCTCCCTACTTATTCAATATAGTTCTCGAAGTCCTAGCCAGAGCAATCAGACAGTGAAAAGAGGTCAAAGGGATACAAAGGGATACAAAAAACCCAGGAGGGCGAAAACTATACTCAACAATAAAAGAACTTCTGGGGGAAACACCATCCCTGAACTCAAGCAGTATTATAGAGCAATAGTCATAAAAACTGTGTGGTATTGGTACAGAGACAGGCAGATAGACCAATGAAATAGAATTGAAGACCCAGAAATGAACCCATACACCTATAGTCACTTGATCTTTGACAAAGGACCTAAAACCATCCAATGGAAGAAAGATAGCATTTTCAAAAAATGGTGCTGATTCAACTGGAGTCCGCATGTAGAAGAATGCAGATCGATCCATTCTTTTCACCATGTACAAAGCTTAAATCCAAATGGATCAAGCTCCTCCACATCCACCAGATACACTCAAACTAATAGAAGAAAAAGTGGGGAAGAGTCTCGAACACATGGGCACTGGGGAAAATTGCCTAAACAAAACACCAATGGCCTATGCTCTAAGATCAAGAATCGACAAATGGGACCTCATAAAACTGCAAAGCTGCTGTAAGGCAAAAGACACTGTCATTAGGACAAAACAGCAACCACCAGATTGGGGAAAAGATCTTTACCAATCCTACATCTGATAGAGGGCTAATATCCAATATATACAAAGAACTCAAGAAGTTAGACTCCAGAGAGCCAAATAACCCTATTAAAAATGGGGTACAGAGCTAAACAAAACATTCTCAGGTGAGGATTATCAAATGGCCAAAAAGCACCTAAAGAAATGTTCAACACCCTTAGTCATCAGGGAAATGCAAATCAAAACAACCATGAGATTCCACCTCATACCAGTCAGAATGACTAAGAACAAAAACTCATGTGACAACAGATGCTGGTGAGGATGTGGAGAAAGAGGAACATTCCTCCATTGTTGGTGGTATTGCAAACTGGTACGACCACTCTGGAAACCAGTCTGGAGGTTCCTCAGAAAATTAGACATTCTACTACTTGAGGACCCAGCTATACCTCTCTTGGGCATATACCCAAAAGATGCCCCAACATACAACAAAAGTACATGCTCCACTATGTTCACAGCAGCCGTACTTATAATAGCCAGAAGCTGGAAAGGACCCAGATGCCCTTCAACAGAGGAATGGATTAAAAAAAAGTGGTACATTTACACAATGGAATATTACTCAGCTATCAAAAACAATGACCTCATGAAATTCATAGGCAAATGGAATGAACTAGAAAATATCATCCTGAATGAGATAACTCAATCACAGAAAAACACACTTGGTACACACTCATGGATAAGTGGATATTAGCCCAAAAGCTCAGATTACCCAAGATGCAATCCACAGATCACAGGAAGCTCAAGAAGAAGGATGACTGAAATGCGGATGCTCCCACTCCTTCTTAGAGGGAAAATAAATATCCACAGGAGGGGATATGGAAGCAAAGTTTAGAGCAGCAACTCAAGGAATGGCCACTCAGAGCCTGGCCCACATGCGGCCCATATAGATATAGATATAGATTAGATGATGTAGATGTAGATATAGATTAGATATAGATAAAGATATAGATATAGATATAGATATAGAGCCACCAAAACTAGATAAGATTGATGAAACTAAAAATTCGCATGCTGAAAGGGACCAGATATAGATCTCTCCTGAGAAACACATCCAGAGCATGTCCAATACAGAGGTCAATGCTAGCAGCAAACCACTGAACTGAGAACAGGACCCCCTTGGGGGGAATCAGAGGAAGAATTGAAAGAGGTGAAGGAGCTTGCAACCCCATAAGAACAACAATGCCAACCAACCAGAGCTTCCAGGGACTAAACCACTACCGAAAGACTATACATGGACTGACCCAGGGCTCCAACTGCATATGTAGCAGAGAATAGCCTTATTGGGGCACCAGTGGAAGAGGAAGCCCTTGGTCCTGCCAAGGTTGGACCCCCAGTGCAGGGGAATATGGGGGGCAGTAAGGGGGATCTTTGAGGGAAATACCCATGTGGGGGAGGGGGAGGGGAGGGGGATGGGGCTTATTGACAGGAAACCGAGAAGGGGAATAACATTTGAAATGTAAGTAAAGAAATATATCTAACAAAAAAATTTTAAAGATTGCACTCTATTGTTACAGAGACAGGCAGGTAGATCAATAGAATAGAATTGAAGACCTAGAAATGAACCCATACACCTATGGTCACTTGATCTTTGACAAAGGAGCTAAAACCATTTAGTGGGAAAAAAAGACAGCATGTTCAACAAATGATGCTGGTTCAACTTGCAGTCAGCATGTAGAAGAATGCATATCAATTCATTCTTATCTCCTTATACAAAGCTCAAGTCCAAGTGGATCAAGGACTTCCATATAAAACCAGATACACTGGATCTAATAGAAGAGAAAGTGGGCAAGAGTCTCAAACACATGGGCAAAGGGGAAAATTTCCTAAATAGAATACCAATGGCTTATGCTCTAAAATCAAAAATTGACAAATGGGACCTCATAAAATTGAAAAGCTTTACTAAAGCAAAGGACACTATCAATAAGAGATAAGGCAATCCACACATGGGGAAAAGATCTTTACCAACCCTACATTGGATAGAGGACTAACATCCAAAGTATACAAAGAACTCAAAAAGTTAGACTCCAGAGAACCAAATAATTCTATTCAAATGGGGTACAGAGCTAAACAAAGAACTCACAGCTGAGGAATATTGAATGACTGAAAAGCACCTAAAGAAATGTTCAACATCCTTAGTCATCAGTGAAATGTGACTCAAAACAACCCTGAAATTCCACCTCACACCAGTCAGAATGGCTAAGATCAAAAACTCCAGTGACAGCAGATGCTGGCGAGGATGTGGAGAAAGAAACTCCTCCATTGTTGGTGGGATTGCAGACTGGTACAACCACCCTGGAAATCAGTCTGGGTTCTCAGTAGTATGTTTCTGGACATAGTACTACCGGAGGACCCAGCAATACCACTCCTGTGCGTATATCCAAAAGTATATGTTATACTCCAACATATAACAAGGACCCATGCTCCACTATGTTCATAGCAGCCTTACTTAAAATAGGCAGAAGCTAGAAAGAGCCCAAGTGTCCCTCCACAGATGAATGGAAACAACAGTAGAGTACTGCTCAGGCATTAAAAGACAATGACACCATGAAATTCACAGGCAAATGTATGGAACTAGAAAATTTCATCTTGAGTGAGGTAACCCAGTCACAAAAGAACACACATGGTATGTACTCACTGATAAGTAGATGTTAGCCCAAAACCTCGAAATACCCAAGAAAGAATTCACAGACCACATGAAGCTCAAGAAGGAGGAAGATCAAAGTGTGGATGCTTCAGCCCTTCTTAGAAGGGGGAACAAAATACTCACAGGAGATAGAAGGTGGGAGGGACTTGGGAGGAAGAGAGGAGGGGGAAGGAGAAAAGGTAGCAGGTATGGGAGGAGATGGGAGGGTGTCAGGAAGTTGAAAGGAGATATGTAGAGATGCCAGGACAGTAGGGGTCTCCCAGGACCCAACAGGGATGACATTGGCTGAAATTCCAAGAAGAAGTAAGGAATAACCTATGGAGACCATGTCCGGAGGTTGGGCAGGGACCCTGGTTGGGGGATGGGGTTACTCATCTCCAGATTTTTGATCAAGGTTTGCTCCTGTCTAAAGGAAATGTAGAGACAAGGTGTGGAGCAGAGGCTGAGGGAAGGGCTATCCAGAGACTGCCCCTCCTGGGGATCCAAACCCAGACACTATTGCTGATGCCAAGAAGTGCGTGCTGACAGTAGCCTGATATACCTGTCTCCTGAGAGGCTCTGCCTGAGCCTGACAAATACAGAGGCTGATGCTTGAGGTCAACCATTGAACTGAGCATGGGTTCCCCAATGGAAGGGTTGGGGAAAGGACTGAAGGAACTGAAGGGGTTTGCAACCCCATAGGAAGAACAACAATACCAACCAACCAGACACCCCTCCTGAGCTCCCAGGGATTAAACCACCAACCAAAGAGTACACATGGAGAGACCCATAGCTCCAGCTGCATATGTAACAGAGGATGGCACTGTCTGGCATCAATGGGAGGAGGGGCCCTTGGTCCTGTGGAGGCTCGATGCCCCAGTGTAGGGGAATGCTAGGGAGGTGAAGCCGGAGTGGTTAGGTGGATGAGGGAGCACCCTCATAAATGCAGGGGGAAGAGGGAGGGGAGAGAGTGTGGAGGGGAAACTGGGAAAGAGGATAACATTTGAAATGTAAATAAATAACATATCCAACAAAATAAATAAATTAAATGCAAGGTTGTCAAGTGCAAAAAAAATTAAAAGAGTAAGGCTTTATTTTTTTAGTGATGAAATGAAAAATGGAGCACCAGTGTTTGTGAAGCAGGCAATCAGTGATAATTAATCGATTAAACAACTGATTAAGCTACTAATGACAACTGATCTATTAACCAACTGTGGCTAACAAAAATAACCAACAATACTAATTTCCTGTTGTTTGAATTATACTTTTCAATGCTAGTGACCAACGGCAGGCCTCACGCTTAGAGCTTTACCCTCCTGGGTTCACAGTGGAAAATGTGGAGCTCTCATCTGTACTTCGGTTCTAGTAATGGCCAGTGTGATGCCCAGTTCAGATATTGAGCTAAGGCATAATCGATCCTGGCATCTTCTCATTTCAGCCTGAAAATATTCTTAACACCGCTTATATATCTTGCAACACAGAGTGGCACCAATTGGGGTAGCCAGTCAGAACCCAGAAACAAAAGAGGTTCCAGGAAGCCGTAATAACTTAGCACACTGGGCCTTGGAATAGTTGCCTGACGCACAGTAGGTGCTTGGTGAATAGACACCCCCACACAGTTATCTACAGCTAGATACCTTGCTTTGCCAGCTGCCATAGTTGATGACACACACGTTTCTTAGCTACTTCTAATAAGCTAGAAGAGTTCCTAGAAGAAAGTTGGATTAAAGAGGTCTTTATTTTAAAAAGCATGAATTGACCAACATCCTAGTGATAGCGTGTAAGGACTTCTTGGTGGAGACAAGCAGTTACATGGGACCAACTCACAGTCTAAACTGTGAATTGGAATAGGGCATTTGCAGTCTTTATCTCTTAATAAATACGAATATTGTAAATAGATTCTACCCTAAATATATCCCCATACCAAATAATAGAGCATAGTGATCTTCCTGTTTTGGAAAAGGGCCTGGGCATTTTATGGATTAAAGTCAAACGTTAAAGATGCTGTCTTCTCTGTCTGCTCCTAACGTCTAGACAGCTGCCAAGACGAAGTTATTTCTATTCCTTCATACAAAGGACAGAAAATGGTTCAGAAATGTGTGATCTTTCAATAACCAGAAAGTCCAAGGTTTTAGGTGGTGTTTTAGGTCATTCATAAATTTTTCTGTCTTTGTAACAACAGAGGAATTTCTTAAAGGATCAGCCCAAAACAACTGCATGATGTAACTTCCCCTCAGGGAAACCACAGGCAGTTATAGCATAAACAATCCTATCCTCCCAACAAGCCAAAAAGTGATTGGGGATGTTGTATGCACACTTGGGGCTATGAAAAAGAGGACATTAAAAATTTCCCTTCTATTAAAAATAGATTTTTTTCTCACACGATTTATCATGATTATGGTTTCTCCTTTCTCTACACTTCCCACAACCTCCTCATCTCACCTCTCATCTAGATCCACCTCTTTCTGTCTCTCATTAGAAAAGTACAGGCTTCTAAGAGATAATAACATGATAAAATATAATAAAACAAGACAAAACCTAACATACCAAAATATACCAACATGGACAAAATGAACAGAAGGAAAAGAACCCCCAAAAGAAGGCACAAGAAACAGAGACCCACTTGTTCAAACACTCAGAAATTCAGGAAAACACTAAACTGGAAGCCATAATACGTATTCAAAGGATCTGTAGAATGAAAAAGGAAAAGAGAAATATATTCATAAAATGAAGCAAAAAAATAATATAAACTTTTTGAAAAAGGAAAATCCCAGACATGATGTTATGAAATCAAGAACCTCCAGATACACTGTTGAGTTCACGTTCTGTTGGCCATCTACCGCTAAGCATGCAGCTGGCCTTTAAGAGAAGATTGTTTTCCTGGGGAGACTTCTTACAGGGAACTAAATTTTCATTTGCAGACGGTTATCAATTGGAGATAGCCTCTGGGTTAGGGATGAGGAACCCAACCGGTGCACACCCACACAGGCCCTGTCCATGCTACCTCAGTGTCTGTGAGTTCATATCTGCATCAACCCTGTTTATTTAGAGGTCCTTGTTTGCTTGGTGTTCTCTAACACACAACCCAGGGCCTTACACTCTTTCTACCGACTAGAACACAGTTTTGGTTTTTTGTTTGTTTGTTTGTTTGTTTTTGTTTTATGTAGCCTTTGAGCATCTCCTGATAAGGAATATCTCCCTTAGCTGTGAAAATGCTGACCAAAATCTCAGGATTTAAGAGCAATTGCTAATCTCGCAGAGGACCCGGATTCATTTCCCCAGCACTCGTGTGGTGACTTATAACCATCTATGCCTCCCGCCCCAAGAGATCCACTGCCCTCTTCTAGCCTCCTCAGATATCGGGCATCCATGTGGTACACATGCATACATCAAAGCAAAACATGCAAGTAGAACAAAAGCAAATAAATCCTAAAAATTCTAAATAGCACCCATTTAGTACTTACTGTGTTCAATAAACCCTGTGGCTTTATCTGGGTTACTGTAGCTATTGGTCACAAAAATTCCACAAAAACGTTGTCATTGTTATCCCCACTTACCAGAGAGGCAAGTAAGTCCTAGAGAAGCAGATGCATAACTGATATGTTACAAGGCAAGATTCAAAACCACAGGCCTCTGACCAGAACTGCTGTGCTAGTCTTCAATCTATTTTATTTTATTTTACATTATTTGCTTCTTTACAAACCCTGCGTCCTTATAAACATGAGGCTTTTGTTCTTTTCCTTCTCCATTCCTTCAATCAATTATCGTGCTTAAAAGCATTTCTCCAGTGAGTACCTTAGAATCAGGCCGCCTCTGTCCTGAAGGAACTACAAACTGGTGACTTCTGATATATCCCACCCTATTCCTGGGCATGCCCCTACCATGTAATGGTGCTTTCTGTTTTGAATGTCACATATTCAACTCCTAAGCAAGAGCTATACACGTTTGGGGAAGAATTTAAAATCTATTACCTTAGAAATTGTGGACATAAATACCTTTGTTAGATCCCTAAAATCCAAACTGACTCTTACTACAGGACTGAACCACATTGACATACCTCTCTAAGCTCCTTCCCAGAATCCCCATGCCACCCCGTGGACATTTGAGCGCAGGCCAGAAGCTGACACGGAAGTGGGTTGTGCCAATCTGTAAGGAAGAGCGAGCAGAGCAGAGGAAGCCAAGGAAGACCGAGGCAGGGCTTGCCAAGAGTATGTCTGAACTGAGCCAGCTACACGGACACTGAGAGGCCAAGTCTTCTAAGTTCAGACTCCATTTTAGAGAACCTGACCTAAGTTTGAACTCACGTAAACTAACAGGTTGCCCCCCAACAATACCCAAGCCTAGCTCCGGTCTCTAGGCTAATCCCAAACAAGATGAGCATCTCCAGGGGATTGACCCAACAAACCTGTACCCGCAGGTTACAAGACTGCCCCCTGCCTAACGACCACCAACGCAGAGGGGAGCAGAAATTAATTATGATATGACTCCCAGCAGCAGCCAATTGTGTTAAAGGCCATAGCAACTTCCCAATTAGATGCATGCACGTTCATCCACACTTGCTGCTTATTATAAAGCCCTGCACCAATAGATATTCAGGGCTCCCCCCGCCCACAAACCCACCCTGTATGATGGCGGTGCATTGCAGGGGCCTGGGCTAGCTCAAATAGAATAAAGACCTGGCTGTATGTTGCATCAGATTGGTTCCTGTCTATTGGGGGTGGGTATGGAGGGGGGAACAATCACTACACTTCCCTGTCACTACAACACAACACAAGGTGCTCAAAAGGTCTCACCACATTCTTTACTGCTTGACCTTCGACCCTTTTAAATACTTACTGATAACTGCAGCAAGCATCTTGTCTTTCCGTCGTCCAATGAGCAATGCGAGTTCCAGTTGCCCCTCTCTATCCGTGGCTTTGCGGTCTTCAAATTCACTGCCTCAAGCACTGCCCAAGAAGTATTAAACGGAAAACCTCAGAAAGATACAATGTGCGTTTTCTATTGCTAACCGTTCTAAACAGGATAATGAAATCTACTATGCTTCCCTATTGGGATGTGAACTATGAATTGTGCTGTTTAAATGCTACCCCCGTTAGCCCCTTAAAAGCCAGCTCAATTACCAGAGCAACTGTTGTATTACAACACTTCTGCTCAGGATGCCTTTATTTTATTTAATAATGGTCAAAAAACATAAGACCAGTGGTTCCAACAATAGGAAGATACAAAGGGAAGTAATCAAGTGCTTCTTTTCAGTGAAATTATGCAAGTTTGCAGTTCATATACATATATAAAGAAAACCGCTTTACATGAGGTTTCAAATATCCCCCCCCCCCCCGGAGATCTTGGAAGGGATCCCTACCATGTATAACTGGTTCTGGGTCAGAGCAACGGAAAGGACTTGACTATTTTCGAGTTTTAGCCACTTAGTTCAAGTCTAAGAGCTTTTACTTTAATTCTGGATGAGGTGAGAAGCCACTGAGAGGCTTTTAACAGAGCAATAAAAAATAAATATTTATTGTTTATTTCAGTCACTCTGGCTCCTGCTGAGTGAGGTGCTGGTGAGTCAACCCAGGGACAGGGGGAAAAGATGGCCTAAGTTTTCGAAGATAAAGTGAGAAACACGCCGTGGGTGGGAATGGTGACACATGCCTTCACTCTCAGCACTTGGGAGTCAGAGGCAGGTAGATCATTGTGAGTTTCAGTTCAGCCTGATCTACATAGGAAGACCGTGTCTCCAAATAAAAAAGAAGAAGAAAGAAGGAGGAGGAGGAGGAGGAGGAGGAGGAGGAGGAGGAGGAGGAAGAGGAAGAGGAAGAGGAGGAGGAGGAGGAAGAGGAAGAGGAAGAGGAGGAAGAAGAGGAAGAAGAAGAAGAGGAAGAAGAAGAAGAAGAAGAAGAAGAAGAAGAAGAAGAAGAAGAAGAAGGAAGAAGAAGGAAGAAGAAGAAGAAGAAAGAAACCAAAAAGCGGTGCTAGATGGGAACTAGCACGTAAGAGAAAGGGGAACGTTTGGAAGACTTTCAGTTTGGGACCTGAGCACTTGACATAGAGGAGCCACAGAAAATGTGAGCTTGGAGTCCCAGAGACCAGGAAGGAGTCTGTTCGTGGAGACATTAGCGTTGAGTAAGTGGATACGCCAGTCTGAGGCTCGGTGCAGGCTAGAGGAATACAGTTAGAGATGAGGAAAGGCAAGGGAACCGGGCAAGGACAGGAAGCAGAAGGAAAGTCAAAGGAAGTGGTAAGAAGCAAAAAGAAAATCAAAGGTGGTAGCCGGGGGTTAAGAAAAGAGGTGCGCCATTTGTGCCCAGTGGCCATGCGCGTCGAATGCCAATACTTGTGAGGATTCGAATACAGCTGGAAAATTGCCTGGCCACTGAATTTAGCAAGATGGGGATTTTTAAAAATGCCTTTCTGCGGCACTGGAGAGGTGGCTCAGTGATTAAGACCAGGATAACCACGGTTCAAGTCCCAGCACCCAGATGGTTCCTCATAACCATATCTAACTCCCTTTGCAAGGGAGTCCAACGCCTTCTTCTGGCCCCCACAGGCACTGCATGCGTACAGTGCACAGACGTACATGCCAGCAAAACGTGCATAGGAATAAAATAATGAAATAAACAATTAAAAATAAATATAAAATAAAAACCCTTCACTCTGATATTGGGATCCTTCTCATCAAAATGTGAAATTTAACTGTGTCAACATTTTTTTTTGCGAACCTTCTCATCAATATCCAGATATTAATGTAATTAAATCTTCATCTTTTTAAATGTTTATCATTTCCATTCTTACTAACACTATAACTTAGTTCAGGCCCCTGTTCCCCTAGGACTGGATTATTGAGTAAGCTGGAAGAGTCCCTTGTTTGTTCCCACCAACAACCCATCCTGATTAGTCACTCTGGAACAAAGATTTTCTTGAGGAGGTCCCAGATTCTCTGGCTTTTCTCCCAGCATGCTGAGAATTTTTTCTTACCCATTTCCTCACTGTTATTATTTTTTTTTTGAAAGGAAAAGTCCCCTACACAAGATGATATGCTTGAACAATTGTTCTCCAGCTGGTAAAGCCATTCGCGGAGGTTGTAGAACATTTTGGCCCTAGACAGCAGCCAGCAGACTGGGTCACAGGTCACAAGTCAGGGCCATCTCTCTGCTTCCTGACTGCAGCAGAAATGTAGTCAGCACCTCCTGCTCCCACAGAGGCAGCTGCAGGCTGCTCCCTCCTTCGTGAATTCCCTGTGGGTGTGGACTGTACAGCCTCACCCATGAGGCAAAGTACAGCATTCTTCCACCAAGCTTCTGTCAGGTGCACTATCACAGCCTCTAGTAGGCCTACCTAGCACAGCCATGTGCTTCTGACATGCCGCGTGTCCCCGTATATTTCCCAACATTAACCATCTTCTTTAATTCCACAGAGACGAGTCTTCCAGTATAACCACAGGTGAGAGTTACTCAGGAGCCCCTCTGTTCTCATAAGGGCTCAGTCTCTGTTGATTTAAAGGGCAATTCGAGATAGTGAAACACAATGGTGCTGACTATCGGCAGATGGAAAAACTGATGTTTTCTAAGAAAGCATAAGCTGTCCAAGTGACTAGAGTCAAGTGAGTTTTTAAAGTGACAGTACCAAATACTAGCAAATGCCTGGCTAGAACTCTCATCTGCTGTCGTAGGTTTGTAAAGCTGTGGAGGAAGTTCTTTCATAAACAACTACTTCATATAGGACCCAGCGATCTAACTCTTAAGTGTTTACTGCAACAGGATTCAAACATACCTCCCCACCCAACCCTATACACAAGACAACTACAAATAAAATGTCTATAATAGCAACCTCATTGTCCATAGTCTCCAAAACTGGGGGCGATCCAAACGACCATGAGATGGCGAAGGGGTAACTAGAATTCTCCTCTTAAATAAAAAGAAGAACTAAGCTGAAGTGTATCAGTAACGTGCAGAATCTCAAAACAACATTCTAAGTAAAAGCGGCTGGGTCTAAAAGGCCACAAAATCCAATGGTTCCCTTTAGCTGGCATTTAAGAAAAGATCGGCCGATATAGACAGAGCACACACAAGGGTTTGCCAGGGACTGGTGGAGGGTAGAGCCTGTGATTACAAAAGAAGATGAGGGAGCTCTCCCATGTGATGGAAAGCACACTGCAGTGACAGTCACAGTGACTCCATGACTAAGTCAACTGTCCCAAGTCCTAAACACGCACAAGGCATGCACTGGCTGCTTATAAACATTTTATGAATCTGACTTTAGGAATGAAGTTCCACGAGGACGATGCTTTATTTACCGGCCTAACTGCAGCATCTATTAACTATAAATAAAAATTACGAAATCATTAATAAGAAGAAAGATAGGGAAGAACAAAGTCAAAGAGGAAAGGGAAGGAAAGAGAGGGGACAAACAAAGACAGAAAAGAAAGGGGACAGAAGAATCTAACTGTGAATTCTGGTTTGACAAATTTTAAGAATTTTTTTAAGATTTATATATTTATGTATTATATATAAGTACACTAGAGCTGTCTTCAGACACACCAGAAGAAGGAATCAGATCTCATTACAGATGGCTGTGAGCCACCACGTGGTTGCTGGGATTTGAACTCAGGACCTTTGGAAGAGCAGTCAGCGCTCTCAAACCACTGAGCCACCTCTCTAGCCCCAAATTTTTAGATTCTTAAATACATAAATTCTGTAACTAGAATATAGCTTATCCCATACATGCAAGTTTCAGAATTTGCTTATTAAACACATGACTTGAGATGTATCAAATATCATACTTTTGGACTTCGTTTTTATAATCTGGAGTATAGAATAATTGTAAGCACAGGAGACATAGGAAAGGCGTATTTTTACATGTTAAAATAGTGCAAGCTAGAAGTTCAAAATGAGTTGCTCAAGCGCATACCCAAGTTTCTCAATATAGAGTCTGCTAAGTGAACACTAGTGAGTTCAAACAGCAAGAATTTAAATATTAGGAAGAATTGCTTGTAAATGGCTGGTATGTTTTGTGCCAAACCTCTGCTACACGGCTACAGTGAGAACTCGGGCTCTGTTCAGTCCCAGAGGGTATCGTATGGAGGACACTTTAGTTAGCAGCACACTTTTAAAAAAAATAACTGCAACCAAGAACAACTGACTTAATGAGAAAAAAAGTGCTGGAAAAGAAAAATGCTAGCAGCCCAGTATTCTATGTTATCGACAAACAAGAGTGGCATTGGAACCTCTAAAGACCAGGGAGGGCGTGTCCTTTTGAGGAAATCTCTCGTTAACTATGAAATGTTGAAAGAAAATGAAAAACATCGATAAATTCTATGAAATGCTGGGACAATTGAGGTTTCTGAATGCCTGATTTCAGAATTACTTTTTTTAAGATCCAAGAATTGGGGAAATAATTCTCTGTGAAAACTAAGTTCAAGCCAATGAAAGTATTCAGAAATTGATCAAGGAGACAGCTGGTTTCAATATTCAAACTATGTCAGCATGGGGGTTAGGGGAGGACAAGCAATCTTTTAAAGAAACACACACACACACACACACACACGCTAGGTGGAGTAGAGGCAACCAATTAGGTGTATGCATGTTGTATGTTTGCAAACTTTTCTTACATCTGGCATCTTAAGTGGGTTACTACCCATCAAGATGACTATCTTAAGAACTTGGCCTAGATTGAGACCAGCCAATCAGAGCATGTACAGGATTTCAGTCCCAACTGGGTGCTAACCAATACAGCATAGGGTAGGATACTGCGGTCTAAGTTCATACGGGGCACCTGGAGTCTGAAGCCATTTCTGAGAATTCAGCTGTGTTTTAGAATCTAGTCTACTACAAAATGGAAACTATAAACAAGATGGAGTCTCTGAAGTTAAAGAGGCCCCCAACAACATGTCATTATCGGCCCGTCTTGCAATGTCAGCAATAGTCTGTCACTATTAAATCAAGCCTCCTCCATTCCCCAGAGGTTACTTATTTGTGCCAGAAGTCAGACCGGAAACACAGACCCTATCTTTCTGAGAAAAAGCAGGAATAGTAGTAAACAATGCTGATATATAAACCATACAATAAAACCAGGAAACAAGAATACAAAAATCAAGTAAGCATAAGAATATTCAACCTCATTGGAAATTTGAGTGGTCACCGTTCAACGACAAGTTTTGTTGGCAAGATAGAAATCCCTAGTGCAGTTACGAGTACTCAGGGGAACTTTCGCGCGTCACTGTTGTGAGTATAAACTATCACTGGAAAGATTTTTGGAGTTATTTACTTGGGTTGTCAAGAGCCAACAAGTTAATAACTAGCAGGTGATCTTCCTGAGATGGTCTGTCTTGGATTAAAATATGTACCGTCTTGTGATGCTATATCAACAAGTGAGATGACTTCTTAATCCTTAATGATGATCCTATAAGAATTCCTAGATTTATAGTAATTATTAAGGTCTTTTAATGACACTGCTATTAAAACCTTTCTGATAGTCACAACGGAGATGAGAACTCTGCCAGTCTTTATTTTCACGAGTTAATTGCTTCTGAGATAGCAGGCATCTACCACTCAGAGCACATTCCAAAAGGTTGTAAAACCATTGACCAAAGGTCATAATGGGGGAATTAACTATTTATTATAGGCTAGGACAGAAGATAAAATATTGACTGGTTTATCTACACAAAACTTCACTAATAACGTAGTTATGGTTTTTAACTCTACATGCACCTGTGGAACTGTGACAGGTGATGGATGTTTAGCCACATAAATACACCTGATGAATATGCATGTTTAAGATGTGAATGTATGTGTAAACTTGTGATGAACTTTCTACCATGTGATCATGAATGCTGAAAGATGTGTAAGTGCTGAGGACGTAGAAAGAGGTCATTCCACTTTCCCCCTTTGTCTTAGAGAGCCTTCATATGAAACGTTTTACAACTTAGAAATAAACACTGAATTCACTTTTCAAAGTGTTCCTTTTTCTTCCTGGGGACTTCAACTAGCAGGCTGAAAGTTAGAGCTGTGCAGTTCCTGCAGAGATAGAACAAAGGCCAATTAATACCCCTGCTGTTAGGCTAATGGTGTTAGTCACCTAAGCCAGAAGTTTTTAACCCTAAGAATATGCAAAAAGGTTTTTTAGGACTTTTAGAAGTTATCATCTGTATTCAGTATATTTAGAGAGCTAGAACATCTGGAGATCATCAGTCTTTAAAGCCATACCAGAGTCCCACTCTGTGTCTCATTTCAACCCACTCTAGGCCAGGAGGTTCCCAACACTGGGTTGCTTGTCTATAATGTTCATATATTTGACAAGTCATTGTAAACTCAAATGGTCACCCAGTAATTAAGCAGGAATATAGGAAAATAAGAAGCAAAATGTCATGAACTGCCATTTTTGTTTTGTAGATAATGAGAAGCATTTTAAATGCATCAGAGGCAAGCACATGATTCGTTTATAAAATCACAATATATAACATTTTCAAGTAATATTTTTTTCAAAAGCATTTATACAGAAGAAGTTGCTAAAACGCAATACTAAGTTGGGATTCAAAATCAAGCACTTGGCATATCTTAGCTACAAAATATCCCAAAGCAATTCACTTAAAATACTGGAGGGCCTGGAGAAATGGGACAGTGGTGAAGAGCTCTAGGTGCTCCCCCAGAGGCTTGGGGTTTAATTCCCAGCACCTACAAGTTGTTTACAACCTTCTCCAACTCCATTTCCAGGGGATCTGATCCCATCTCCTGGTCTTCATAGGCACCAGACAACACAGTGCACAGATTTGCATGCAGGCAAGCACTCACATACATAAAATAATAAAGTAATTTCTAAACATTGGAAAAAATAAATAAAAATCATAGTAATAGCTCTCCCCGTGGGTGACAAGATCATGCTTATTGGCTGCCTGGGGGTTTGTTTAACTTTGGTTAAATACTTCTCTTTTTTTACCCAGGGATGCATTGAAAACAATGTCATAGGCCACATTTAAAGACTATTGGTTAGCAAAAGAATCTGCAAAATAATACACATTAGCATGTGCTAGGATACAACTCAGTTGCACAATGCAAGCCAAGTAGGAATGCAGCCTTGGCTTCAATGGCCTGCGGATAAACGACAGAAGCACGTAAGATTCAACACCATTTAAATAAGGTGCAAAACCAAGTAAAAATCAAACTCTGTTAGAAGTGAGAACCGAAGATCTTCTTGCAAGAGAGGGTAGAAGGGAACAGGGAGTCTGAGGGAGATAGAGAGATGAGAACTCAGAATTATTCACTTTTTTAAAACGAGTAATTACATTCACTTGTGACAAAGGAATGTCTCTCCATATTTCATAATTAACAAAAATTTGCTTTAAGTCAAGTGTTCCAGTCTACTTTCCAGGAAAAAAGGGGCCAAATTAGATATTTTTAAAAAAAAAACCACACATCTAATTATCTAATTTTATTAGTAAGGAGGTTAATTTGTTCCATCACAGCAAGCCACTTAGTTAAAATACAGCATGAAAGATAAGTAAATAAAGGCTCGGTTATTTAATACAAGCTGGCGTCCCAGAATCTCCTACATGATAATAGTGTTGAGCATTGAATGGCTGACTGAAAAATGCTTGGTGGACCTGTGCCCAAAAAAGAATTAAGACAGAGCCCTGACTCACCTAGGTGTTACCACTGCTGAGAAGAGGAGCAGCTGTTTCCTCCTGTAAGAGGTGAGGTCACCTCCTACAACTCTTCTCGAAATGGGTGGAGAAGAAGGGGAAGTAAAAATGAGCAAGCAGAGAAGGAGAGAAGAACGATGGGTTTGTCCAATTCAATCTCATCCTGGGTGTCCGCAGGAGAGGATTCCCCAAAACACAAGTTCAAGCCCAGAGACCAGCTCTGTGCAGAAGCAGTCTCTGAATGAAGATCCTAGTAAATAAACTATAATGTTGAGAGGTAAAAAGAAAAAAGTATGACAATGAATTTTATTATATTTATGAAGTACGATGTGATGTTTTATTATATGTGTGCACGTGTGTGTGAAGGTGAGAGGTCATATGTGTACGTGTGTGTGTGTGTGTGTAGACAAGAAGTTATATGTGTGCGTGTGTGTGCGCGTGTGTGTGTATGTGTGTGTAGACAAGAGGTCATATTGTGCATGTGTGTGTGTGTGTGTGTGTGTGTGTGTGTGTAGACAAGAGGTCATATTGTGCATGTGTGTGTAGACAATAAGTCATATATGTGCATGTGTGTGTGCATGTGTGTGTGTGTGTAGAGAAGAAGTCATATGTGTGCATGTGTGTGTGTGTAGAGAAGAAGTCATGTGTGTATGTGTGTGTGTGTGTGTGTGTGTGTGTGTAGAAAAGAGGTCATATTGTGTGTGTGTGTGTATAGACAAGAAGTCATATGTGTGCATGTGTGTGTGTGTGTAGGCAAGAGGTCATATTGTGCACGTGTGTGTGTGTGTGTGTGTGTGTAGACAAGACGTCATACGTGTGCATGTGTGTGGAGGTTAGAAGTCATATGTGTGCACATGTGTGCAGAGGTGAGAGGACAATGTCAGCTGTTTCTCCCAGTTGCTTCCCTATCTTCCTTTTGAACACAGGATCTCTTGCTGAACATGGAGCTCAGGAATTAGCTAGACCAACTGACCAATGAGCCCCAGAAATCTTGCCTGAGCCTCCACAGCATTGCAGGCTTTCTTCCTACCTGGGAATTCAAACTCGGGTCCTCATGCAAGCAATCGACTGACTAATCCATCTCTCAGTGTGATGCTTGATTCATGTGTATGCCGAGTAGTGATCAACTCTAGGTAGTCATCATACTCATCTGTAACAGAAATCATCACAATACAAGAAACATGAGAAAAGGAAGCACAGAAGAGGTAGAATATTTAGCAAAGAAAGGACGGAGAGACTTGGGTCTGTTTCTCCTTCCCCTTTATTTTGTTTTTGTAGTCAAGAAACTACCTCCTCCTGAAAGTCCCCAGATAAAAAACATTCGCTTCCTCAATCTTGAAGCAGTGACTCATCTATTCTGCACAGCTGGCCACTTTCCTCTTCTCACAGTGCAAGTGCTTCTACAATGGACCAGAGACGCTAAACGACAAACTTTGTCTCAAGAGTCTAAGCCCAGGGAATTTTTTTTCTGGTGAGTATGAACCAGAAGTATGTGAGAGCAGGAAATGTCTGAGTCACATGGACCAAGCATGAACCTGCTAGGGCACTTGGTTGGGAGTGTGGGAAGGACCCTCTTTGAGTTGACATGTTTCTCTAAACCAACACTCCCAAGTGACAATCACCATTGGTGCAACCTACAGCTTAGCATTGTGGGAGCTATAATCTGCCTGTAGGAGCTTCCCGCACTGCTAAGCAAATTGTGATACACGCTCTTATCTATTGCTACATCAGAGGCAAACACAGAGATGGCCCAAGCCGCAGGGCAGCTGAAGGACAAAACATTTATGAGAAATGCAACCATCTTGCTCTAAAGTTCGACCCTCCCTTTGCTGTTAACTGTTGAAATAGTGCACCCCAAGAAGCTGAAATGTTCCCAGGAATTCTTGTTAGGAGAGGGAAGGGGCAGAAGACTTTTACCAGCCAGAGGAGGAACTTGTTTACCTGAAAGAGACTTGCAGGGAAGACTGGAATAGAAACAGCCGTGGGTAGGCCATGGACCAGGATTGCTTGCCTTCTGTATCTCTTGTCCTACTTGGACCAAACCTCATGTCAGGATCCTGAAGATAAACTTAGGGAATCACAGGACCTCTTTTCCCTCATCCCAATGTGCCACAATGAATCAATCTGTTTCCTCTGCGTTTTACTTTGTTTCTTCAATTGGCTTATTGTGACGGGGTGGGTGGCTGAGCATGGCTTTTGAGGGCTGCCCGAGGCCAGGCTCAACAGTAGTATTAGCTATGGGTCTTGAACCACAGTCCCGTTCTGAGTACACTTCCAGGTTCAGAAATGCTTGGGAAAGGTGTCTTTCTCACGAAATTGAAGCACGAGCAATAAAAGCCATACACACGCCCGTTACCTATGTGGATGCAAAGAGACAAACAATGGGATAACTTAGTAGCCCACAGTACCGGTCATTGTTGTAGTAAATATTAAAAGGCTGCTCTGTGCTCCCGGAGGGTGCGCGCATGGCTCTGCGCTCACCTAAGAACTCCGGATTCACGAATGAAAGACGTGGCACATGCAACCTTTATATTTAATATACCTTGCTAGCTCAATGACCTGGCACTTCCAAACCTCCCCGTGGCAAGCACACACTCCTCTCTGGTATTCCTGAGTTAACCTTTTCTAAATCTAAATGTTATCGGTTGCTGCCCTGTTTCCTTCCCGGCAGCGCTCCCACGGGACCACTTCCCCTTTGCACCTACATTTCAGCATTTTCACCTCCTGCTCCTTGGTCGCAGGGTCTGTCTTATGCTCCTCTCAAATGGACTCTCTTCTTCTCTGCATCCCTTGTCCGGGAAATCTAAAGGTCCTGCCTCTGTCTCCCTGCCCAGCCATTGGCCTTTGGCAACTTTATTTCCCAATCAGAGCCAACTGGGAGCAAACTTCCTTTAACCTATGTGCAGGACCCTGCAAACAGGTTTATTTGGGGGGGGGGCACAATTAGCATGAGGACACAAGCCGCTACAGAGCATCTGTGCTATTGGCATAAAGACTCAGTCTTAGGAGCCCCTGAAATGGCCCCATAGCCTCGCGACAACTTCCATACTCAAAACTAAGTCACTGTGTAATTTCAAAATCTCTTACACAAAAGCCAGGCAGAGGCTTGGATTTAATGCCTCATAAGAAGAACCACTGTCAATGCTAAGCACAGCACAGAGGCAAAAAAAAATACTACATCCAGGAATAAACTGAGATAAGGATAGATTCGCAGAAGAAAAGCACACACATTAATTTTGTCAGATAGGCCCGACACAGGAGCTCTCGTGAGGACCTAAGGATGCCAGGTGGTTAGAGCCACTCCCATCTCCCATGTTTACTAAACTGAACAAGGGACTCTGTGAACAAACAACAAACCATATGGAGAGAACTAGAAGGTAAGTTATTTTATCAAAGGCTGTTCAGAACCCCAACACCCCACATGGAATATCCATTTTCCAGTGCAGGGAAAGTGTCTTTGAGATGAGAAACTCATTTATGCCTGTAAGGAAGAGAAAGTGAGCAGGGCAAGATGGCCCACCTCTAACTCCAGAACTCAGAAAGGGGAGTAGAAGAACCACCGTGGCTTTGAAATCAACTGGTACTGGGATGGGAACCTACCAAGGTGTGGTGGGGGGTAAGGGAGAGGGTGGGCAGGTGGGGAGGAAGAAAGGAAGGGAAAGAATAAAAACTAAAAAAGAAGCATCTAGAAGTACAAATCAATCTTCTTCGCACCTCTTGCTTTGCAAGTGTCTTTAACAGTAATCGTTAAGCTATTGGGATACCGCATTTTAACCCTTCCACAGCGGTGATGGGTTGACTAAGGAAGTTATTCCTGGAAAGAGCAGAGGAAGGACCAGAGGTAGAAACCACAAAAGCAAAAGGCCACAGGTATCAGACGGCAGGCTGCCTCAGTGAACAACAGGAGATTCCATGGCCACAGACACATAGAGGAAAAGGCAGAAACAACAGGCATCGTTTTGTAGCCCAAATAGCATCATGGGAGACTTATGCATTGATTTTTAATTTTCTTTAAAAATTCATATTGCATATTTCTTTGTTTATCGTGGGTGTGTGTGACTCTCTTTCTCTCTCTCTCTCTCTCTCTCTCTCTCTCTCTCTCTCTCTCTCTCTCTGTGTGTGTGTGTGTGTGTGTGTGACTGTATGTGTGTGTACCTATGTGTGCACATGTGCCATGGCCCTCTTGTGCAAGTCAGAGGATAACTTGTGAGAGTTGATTTCCTCTGTTTCCACCACACTACATGGGTCCAGGGGCTCGGACTCACATGACCAGGCTTGCCAACGGGAGCCTTTACAGACTGGACTATCTTGACACTTCTAAAGTTTCTATTAGCCACATAAATATAAAAGGGATAAAGAAACAATTGAAATTAATTCTGGCCACCTATTTTACTTAAACAGAGACGTGTAATTTTACGATACTGTGGAGAGATTTTTGCCTTCGTCTTTGGTACCAAGTGATCCAGATACAGATGTATTCTTCATGCTCATAGCATGTGGCTATTTGTCTCGCCGTGTCGGTCAATGTTCATAGGTAATGAGTGCTTGCCATATTCAAAAGTGAAAATATAGACTATTGCCCCTTTAGATAGTTTTGCATTCTGAGCTACGGGCCTGGTAAAACTTAATTTTCGAACCCAAATCTTTGACCTTTAAAAGTAGATTGCATTTATGCATTAGTTTCATTTTCCAGTTGCTTCGATAAAATACCTTGGCAAAAGAAACTTGGGGAAGGAAGGGCTTCTTTGAGCTCACAATTCCCGGGTTGCCGACCGTCCTGGCAGGGGAGTCTCGGTGGCAGGAACTGGAAAGAAGTGGCTACTTACATCTGTAGTCAAGAGTGGAGAGCCTGTACCCAGCTCACTTTCTCCATTCTTATATGGTCCTAAGCCTAGGGGATAACGCCTCCCACAGTGAGACTTCCCACCTCAACTAATATAAGCAAGATAATCATCGACAGGCAAGACAACAGAAAATCCTAGATTATACCTCACTGAGATGCCTCTTCCGGGCAATTCTAGGCTGTGTACTGTCTACAAGCACATTACATTAATCCATTTCCCCCCATACTGAGTCTCCAAAGCTTCGTGCTTATCTCAGGATGCAAAATCAGTCTACTTTAAATGTCTCCACACGTTTTAAATTTTTCAGTCTTTCCTAAGTCCAAATTTCTTAACTATGAACTCCTATAAAATCAAAATCAAGTGAAATACTTCCAACATGTAATGGCAAGAATGCATGTACTTATACCCAAAGGGAAGAATCGGTAACGAGAAAGAAGCCCAGAAGAAAAACATTCCAGCTGGGAAAATATTAAGTTCCACGGTCACGTGTGCATCATCTGGGGTTTTCGATGAGATTACCTAAGCTTCAAAGGTCTTAGGTAGCCTTGCCTCTCCAGTTCTTCCACCCCAGGACGCACAGATTCTCCATTAGTCTGCAACTTTGCTCGGTGGACATTTTAAAATCCCAACTTCAACTGATTCATCACCTCCACGGATTCATGAAATCGCCTCTCCTCTCGGGTCCCTCTCTGATGTGACTCTGAGAGATAGAGTTTTAAATTAGCCCAAAACTCAGCAACAGGACCTGTCTCTGGAAGACAGATTGTTAAAAATGCAAGAGAACTACTTTGCTCATCACCCGGTGTGAGTAACTGTTCTTTGTTCTGCCCCTGTGATGTTTATTTAAGCCCCTACTTGTGCTTTCCAGCCATTGCGTCCTACAGAGAGCACTCCAGGAAACCGGCGGCCCAAGCCTAACCAGAGGTGTTTCAAATACAGATGCTTCATCAATTCTGACAAACTTTTAAAAATAATGAGGACCTGAAGACCCGACCCTTCTCCTGATTTAGTAGCGCAGAGCCAGGCCGGGCCTTGGTGGCTCTTCATGATTACCTCAGTTTTGAACCTCTCATGGCTTTCAAATCCAGAATCGTGTATGTAACACTTTCAAAAGCATCCACTTCTACCCCAGGACTTCTTGGACCACAGCTGTGTCCATTTCTGCCCACTGGCCCTCGATCAATACTTTACTGGCATGTACTACTACTCTATCAATTACAGCTGCTTCTTCAACACAATCCCCTACGCCCCAAATAATCAGCCCACTATCCTTAAACTTCACAGGACACTGGCAGAAGGAAGGTAGATTCTTAGCCCAACTCCCATACAAACTGTCCCTATTCTGGCTCCTGACAGAATCCTTGTTCCCCTCTAGAACCTCATGGGGTGGGCCTGTACTGTTCATGTTTCCCTCAGCATAACTTGCTTCAAAACTCCCACTACAATAGCTCACTTGTCCTCTGATTCCAGCGTTCAACAGCTTTTCCAGTCCAAAGTTCCGATCTCTTCCACATTCCTCCCAGTTCAAAAGGCCTAAAAGCCATGCAGTCAGGTTTGTATGAGCCAAGGCCTCATTTCTCAATACCAATTCCTATCTTAAGTCTGCTCCCTGTTTCTTTGGTAAAATTTCCTTAACAGAGCACCACGCCAGCCACCCTTTATCTGCAATGATGTACCTCTTACAAAATATGCTAGGGGTGACATTGAGTCCAGGCTCGTGGGAGCAACCAACTAATGACTTATTTGACTTAAAGCCCACTCTACAAGATGGAACCCTTACCCGACACCGCTTGCATAACCAAGAACCTGAAACTAGATAGTCCGGGGACCTAAGGTAAAACCAAAAAAAAACAGGTCCAAGCAGAGAAAGATTTATAGAGAGTGATGAAATGAAGTCCAATGACATTCTGCTAGACTCATCGATCAGTGCCTGGCTTAGCTCTCATCAGAGAAGCTTCCTCCTGCAGCAGATGGGAAAGAACACAGAGAGACCCACAGCCAGATAATATGCAGAGAGAGACCTTGGGATACTCAGCCATATTGGGTCGTCTCCATCAAATCCCTCCCCACAGAGTTTGGAGAACCCCGTATGCAAGGAGGCAGAAAGAGTTTAAGAGCCAGAGGACACCAAGGAAACAACACCATCTAAACTAACATGGCCAAAGCTCATAGGAATCACGGAAACAACGCGTGCAGGGCCTGTGTGGGTCTGCATCAGGTCCTCGGCGTATATTATAGCTGATAGTCTAATGTTCTTATGGGATTCGTCGGTGTGTGAGTGATTGACTCTCTTGTTCTTGTGCCTTCTCGCGGGCTCCTTTCCTTCTGTTTTGTCTTGTCCGACTTCAATGTCATGGTTTTGTTATTTTTTTTGTTATATTTTTTTTTTTTTGGTTCTTTTTTTCGGAGCTGGGGACCGAACCCAGGGCCTTGCGCTTCCTAGGTAAGCGCTCTACCACTGAGCTAAATCCCCAGCCCCTTGTTATATTTTTCAAATGTATATATGTATGAATTAATGAGTGAATGAATGATTACCTAGCCTCTAGGGTAAAGGCTAACAACTGAACTCCCATTATAGCTGCTGGAAGAGGGGAAATGAGTTTTCCCAATGGAGGACTTGAGGTATGGCAACCACCTCAGGGCAGGGCTCCTATTCAGTAGTCGATCAGCACATAATGGACCCCACAGGTTTTTGTTTGCGCTTTTATTTAGCTGCAGTTTGGCGGGATGTTTTTGTTATTGTTTTGTTTTCCTGGTTTGGCGGATTTTTTTTTAAAGAATTTAAAGTTCGGCGAGTGGGGAGGAAGCATGTATCTGGGATAAATATGATCAACATTTATTTAAACTTAAAATTTATTTTAAGTGATAAGGATATAATCAAATAAATATGATACTATAATAAAATGAAAATCTTAAAAAAGAAAAAACCAAGACGAAAGAAAAAAGAAATAGATAAATATGTAAACCACAGTGAGGAGAAAATACCGCCACAATAAAAGCAACTTAAGCAGAGGGGGTTTATTTTAGCTCATAATTGCAGGTTACGGTCCACTGAGGCAGAGTGGCAGGAACTTGGAAGGATTAGCCACATTAAATCCACAGTAAAGAGCAGAAGCAATGAACTAATGCGCAAGCTCGTTGATCCTGCTCTACTCATTCTTTCTCATTCTTGCACAGCTCAGGAATACTAAGGAGGAAGTGGGGCAGCCACCCGTTCCAAATGTATTTTCCCATATCGATTAATGTAGTAAGTATAACTCCCAATGAACAACGGTCATGAGAATATTTCTTACGTTCTATGAGACTGTAACTTTTGCTGAACCTCATAGCTACAGTTAATAATACTCCTTGAGGTCACTTAAGGGTTAAGACTCCCGTCCTACTATATATTCAGCCTGCTTATTTAACCTTCTTTTAAGACAGCGGTTTGCAACCCTTTGCAGGGGTTGAATGACTCTTCCACGGGGGTCACATACCAGATATCTTGCATATTGTATACTTATATTATGACGCATAACAGTAGCAAATGACGGTCATGAAGTAGCAACGAAAATAATTTCATGGTTGGGTGGGGGTCGCTGTAATATGAGATGCTGCATTAAAGGGTCGCAGCACCGGGAAGGCGAGAACAGCTGTTTTAAGAGGACAACGCAATCATTCACCTTACTTGACTTGGATTTCCCACTTGATCAACTTTTAGATCCTTAGCCAGTGCATAGCTGGGATGTTAAGGTTTGTACTCAAAGCTCATCACTAAGTCGCTTAATCCTTGCATTTATAAACACACCCACAGCCAAACCTGATCTAGAGAACCCTTCATTGAGACTTCCTTCCCTAGGAGTTCTAGAATGCGTCAGGCAGACAATTAAAACTCACAACCACTATGTCCAATCTACTGTTTGCTCTGAAACCTTCCACTTAGAGAAGGGTCTATTCCTGTAAGCTTAATCTAAGGCAGTATTTACAGGGAGTGTTTGTGCCAAGAAAACCACAATTTCAGCTCACTAACCCCCTCCGGACAAATTGACGTACACATTTCAAACCACAGAGACGAAAAAACACATCCTTTTAAGTAACAAAGAGTAATGGTTAAAACTTAGCACCTTCTAAGAAGGAAACCCTTTGATGTTGATAGTTAAACCCCTAGACTCGCATTCAAATCCTCTAGAAGGTTTGGCAGGGAGAAAACACTAAGACGAAATGTGATTTTCGTAACTTATGTTCGATATAACCACCCTCATCACCACAATCCCTTTGTCATGAAAGTGCTGAGTGACAAGTCATTTCTGCGACGAGACGGAGCACGGACAGCACTGTCTGCACAGCTGGGGTTGATGATGTTTGTCTTCGCACTGCGGACACGGTGCCCATGCCCTGCAAAGCAGAACCACGACATCCTTCTTTCCTTCCTTTTCTCAGTTTCAACAATCCACCGCTTGCCTCTCAGGCTGCCCACCTTTGTATAGCAAGATGCCAAAACCCACACACCGTGCACAGATTTCCTGGTAATTTATCCCTTTCGTGACGTTTAACTTCCCAGAGATCGACCCAAGCTCAGTCACATCGCTGGGTAGCCTGACCCGTGCTACCAAGCCTGCTCTCTGGAAACCTGGCTGTGCGCCAGTGCCTGGTTCCTTCCTTAGCTTACTCAGACCTGACCCTTCAAGACGGCAGTAGGATGATGCAGCGGAAGGGTTCTGAAGCAGGCAGCTTTGAGGCGGGAGCTGTATCCTCAGCTGACCTCGAGTCTCCGGCCTGCACGCTTTTAGTCTTGAACTGAAGGGCTGTTCTTCTCCAGGTTCTCCAGCCGGCTGCAGTCCTGCAGACTTCGGCCTTGCCAGAAATCTAAGGTCATGACAGCTAATACATAAAGTCTCCCGCTCCCTCCCCTCCCCTCCCCACCCTTCCTCTCCTCCCCCTTCCTCTCTTCTCCTCTCTGCTTCCCTGCTCCTCTCTTTCCTTCCCCACTCCCTATACACTAAGCAAGTGCTATAACATTGAGCTACACTCCCCCCTACTCCTCTTTCCACCTATATCCATATATATCCACACATACATGCCATAGGTTCTGCCTCTCTGGAGATCCCCGACATATAAAACCATGCTTAATATATGACAACTTTAGCTACGATTAATATTTCGCTAAGCCTCAAAAATCCATTCTGAGCAGGTTGGATGGCCTCCCTTACTGCGTGGTGCATGTGAGGTTACCAACGTTCATACTTGTGAAACGGTGATGATGGTTCACTTTTTTTTTTTTTTTAATTAACTTGAGTATTTCTTATTTACATTTCAAGTGTTATTCCCTTTCCCGGTTTACGAGCCAACATTCCCCTAACCCCTC
The DNA here is from genome assembly GCF_011064425.1 of Rattus rattus. Lineage (NCBI taxonomy): Eukaryota > Metazoa > Chordata > Mammalia > Rodentia > Muridae > Rattus > Rattus rattus. The sequence continues at coordinate 216,995,331 of NC_046155.1, read as the reverse complement.
CCCCTCTCCTTCTTTATGGGTGTCCCCCTCCCCATCCTCCCCCCATTGCTGCCCTCCCCCCAATAATCACGTTCACTGGGGGTTCAGTCTTAGCAGGACCCAGGGCTTCCCCTTCCACTGGTGCTCTTACTAGGATATTCATTGCTACCTATGAGGTCAGAGTCCAGGGTCAGTCCATGTATAGTCTTTAGGTAGTGGCTTAGTCCCTGGAAGCTCTGGTTGCTTGGCATTGTTGTTGGTTCACTTTTAAGTTGCAACTTTCCCTCAGTTTGTATCCCGGTGTTTGAAACCGTGGATATAGAATATCAACTCCGATATCAGCAGGAAGGAGGAATCCCGTGGCTGTGTTGATTCTGCAATCCACCTTGTGATCGTGGAGGAAGTCCGCCTTAAGATGAGGAAGAACAGAGAAACATGGGGAAAGCACATAGGTTTCTTTGAACCAGTGAGTCCTTAGTCCTTATACGAAATCCCTGGATCAAAGCTCGTCTGATGTCATGAGCTCATCCCAGGGAGTGAGGTGTCTGCACAGACTCTCTCAGTGAGGCTTTTGCCTTGCCCTGCACTGCTGTTTGCCTGAGCAGCAGCCTTTACAGAATGCTTTCTCTACCGCAAATGGTCCTGCTCCCCAACCTCAGTCTGTCCAAGCTCAATCGCCCTCTCATTGCTCTCCAGAACTACAGCACTGGCCAATACAATGGGCATAGCAGGGCGGCCATCCCTGTCAAAAACAGACAGCAGGCCCCCCCCACTCACACCCTCCAGCCCCTAACCTTGTGCTGTTGTCTAGCAGAGAGCATGGGAGGTGCATACTCCTAGAATGGAGACAGCAACCCCTCGGCCAGGGGTGATTTTCCCCACCACCTGTGGTTTTCTTATGTGAGCTTAAAGCCTGCTTTGTTGGTGCGATATTCTGGGTGCTAAGATGCAGGGTTGTTAGGGAATAAAGCTAGAAGGACATTTAGAGAGAGGGTGGTGGCAACCTATTAAAAAAAGAAGAAATGATGGAGATTTCATCATCTGGACTACTGTGCTGTAATAGCAAACCATAACCAACCCACGCCAGCTCCTCTTTACTCCTTCCTTCCTTCCTTCCTTCCTACCTTCTTCCCTTCCTTCCTACCTTCCTTCCTTCCTTCTGTCCTCCCTTCCTTCCTTTCTTCTGTCCTTCCTCCCTTCCTTTCTTCTGTCCTTCCTTCCATTCTTCATCCTTCTGTCCTTCCCTCCTTCCATCTGTCCTTTCTTCCTTTCTTCTCTCTTTCCTTCTGTCCTTTCTTCCTTCCTTTCTTCTGTCCTTCCTTCTGTCCTTTCTTCCATTCTTCATCCTTCTGTCCTTCCCTCCTTCCATCTATTCTGCCCTTCCTTCTGTCTTTCCTTCTGTCCTTCTGTCCTTCCCTCCTTCCATCTATTCTGTCCTTCCTTCTGTCCTTCTGTCCTTCCCTCCTTCCATCTGTCTTTCCTTCCTTTCTTCTGTCCTTCCTTCTGTCCTTATTTCTGTCCGTCCTTCCTTCCTTCCTTCCTTCCTTCCTTCCTTCCTTCCTTCCTGAGTTAGTGGACTACCAGAGGGCTATCGGTTGTTTCCATTTCCTATAGTAACAGAGCCGCTCACTCTCAACAACAGACAGCTCAGTTTTTCAACCCAGGTAGCTGACCTTCCAGACTTTGGTCTCAGTGAGAGTTCCCCATGATTACACGGAGGATCTCAGAGGATATTTGCTCCTCCCTGCTGTAACTCACAGCACTCTCTGTCCTACGTTCCTGAGTCCCAAGTGCAGACAGAGCTGATCATTTGAAGATTTAGTTGGGGATTATGACTCAGAGCCAATTTAAATCTCATCATCTTTTTATATGTAGGAAGTAGTCTATCACCAGGTTGGTGATCTGGGCCTGTCATGAAGGTTCCTTTCTGAAGCGAATGGTTTTGCCCAATAACACTAGTCAGAGTCTCACCTTAAAGAATGAATGTTCAAGTTAGGCATGCAAAAAAGGAGTTATGACCAGCCAATGTTGTAGCCATGATTTATCCAGAACTCTCTCCCAGGCCCTACAGTTTTCATGTACATTAACCAGACTCTCATATCGATCTACTACGGTGAGCGTAGTGGCTAAGCATGAGACCCATGGAAGTTCAACAGTGGAGTCAAGGCCACACAGCTACCAAACGATGGGGCCTTGGCTGGAACCGGGACGATGTCCTCCCCACTCTTAGTTAACCTTCCTATTCCGTGGCAGAGACTGCATAAATACTTCACTAGGAAAAGGCAGACTTCATCTTCGACTTGGTTAGAGACACTGGGCAACTTTGCCTCCCCAAGTGCTACATTTTTGTACTTAAAAAAAAAAAACAAAAACAAAAACAAATTCTAAGCACTCCTTTTGTTCTCTTCTCATGTGAGGTTGTATTTGTTACTGTTGTTTCTCTTTTTCTTTTTCTTTCTCTAGACAAGATTTCTCTGTGCAGTCTTGGTTGTCCCAGAACACGCTCTGTAGACCAGTTGTTTTGGTTTCTTTGTTGTTGTTGTTATTGTTGTTGTTGGGTTTTGTTTTGTGATTTTTTTGTATTTCGTTTTTGGTTTTGGCTAAGCCTCCCCTCCCCCCATACGTTTGGTTTTGTTGCTCAGGCTGAGCACTAATTTGTGGACTCAAACCATTCCTTCATCTCGGTCTCCTGAACAACTAAACTACAAGCAGACATCTACACCCCTGGCTCATTATATTTTGGCTTTAAAACTATGTTTATAGTCTTCTACCAAACTGTGAATGTATTTTAATCTGAATTGAATGAGTGAGAAATTAGATGGAGGCATAGTCCTCGATTCATGGGCAACACGAAAGTTGAAAAAGACACAAGCAGAAAGTGTCACCTGACAGCTCCTTGTCACACGTAGTGACTGAAATGTTACATGGTAAGCCTGCTTTTCAAACACATGTTTCTTCTGATTCTAAAGGAAACGCCTAGTTAGTCTTTTCTAACACTCTTTGGCAGTTGCTAGGAGCCCAAGGTGAGAGGAGAAACTGGTTTCAAGATTAAGCTCAAAGGTTCCTTCCTATTGCAAAGGATTTCCTGAGCACTCCCAGCCCGTTGGGTTCAAGTGGTGTCCCCGTAGAGATCACCAGATGTGTGGCCAGCTTCTACTGCAAGCTGCAGCAAATCTTCTTCTATCTCTGTCACTGTCTGTCTTTGTCTGTCTGTCTCTGTCATTCTTTCTCCACTCTCCCCTCTCCCTTCTCCCCTTTCCCTTCTCCCCTCACTCCCCCCACCTCTTCAGTCAGAATTGCCAAGACAACGTTAATGTCTCAGATGAAACATGTCCTCACAGACAAAACTGCTTTCAGTATACTTTAGACACCTTCTCTTTGCCCTCCGATTTCAAGCCAACAGTTATACTCATGTATTCACACAAACTCCGTGTAGTAATCCTGTCTTAGCGGTCTATGTGTTGATTCAAATCGATTCTTAGATCCTGTAGAAACTTAGAGAGTGACAGTTTTTTCCACCCACCATTTCTCTCGTAAGAACCTTCATCGAGAAAGGAAAAGCCATGCAAACTGAAGTCTGTGTGCCTATGCTGTCTGGTGATGTGGGTGGTTGGAGAGAACCTGGTTTAGATAGCAAGGGTGTGTTCTAACAGTAGTACTGGAAGGATCTTAGCACTGTCCATTTATTCAAATTCTGCCCTTTGTCTGCTCTCTGCAGATTAGAAGATTGTCCTTTCCAGTAGACAACAAAAATCTACTTTTGGGATTAGAGTTTCATGGCTTCAGCAGGTCAGAGAAATTTCTCATGGTCTACAGCAAAAGAGAAGGGCAGGAAGTCCCAGAGTACTTCCTGCCTACTGTTTCCTCTTTCCTCAAATGCCAAACCCCAAACTTGGCGTGTCCTGAACCCAATCCGTGGAAAATGCCTAAAATAAAAACCAAGGAAGTAGCATAAATCAAGAGGTGTGTGAAATGACCGGGAAGGTGACCCTGGGACTCCTTTGAAGAATTAAAGGCCACAAAGAAGTGTTCTGATAGTTCTGCACAATCAAGATTTTGTTTTTAAGTTTACTGAATTACGTGTCACGAGGCTCAAACTTAAGAGCGACTAGAATTTCGGTGTCATTGACCTCTTCTTCTCCAAATGTATTTGCATTTTTTTTGAAGAGGGAGAAATGAACCCTCAGGACCACAGAGGTACCTGATAGATATGAAGCTCGAGGCTCTGGTCTTCTTTGTGAAGAAATTCGTTTAGACTACTGACCCTAAGCTGCTGGGCCTCTCTGCATATTTCCAAGGAGAATTTGTTTATACTAGGGAAGAAAGGATTTCTCTTTATGTCTCAAAGAAAGTGGGTACCTCTTAGGTATGAACACGCGGGCTGTCCTTGGAAGGTGCTCTTGCCTGCCCTAGGCACCAGCAGGTTCAGGGTGACACTTGGGGTAATAATTTAGACAAGATGAGCCAGGAATAGCAGCACACATTTGTAACCATTAGTAGGCTGAGGCAGGGGGATTATGAGTTTGGGGCTAGTCCAAATTTTATGGCAGACTTTGTCGCAATAATGAACAAACAAAGGACAAAAGGAAGTCTTTCATTTGCTACCTCAAAAATAAATATCTCCTTTAGAAACCATAGCTGGCATTCACTAAAAATAGTAGTAATATCCATATTAAAATAGTGAATAGTAATGTAGATATTAAAAAAAAAACTAGGCAAGAATTCATGCCCTCTTACTCTCTGTTGACCAAACCAAAAACTTGTCTCTTGTTTGAACCAATCTCCGAGCTGCTAATGTACTAAGAAAATGTATGCCCCCACTTTTGAAAAACTGCCCCATGATGATTTGAGAGCAGTTCAAAGACTGTTTTGCTCAGGGAAATTAATCTCTGCTTTCCTTTTAAGGCCCCCTCTCGCCAACATCTCTCCTGAGAATTCATTCTTCTGCTGGTTTAAAAACCATTTTAATGTCAAAGGGTCTATTGTCCCTTTGTTATCATCAAATACTGAAGTCGTTCCCTTCAGGACCCAAAGCTGTGTAGAAGCATCTGCCTAGAGAACCCAGAACAATTTGCCTAAATGTTGGTGAAAAGAGGAGTGGAGAAAAACTTGAAAGTTTTGCAAATCAGAGCTAGGAGGAGGCTGGCTGTCTAACCACAGTGAGCAGACACTGGGCACAAGAGCGCTGAGTTCCCTTTCTGGTGTGGAGACTGGAATGGTGGGGGGTGTGGAGGGGTACGCACTGAAACAGGAAGTAGTGGGGCCTGGGAACAGACTGTGCTTCCTTAGGCCCCTCAGCTCTTTTTAGAAACATTATTTTTTTCAACTCAGTATTTTTGCGTGGTGCTGAGAACTGACTTCTCAGTGTGGATGGTAGCTGTCCTTTCTGGAGACTGACCACCGCACAGGGCTGGAAATTGTGCACGGTGGGCTCTTGTAACTGCAAAGATCAGACACCCCAGGCAACATGGGATGTTGTAAAAAAAAAAAAAATGTGAGAAAGGAAGAGAAAAGTAGCCAGTGAGTTAGTCCCAGGGAGTTCAGAGGACATAGGGGTGCCACCAAGCCTTGTAGCCACCACAGCTACTAGATCCAAAAGCTCTGGGATTTGTCCTCACCTCAAACAAGGGATCTTCTTTGCTTGTTGGGACCAGGTCCTACAGAGGCAGAGGAGATAAGGAGTGGGCAAAGGAGTGAGTGAGTGTTGTGGGGTGTGGATGAGGTGTAGGTGGGGTGTAGGTGGGGATAGGGTGTTAGTTGTGGGTGGGGCATAGGGTAGGGTGGGGTGTGGGGTGTGGGGTGGGGGGTATGGGGTGGGGTGTGGAGGTGTGAGGTGGGGCTGGGGTGGGACTGGGGTTGGGTGTGGGGTGTGGGATGGATTGTGGGGATGTGAGGTGGGGGTGAGGGGTGGGGTATGGTGTGAGGGGTAGGGGTGGGGTGGGGGTAGGGTGGGGGTGGGGTATGAGGTGTGGGGTGGGGTGGGGGTGGGGGGGGGGGGGTGGTATGAGGTGGGTTTGAGGGTCGGGTGGGGTGTGAGGGAGGGTGAGGGATGGGATAGAGTGGGGGGTGTGGAATGGGGTGGAATGAGGGTTGAATATGGGGTGGGGGTGGGGTGGGGGTGAGGGGGGGTGGGGATATGGGGTGGGGGGTGGGGGTGGGTGGAGGATAGGGTGGGGGTCAGGTGGGAGGTGTGGGGTGGGGGGTGGAGTGGAGTATGGGTGTGGGGTGTGGGTGTGGTGTGGTGTGAGAGTGGGGGTTGAGGGGTGGTGGGGTGTGAGGAAGGTGGGGGATGGGATAGAGTGGGGGTGTGGAGTGGGGTGGAGTGTGGGGGATGGGGATATGGAATGGGGTGGAGTGGGGTGGGGTCTTGGGGCTGGGATGTGGGGCGAGTGGGTGGGTAGAGTGTGGATGTGGGATGGTGGTATGGGGTAGGGGTGTTCAGTGGGGATGTGGTGGGGATCAGGCATGGGTGATTGTGGGAGTGGGGTGGGTATGGATGGGGTGGGGTAGGGGTGAGGTGAAGGTATGTGGTAGGGGTGGGGAGAGAGGGTGTGGTGGGGGCTGGGATCTTGAATCCTCCTCACTGACTGGCAGTCAGGGTGCTTCTTCATTTATACAGAACTTGGTAAACAGGGATAGACTCACGTTGTTCCAAAGCATAAACTATGTAATTTTTGTCCCCGTGTTTTAACTTCCTCATGGTCATAAGCTTTGTCAATTGATAAACTGGGACAAAACATAGTTACCTTTTACAATTGTAATTGTAATTTTCCTCGTCCACCCCATAACCACTTTTTAAGAACTTAGAGGCATATTCTGCCAAAGCTTGACAGCCCATTCTTAGGCAGCTTTTATGGTTTCAGGGGCACCAGACAGAAAGAAAATCTCCAAGCCAGACTGTGGGCGTTGCCATGTCCCGAGCAGCGTATTAGCAACTTGTAGTGGTCAGAGCGCTAGTGGTAGTTAGGCCGAGGTAGTTCAGTCCAAAACTGCTGCAGCCGTTCTTCCATTTCTGGCAGAATACAATGTTTATATTTTATATATTTTTGTAGAATTATTTATATGTCTAATCTTGATATTCTTTTGTTCCTTGGTCATACAACAGCACAATGTCCCTGTGTGGGCTAACTTTTATAAGAAAGGGGGGGGAATCTTAATACTTAATTCTTTTATTATTTTCCACACATTCTTTATCCATCAGTAAAAGCCCCCGTGTAGGGCAGAGGTAGCTATGACCAATTTAACTTTGTTGCTATTTCTTTTCCTTGAGGGACATACCATATGTGACCCCCAATCTTGTATGGCACGAAATCACCTGAGGAAGCTTTTAATCTGATTTGCAGCCGAGTCCTCCAGCCAACTGAATCTTGTTAACCTTTTAACTTGACTTTGTTCTGATTATCTTGTCCCCGAGTAAGTACAGGGGCAGATGTTCCAAAGGTATCTTGAAGTCAGAGCCTTATAAGATCATCTCTGGCAATGTTGTTGTTGTTGCTGTTGTTGTTGTTGTTGTTGTTGTTGTTGTTTTGTCTCAACCTCCAGGGAGTAAGGAAGACATTTAAGTAGGGCCAGATAAGGATAACTCCCTCAAAGAGGGAGAGTAGTGTGCTCAGAACTTTCTTGGGGAGGCTTAGAAGCAGTACTCCTAGGGGACAGCATAAATGGTTCATTAGAAATTTCCCATCATTCAATATCACCAAGTTGTTCAAATATTGAAAGCCCCCCAAGCATGCAACACATGGAGATCAAGACCAAAAGGAAGGGATGGCACTATGGAAATCTCACTAGATAGATTTATGCCACTGGGCTAATTTTTTACCCTCTGGGTAGCCTCTGCTTCTGCATTTTCTTCAGTGTTGTGGTTTGTACACCAACCCTTTCTCTGAGAGAGAACTCACTTAGGATGACCTGACATTGAGTGGTAAAAATTCAGCACAATGAACAGAAAATCAACTTGGCAATGGTTTTAACCAATAAGCATCTAGTTTTCTCTTTATGGAAAATACACAGAGATAAATAGTAGTAGACATTGCCTCACTGGCTCAAAAGCTCATTGATAACTCGGGATTGCAATATATACAACCTTCCAGTTGTATGGTGTGTGTGTGTGTGTGTGTGTGTTTGTGCATGTGAGGAGTGTGTGTGTGTGTGTGTGTATTATTTTTATTCTCTAGATGTAATTGTCATCTCAGAGGCTCACTGCTGAATAAGCTCATCCTGTCTATCTCTTTCTGAACTCTGGCTGGCAGGTTCAACTCAGCTATTCTGGCTCAAAACTCCTCGCCAAGCTGACTGATTTAAACTGACTTCTCGGTTTCCGACTGAATTGCTCTGCTTGGCCTCAAACTAATTCCAGCAATTGGTTCTAATCTTCTGGCTCCTTCTCATTCTCTATCTTATTCTCCAGCTTTTTTGTCTTCACCTGTGTCTAGTTTATTCTCTCTGCAACCTGTCTCTGTAAAACTGTCCTGTCCTGAAGGAACTGCCTCTCTCTCTCTCTCTCTCTCTCTCTCTCTCTCTCTCTCTCTCTCTCTCTCTCCTCTCCCTCCCTCCCTCTCCCTCTCTCTGCACTGCACCTCCCTTTCCTGTCTTTTCTCATGAGTGTTGGGCATATCCTATCTATGACTCATTCTGTCAAACAGTTCTCTGATTCAAAAGTGATATCACGTAGATATCACTTTCAAACACGGCTGTTTCCTTCTACAAACTAACCTTACCTACGTTGTTTGGGGTTAATGGCATGTACTAAAGGTGTGTCTGCATTCTATCCAGATCTGATCTCTTGCCAGAGAGAGAGAGAGAGACAGAGACAGAGACAGAGACAGAGACAGAGACAGAGATCATTTGGGTATGCAAGTGAACATAGCATAGAGAAGCCAGAGGTAGACTTTAAATAACTTCCTCAATCATTCCCACACTACATTTTTTGAGACAAGGTCACACTGAACCTTGAGCTCATTGGTTTGGTTAAACTGACACCAAAGAGCTCCAAATATCAGCCTTTCCCCTTCCCCAACCCACCCCAGAGCTGGTGCTGCAAAGTTACCTTGCTGCACCTGCCTTTTTATGTGGATTCTGCAGATCTGAATCCGGTCCTCACGCTTGTGGAGCTGGCACTTTGCCAACTAAACTATCTCCCCAGTTGCGTGATCCTCCATTCTGAGTTGTTGATTTTTTTTTTCTCCTTAACCTAACTGTGTTAGGATTTCATAGGTCCACTGCCTAGTAGACATCGCTGTCTGCACATTCAAAGCAGGAAATAAGAGAAGGGTCCAGGCAAGCATGCTTTCTCGTTGCATCTGTTCTTTTATAATGCCCTCCAGTCATGCCCATGCAGACTTTGGTCAAAATAAAGCCATATTACTATGCTTAGCTACACCTAAGCTTGGAGTGCGGTGCTGAGCTTTTACAGCTGCAATATCAAGACATCTGTGAGATAAGAGACAGGGGAAAACCTCTTTGAAGTGAGTTAATGGGGCAAGCCTGGCATGCCAGGTGGATTCAGAAACTCTGCATCATGTAGTCCTCTGGGAGAAATTGTATGGTAGGTATCTTGTCTCAAAGAAACCCAGAACAAGTCCCACTCAGTACCCATGACTCCTCCCAACACTTGACTCTCACCCCATCCTTGACCTAAACCTCTCTAGGCCAGGAGCTAGACTTCACTTCCCTTTCCCCAGCCTCTCTTTTCTACATAAAACAGCCATTTTGGCCATGTGCTGTCTCAGTCTTCTCTTGGTTCTTTGCTCCCTCCCTCTTGGCTCCTGGCTGGCTTCCTCTTGGCCTTTTGGATTCCTGATCTCTTGCCTTGTGTCTCTGTTCTTCGTCTGCCTTCTCCTCTTCTTCTTTTTCTCTTCTCTCACTCTCTCCATCTCTTTCTCCTCTCATGGCCTGGTTCAGTCTAGACCCTGCCGGATACCTCTAGCTGAGCTCTCCCTCATCTCCACACTAAACCCTTCCCCTCAGTTATATGTAGGAGCCATCGTGTCCTGGTTCTCATTCAGTGGGTGATTTTCCTGTCCCACAGATAACTGACTTTGAGGCAGGGGCTGACGTGACACAATCAGACATTGGCATGGAAGATGAGAGAGGCATGCACAGCAAAAATAAATAATGCTTTTCTCAGTATCAGTCTGATAGGTAAACACTTGGAATTCCCACCAAGGACCTGGTTATGTTGTAGGCAACCATAAATTAAACTATATATGCTTTCACTTATATCTCTCTATAAGCTTGGGTTTTTTTTCCTTCTTTTGTCTACTTACTAAAGACTAATTGGTTGCTAGACACTTGTCTAGGGGTCGGAGACATGTCAGCGAGGGAAACAGTTTTCCTTCCAGCAGTAAAAAGAGACAACTGAAAGAACGTGTGTGTGTTATACACTTACCCACGTATGAACTTCTTAAATCTCATATCAAGTCCCCTTCTGTGCTCCTATAATCCTGTTGCATTCTTTGATGACTACAAACACAATTTCAGTAATTATTTGGGGGAGATGTATATTTATACATCTTGAGAAAACATGTTTTGTTTTGTTTTGTTTAATACTTATTTATATAAGTACACTGTAGCTGTCTTCAGACACACCAGAAGAGGGCATTGGATCCCATCACAGATGGTTGTGAGCCAACATGTAGTTGCTGGGAATTGAACTCAGGACCTCGGGAAGAGCAGTCAGTGCTCTTAACCTCTGAGCCATCTCTCCAGCCCCGAGAAAAACATAATGTCTATATAATACATGTACTTTGAGTATATATCATTTATAGTGAGCTCTCCAGATGGTGACAAACACTATAGCAGAGAAAGGAGGTTAGATGAGTCAGTGTGGACCACCCAGAGGCCTGGGGAAGCGTGTGGGGTTAAGAGCATTGGCTACAATTTTTAGGCCGACGGGGAGAATACAGAACTCTGTGCTGTAGCTGCAGACTCTCGAGCTCCCTGCCTTAAAGGGGAAGGAAATGCCAGAGCCTAAGCACAGTGTGTGCTACTCGAGGGTGTTGCTCAGCCCTGCTCTGTTTCTAGGCTTGTCATTTATTTTACTTAGTCCACTGATTTCCTCCAAGCCATGTTGAGGGTGGCCTTCAGACGGTGTCTCCTGACGGTATCAGCAGCTCCACGTACATCTCAGCTTTACATTCTCTTCACCCTCACCCCAAATTTGTTTTCTTGGTTTCGAACCAACACGAGGAGGCTACAGTGGGCACATGCACGTCCTTGGGGATTCTCCGATGATTTGGCATTAGAAGCTAAAACACTGATCATCCCCCCCTCCCTGTGTTGGCTTTACAAAGTTTCTATAATTGGGTTTTTAAAATATATAGGTTTTATTTATTTTCCTACTAATCTTATTAGCCTATAAACCGCGCGCGCGCACACACACACACACACACACACACACACACACACACGATACTGTAATCTCATTATTGTTCATCTTGAGATCTGGCACAACATTGATGCTGCTCTTACAATGCCTCTTCCTCAGAGGACACAAGCTCCATGGGGGAAGGTGCTGTGTCTGCCTTCCCCGGGGCAATACTTTATTGCTTAGCTAGGGTATCCACAGAAACACTCAGAAACAGTGAGTTCTTAAGCATCCTCTGCCTCCAGGAGACGCTGGCAATGCTTTGGAAAGATGTTCTGCAGTGGATGAAATTCTGAAGCTTTGTCCAAATCCTTCCTCAGAAATCCGAGACTTAGTCCCATCCCCTCCCGGCCAGCAGGAGCGCAGCTAGTAATCAACCTCAGCTGCCAGCCTTCTTTCTGGAGGTGCTCAAGTCATGGAAGCCCCAAACCGTGTCCTGTTCTAGCTTGTATTCAGTTCTGGGAAGTTGCAACCTGGCTTCCCACACCCATGGAGGACACTCCTACAAAGCCATCCCCACTTCTGAGCAGCTCATGAGGTTGACAAGTCCTCACACAGATCTAGCCCTGTTTTCTCCTCCTCTCTTTGTACAGGGGCTTATCTCAGCAGTGTTTCCCATAAATATTCCCATCTTACATTCCAGATGATAATCTGCTTCCTGAGTAAGCCAGCCTGGGACGCATGGAGACTCACTGTTGTATCAACTACAACGAAATCTGTGAACCGTGTGGTGTGGTTTATCCTGCTCTAGATTCCTAAGCAGCACAGTGCAGTGATTTATCCTTGTGGCCATACAGTGACTAGAAATGCTTTTCTTGGGGTACATATCATAAGCACACCAAAGGAAATAGTCTTTGGGACAGCTTTCTTATTCCAAATACTCTTATTCCTAGCGCCAAGAGGGAGGCATTCGCTGTGTACTTTTTCCAGAAATGCACAAAGTTGAAGTCTAACCCAAATTGTGTCTACTGAATTTGAACTTGTACAAGATCACCAAGATGTCTACTGGCATTATAGTCTGAGAAATGCTAGACTATTAACAGAATTCATTCGTTAATTGATCAAGACAAGTAACAAGCCTGAGCTGATAATTCCGGGTCTTCAGAATGCCTTCATAACATTTCGCTTAGAAGACTGGGAGGATACCATGCCAGTGTTTCTACCGTATAGAATTTGCGTTTTAGGAAGCAAAGAAAACCCAAATCAATATGCATATTGTAGTTGGGGATGTAAATGTGTCTTTAAAAATAAAGGGAGAGTGGGTTGCATTTAAATTTCTTGCAGAGATAGTGATGAGAGAGGTGAAGCAGGTGAAGCAGTACAAGAGTGCTGTCTATACTAAGTACGAGGACGCTAAAGTGAATCTAGGGGAAGAAGAGAGATGCAAACTAACTGGTGCGGTCAGAGAGGCAAGGCCAATCTCTTGATGAGAGACTACTTAGAAATCTGCCCTTTGATATTTCATTATTAAAATGGTCATGGGCTTTTTTGGCGGTAGTTTGCTTTTGCTAAGAATAAAGTGCTTAGCAAGCACATTGGATTTGTGTTTTTAGAATCTGGGGGGAAAAAAAGTCTTGAAAACCAGAAGTTTAAGTTCCGCAGACAAAACTGGTAGAGACTGGAGAAGGATTTTTGGAACTTTTCTAAAACCTCAGGCTCTAAGACCCCTCATGCTGACGGATGAGATAAGCATAAACAGAAAGAGGAACTGTGGAAGGTAGTGTCACGCTGGAAAAAGGTAACGTTCGGGTCAGAGTTTCACGTGTACCCACAATCCAGGTCTGAATACAGAGAGGAAGCCCACAGTTTCAAGCCTCGGGCTAGTCCACCCCTCTTCCAATGTAGTGTTAACTGTTAAGGCCTCCGCCACTCTGTGCCATGCCCAGATCCCCTACGCAGACCGCGCTTATTCCCGGTGTCCTAGTCCACTTTAGACCCGCCAGGACCCGCCTCCTCGTGCAGATCCCGCCTCAACTCCCACCCCCAACCCTCAAACTCCAATAAACACTGAAAGAATCGAGTATTGGTCCCGCCTCTCTGCCCAGACCCCGCCTCTGACGAGCTGCCTTTAGTCTTTGCCCTCTGAGGCCCCGCCTCCCCCTGAAGCCACGCCCCTCCCTTGCTGTTCTCCTGGACAGTAGACTTTGAGTTTAGCCCCACCCAGCTTCCCCAGCAGGCGGCCTACGAAGTCGACTACCTAGTCTGCGGCGGACGTGACGCCCGCCCAGGCCTCGGGCGGCGCGGGTACCCTGTCAAGGGTGTCCTTTGCTCAGGAATGGGCCCGCAGGCTGCAGTCGGCAGGATGATTCTGCTGGTGGTCCTGATGCTGTCTGCGGAGATCGGGAGTGGAGCTTTGATGAGCACCGAGGATCCTAAGCCGCCCTCGGGTAATCTCTCCGAGCCGCTGCGGGCTGGGGCGGGAGGCCAGGCCGGAGGCGCCCGGCTGGGAAGTCCCTGTGGTCCTGATGCGCCGCCCTGGGCTAAGCGGCCCTGAGTCCTGGAACCCAGGGGTCGCCCGGGGGGGGGGGGGTCTCTGCGGTACACGCCGCTTTCGCCTCTTTGCCAACACAACAAAGCTGTGGTGTGTTTTACAGTTAGTTTCCAGGGCAGCGTTTGGCATTGTGTGTACACTGCTTACAGACCTCATTTTCCGGCTGTTGTCCAAATCCTTTGAAGGAGAGAGCCTATTGATACTAAGAGATTCTCTTTTGTTAGTCTGGCGTTTAAATATGAAAGTGTTGAGATGCAAGGGTTCTTCATAGCGTAGTTCCTTAGAACCTTTGATTTCATCTGCCTACTGACATTTTCCAGGACATATATGCTGGGGCTCGTTCGTCTTGATTAGAGCTCTAGAGACAACTATAAAACTTCTCCCATGCACTCCCTCCCTCCCAGTCCCTAATCTTAAGTGTATGAGAAGTTCCCAATATCCAGCTGCTGGAAGGCATGGGGAGACCTCTTTAACTCTCAGATGAGTTGCAGCTTTGAACCCCGTGTTAGAGTTTTCAGGAGCTCCAGTTAAGTGTGCAGATTCCAGTTCTGCTTTGCCTTGACTTGATCTTCAAAGGTCAAGCAAATAATCATTCAAGGTAGTTAGGCAATAGCCACCTAGATGTCAGAAAAAGCAAATGAGGGGCATGTACAAACTGAAATCCCACTTAGATGTAGAGAAAAATGAAATCATATTTGCAGGGCAGTGGAATAGAAAATAGTGTTAAATTGTGATACAGCCAGATTCAGAAAGACAAATGCCATGTTTTCTTATGATAAATAGACCCTAGATATTTGTGTCTGTGGAGGAAACCATGAGAGGGGAGGAAGAGATCTTGAGGAAGGAGGGTTTACAACAAGTAAAAGCAGGGTAATAAAACTCATGGGGCATTAATGCAGAAGAGACTCTTGGACTCTTGGAGGAGGGAGGTGACCGGAAATAAAGAGACAGGAGCAACTGGGGGATGAATTAGAAGCAATAATGGTATGCATGCAATATGTATGAAAATGCCTTATTAAAAACTTGTACTTTAGTAATTTGAATTTTTTTAATTAAAGGTAGAATGAGTGTATTAGAAACCAAGCAAACAAATCCTTAGTTATCCATGAGGATAGACACGGTACCAAAGGCTAGGAAGACAGATTACAGATATGACTTACTGAGTGCTGGGCACTGTCGATTTTCACAACCACCTCTCCTGAAGCTGCCACTGGTTTCTGCATCCATGGTGAGGCACACGGGGCTGCCCAAGTGGTAGAGTGCAAATTCTTAACCATCCCACCACCAGCCGTTACCTGGAGGGGAGTCACCTGACCCTGTGGGCCATTGAGGTACACTGTGATATGATATTGAATTTACTTACAGGCTGCTGGAAATCAGGGAACTCTGGGAAGATTTTTCAGAGACATGCAGCCAGGCTTAGAACCAGAGGCTTAGAGAGAATGTGCTTGCAGGGGTATGAAGTGGCGTGTTCAGCTAGTGGGGGAGTTTTATCGTGGACTGTGTGACAGGAGAGAGATAGGAAACAACTGGGATTTTTGTTATGTATAACAGCAAGGGATGGAAACGTGGCCTTAGCTGGCTTAACCTGAAACAGAAGGTTATTGGCTCAGAGACTCCCAAGGTAGAGTTAAACAGAAAATGAGAGAGAGCAGCTTGGCTTCAGGAAGTTGGAACACAAGAAGGTTAACATTGATAGGCAGTGGTCATGCACACCTTTAATCCCAGCACTCGGGAGGCAGTGACGGCCAGGGCCTCATAGGGAAACCCTATGTCAAACAAACAAACAGAACTGAAGAAGAAAGGAGGAAGAAGAGGAAGGAGGTAAAGGAGGCGAAAGCTACCATGCACCATTCCTTATTTCCAGGGGCCTGGTTAGACAGATTCTCTTCTTGGCAGGAATGGTGCTGGTAACCTTTGGGTCTTTTAAATCTTTGCAACTTCTTCTATCTCAACAAAATCCCAGAGGAAGACTCATTTCCCTAGCTTGGTTGGGTGCCAACCAATGGGGAAGGACATTGTTAAAAGGTGTGGTGTAGAGGAATTCTCAGAAAGAGAAGTACATTGTCTCTGAAAGAAGTTCAGGGCCCGAGCCAAGAATTTATATTCTTGTGTGTGCCCACCATGCCTGGGATCACCGGGTGGCTTGCAAGGTTAGATAATGCTTTTTAGACATGCCAGGCACCATATAAAGTACTTTGAGGGGGAAAGCCCATTAGGAAGCTGGAGCTCAAGTTCATAAGTTCCCATGAGAAACGACTGTAATGGAAGAGGGGGACTCTAGCAGGGACATTAAGGAGGCGGGTCGGTTGGACTCTGACTGGGTGTGGGTGGAGAGAAGAACACAGCTGCCTGGCCCAGGGCAGAGCCTTAAACCGAGTGCCAGGTACTTCCTTCTACTTGGATTCTCCTCTGTGTGACCTCATAGTTTGCGCCCCCTATGGTAACACCTATGCCCTTCTGTATTGTACCCTAGCATTTTATGACACATTCTGTAGATTTTTGAATGCATTTCTTTAGATTTTTGTTGTCTCCCCTCTGCTGTTTTCGTCTGTGTATTTTGTCTTGAAGTGATATCTCATTATGCTTCCCAAACTGGCTTCAAACTGAGCTCCCTGCCTGGCTCAGCTTTCTGAATGCTGGGATTGTAGAGAAATTATCAGAAAACGATTATTCCCACGCCCGCTTTATATGCTGAGGTTACAGCCCCTGTTTTATTAAACAGTCTCAATGCCTTTTAATTAAAATGAACAAAGCGCTTTATGCTTTCATTGTTACCTCCTTTCCCTAGAACTTGATTTCTCCTTGATAAAGTACTAACTCTGTCATTCAGAGGATGAGTACATGCTCAACGCGGGTATTGTCTGAGATGTGCTTTGTAGAGATTGGTGTGAGTGAATTATCATCGCTTAACCCATGTCTCATTAACAAATAGCTTTAAATATTAAATTATTTTAGTCATGCATGAAGATGTGCACTGACCTTTTTTAAAAAAAATTCACCTAGATCAATGTAAGAAATTTAAATTTTGCCCAAGAGCAAACACTCATCCTCCTACCATTCACACGGTTTTGTCTTGTTTTGTTCTTAATCGGGGCTAGCTCACAGTTTCAGAGGTTCAGTCCCTCATCGTCATGGCAGGAACCATGGCAGCGTGCAGGCAGACGAGGTGCCGGAGAAGAGGCTGAGAATTCTACATCTTGACCCACAGGCAGCAGACGTGAATGCCATTCTACACCTAGCTTGAGTATCTGAGACCTCAGAGCCTGTCCCAAAGTGACACACTTCCTACATCAACGTCACACCTATTCTAACAAGGCCACTCCTCCTAATAGTGCCATTCCCTATCGGGCAAGCATGCCAACTCATGAGTCTATGGGGACCATTTCTATTCAAACCACCACATTCCACTCCTTGGGCCCCATAGTGCAGAAATGCATTCAATCCAACTTCAGAGGTCCCCGCTAGTCTCTAATAGTCTCAAGCCTGTTTAGAAGTTCAAAGACTTCCGATATTCACGGCAATCTCTTCACTGTAACCCCCTGTAAATCAGACTGAAAAGGCAGATCATGCCCTTGCAACATGGCACAGGATACATCTCACCATTCCAAATGGAAGGAAAGAGAACAGTCAGGAAATACTAGGCCAAAGCCAGACTGAAAGCCGGCAGGGTAAACTCCCAACTCTGCATCTCCATGCCTAAGGTCAAAGCACTCTTCGGATCCCTGATCCCTTTCAGCTTTGTTGACTGTAACACACTTCTCTTTCATGGGCTGTTTCCACTCTCTGGTAGCTCTCCTCGGCAGGTACACACAAGGAAGGAAGACCATGCTTTGGCTCCCAATCCAAGGGGTGCAGTTTACCACAGTAAAGGTTTGGCCACAGAAAGTAGGAGTCAGCTCGTCATACTGAGCTCGCGGTCAGGAGGACGGAGGGGGTGATTCTCACTTTTCCTCCAACCCTTTTCTCCTTTATTCAGTCTGGGACCCCTTAAAGCGCTGGTTCTCAATCTTCCTAACACTATGACCCTTTAATACAGTTTCTCCTGTTGGGGTGACCCTGGCCATAGAAGTATTTTCTTTGCTACTTCATAACTGCAATTTTGCTACTGCTATAAGTCACAGCTCGTATCATGACGGCAATTACGTAATCCAAAGTGGATCAGAACTCTCCTGTACATTTTCAATAAAGCCACGTCCTGTAAGTTTGCTTTGATTGAAATAATTCATCACCTGCTGTACTGACTTCCTCTTTTATGTGCATGTGTGTCTGTCTAACATGTGTGTTTAACGTCATCACATAGGGTTTTGTATTGCTGATGTTAGTTTCTTACTGTGGTCCCTTTTGTTTTTGAATCTCTTACAGTGCCTGTACCAACAAATGTTCTAATTACATCTTATAACTTGAACCCTGTCGTTCGCTGGAACTACCAGGACATGTTACAGACTCCTGTTTTTACTGTACAGGTAAAGATGTATCTGTAAGTATCATTCATTTATTATTTCAATTCTGCTTTAATCTGCATCCTCGCACGGTCTGTCACCCCCCTTTCTGCCCTCCCTCCTTCCCAGCCACCCAAAACTTTATCAACTATCCGTAGATGTCACAGATGCTAAGGATGAGGATTAGTTCTTTTCAGCAGTGAAGTAGAGAAACACTACTGACTTCCAAGGTTTCTCTCTAGTCTCCTGGTAAACTAAGATTTATTAATTGTTACCAAGCAATAGATAGATGCCTTGCAGGTGACGGCAGTGAGGGCAGAGCCACTTTGACGGTAGTTTAGCAGTATCTTGTATAAGAAGGAACCAAACTGAAGCCATTTTGAGTAAAGCTTCCATTTTTAATAGGGGTCAAATAAAGTTTAAGCGCTCAAGGCCTCCCTGGGTAACTGACATCCTGCTTGGCAGGGAGAGATCTGTAAGTGAATAACTGACATCCTGATTGAGACATAAATCTAGGCAAGTCACCCTGCGACTGTTGAATAAGCCAACCAATGAGAACCGGGTAAGTGTACCACAAAGAAACGTTCTGAGAAAGTCCCCTGTCACTAGATCCTCACTGGTGGGAAAAACTGTGAGTGTAACTTGGCTCAGGTGTTTGTGGTTTGCAAGCGGATAAGCTCTAATATTTTGGCTCAAATGACAGTTCAGCTTCAGAGTCCGTGCTGCATCCCTGATCGGGTCAGTAGCAGCTTGATTACAGGACATTCTTCTACTCGCCCTCGACCTGACGCTTGAGTTGTATTGGATCTAAGCAGACCCCATAACACTAGGAATAAGTACTTACAGCTCAAGTAGATTCGAATGGAAAGCACGACTCCAACGCGGATTTTGTCTTATGATGTAATCGAGGTTGCTACAAAGGCAGTCTTTATATCTACCATACAGATCATGGTCAATGGCTGTCCCAGACTTGGTATCATGTAACCTGGTCATGTGACAAATGTGTTAGCACTCAAATCTACCCATTGTGTTTTCTTTTAAGTAAATAGCCTGTGGGACAGAACTCCATGAGGACATGAGTCCCCTGTTCCTACACAGATATTTTAAGAGCTGTTTTAACTCTGTCAGAGTTACCCTGGCTGCAGTGAATGAGCAAAGCAATGTGCAAAAGAAAGGGTTTGTTCCACTTACGGGCCTAAATCACTGTTCATCAAAGAAATAGGCCAAGACTCGAACTTAATCAGGGCAGGAACCAGGAGGAAGGAGCTGGTGAGGCCATGGAGGGGTGCTGCTTCCTGGCCTGCTCCTGCTTTCTTACAGACCTCAAGACCACCAGCCCAGCGATGACACCACCCACAGTGGGCTGGGCCCTTTCTCATCAATCGCTAATTAAGAAAACATTAAAACTCTGAACACTGGGGTAGACAGAGACCCCCATACATAATTAATGTGACTGCAGAATAGATCCTGCCATGGGGGAAGAGCATGTATTTGACAAAACTTAACCTGCTCATCTAGGCACACTTTTGTGGTCCTGGATCTCAAAGCCAGGGCTTTATGTGCTCTAGGCAAACTGTCTACCTCTGCGTTACACCCCCAGCTTCCATGTTGCATCTTCATTAGTTGTATACAGGAGGGCACGTCCATGTGTATGCAGGAGTGTACGGATGTCTACACACATACATGTGGAAGGTGGGGACAACCTCAGATGGATTCCTCAGGCACCATTTGCCTGGAGATTGCCAAGCAGACCAGGCGGACTGGCCAACAAGCCACAGGGATCTGCCTGTCTCTGTGATCTGCCTGCCTTTGCTCTATTAGCATTGGGACCGTGGGCATGCACCACCAAACCTGTGGGGTTTTGTTTTGTTGTTTGGTTTTGCATGGGTTCTGGGCATTGAACTGAGGCCCTCGTGCTTTATGTAGCAAGCACTTGATTGAACTATCTCTCCAGCCAGTGTTCGCTTTTAGATCAGGGGATTCCTCTTTAGGAACTTACCTGTAAGATGCACCATTATAAAAACACGACCAGAGTCTGAATAGGAGATTGGGCACGTGGCCATTACAGAAACGGATTGCCTGCCCCAATAGCTTTGTAGATCCTGGAGGGGATTTCTAGGGAGCTCAATGTAGTGATATCCAGACTTTGTGTAAATAGGAATAGAAATTAAGTTCTCTAAGACATAAGGCACGTGCAGTGTACTCCTTTGGGGAAGAAAGGAATGTCTTAGTCTGGAAAGAGAGCACAGGAAGTGAAAGCCCTGAAGCCAGTGTGTGAGACCGGCTGGCTTCCTGCAGAAATGGGTAGCGATGTCGTGCAAACCAATAGGAAGAACCTCTTGTTTTCCTTCGAGAAACCCTAACTGCATGGTTAGGCCAAGGAACAAAATGGAGAGTTTGATAGAGGTTTCAGGGAAATTGGTTTGATTGGTCTGAAGGATTTTTGTATTGTCTTTGTTGGGCTGAAGTGCAACTTGTTCAAATAAATAAGCGTTCTGTGTCTGACCAGCAACCTCCGCCCACAAGGATGGAGAAAGTTTCCATGTGGCTGACAGATGCTGGGGACATGTGGAAGGGATCCAAAAGGCATTTTTTTTAAAAAGATTTATTTATTTATTATATGTAAGCAAACTGTAGTTGTCTGCATACACACCAGAAGAGGGCATCAGATCCCATTACAGATGGTTGTGAGCCACCATGTGGTTGTTGGGATTTGAACTCAGGACCTCTGGAAGAGCAGTCAGTGTTCTTAACCACTGAGCCATCTTTCCAGGCCCAATAGGCATCTGGAAGTAGGTTCTTACTGGCCAAAGGAAGGGGCAGCTTAAGCAGCAGTATTAATAAGAACATAATAAATAAGAAAGAAACCCTTATCTATATTTTCATTGATTAATAATGAAGCTGGGAGGATGAAAAGCTCCTGTGCGGACAGGGAACTTCTAAAACATTATGTTTTGGCAAGAGAAGCTGATACACTAGGTGTTGTCTTCCTTACCTGTAAAACCTGTACATGTTACTAGAAAGATCATTTTAAAAAATAAGACTAAAACTGACCACAGTGGAGAGCTTTGTAATGTGTTTGATTTTGTAATTGAATTGCATCCTTATTAACAAATTCATAACAGTTTTTATAAGCAGAGTTTAAAATATATTCTATGAATCCCGTCTCTTATAAGGAATTTATAGCAAGGGTTAAGTACACCTTATCGTAAATGCTTAGGACAGGAAGAGTTCATGTTTCTTGGCTTCTTCAGATCTTGAAAAGTTCACACACACACACACACACACACACACACACACACACACACCTAGATGTAGATACTTTAGGAGTGGGAGTTTGGTTATGTATACTGTATCTACATATAGCCTCAAAGTAACTTGTAATTTTTTATGTTATTTGATCCAATTTTTACATTTAATTTTTTGTAAGCAGCGAACCCAGGGCCTTGTGCATGCCCCACAAAATTTATCATCCAGCTACCTTCCTAGTCTATATGATATTTTGAATAATGAATTTTATACATTAAACAATCAACTTTTCATGAGGTAGCATCATCTTTTCTCTGTGACATCAGACGGGTGCTCAAAAGGGCTTGGATTTTAAAGTCATTTGAATTTCAGATGCTGGAAATGTCCCTCTAATTCAAGAATAGGGCCTCTTCCTTCCGGCTGGCTTCTTGGTCCTGTTTTAATTCAGCCCTTCAAAGCTGCTGACCGGATGAAAATCACAACATGGGTGGATAGCCAGAGTCTGTGTGATAGTATGATTTAGCTTGTGCCCCCTTTCATCTCAGGGATAACTGGACTGATGCCTGCACCGACATTGCCCATCGTTATTGTAATATCTACATTTCCGAGCCTGACTCATCTGCCTGGGCCAGAGTTAAGGCCAAGGTTGGACAAAGAGAGTCTGCCTATGCACAGTCAGAAGAGTTTATTATGTGCCGAAAGGGTAAGTAGATTGTATACATGGGTAACTCTTCAAGTTTTTTTATTTTTTTATTTTCGTGTATGGGTGCTTTGTTTGCATGTATGTCTGTGCACCACATTCCTGCAGTGCCCTCGGAGGCCAGAAGAGGACGTTGGATCCTCTGTGACTGCCATTAATGGTAGTTACCAACAGCCATGTGGGTGCTGGTAACCAAGCCTGGGTCCTCTGGAAGAGCAGCCATTGCTCTTAACCCCTGAGCCATCTCTCGAGCTCCTACATGGATACATTTTAATTTTCAAGTACTTACACTTCCTTGTATGTTCACTTTCATGGGTAGTTGCAACAAATGTCTAATAGCAATGATAAGTTAAGGAGCCCATGTCTTTTTCTTCCAGGCCCCAGAAAGCATCACTGAACTGGCCTTCAGTTTGCCACTTAAACTGCTTGGCATCCAGTCCAGTCAGATCCTGACCAGTGCTGCTCAGCACTGGAGGGCATCAGCCTTTCTCTCCCCATCTACTGTGATAGAACTTCATTCCAAAGTTCTTTCACTGAGGACTTGGCCACTGGGCTCATTCCTCCTACGTCCCTTAAATCCTTAAAGACCTTGGAAGCATGAATACCGACATAGTACATTAACACATTTAGAGTTTAAGCCCCTGAGGTGGGCCATACCTGTAAGGGAGCAGGCAGGAGGCTCAGGTTGGGAAGATTCGGAGTGAGTGAGGCGTTTGAAGCCAGCCTGTCCCAAGAGAAACAGAAGAGTCCTTCATGTCTGAGTCCAAGGTTCTCAGCTCTTTGCACTCCCAGCATCCTGACCCTATAATTCACTGGTCTCAGTTGTCCTTTCCAACTCCTGACTATCCAGTATCAGTTCTCCTCTGTGGCTGACATTCCACTTTAGCCTGTGGCCTCGCCTGCTGGCCCTCACGGCATCCCTTCCAGCTTCCCTTCCCAACTCACCCTCTATGACTGATCACTTCCATGTTTCACGCCTGTGGGGTTCACTGCCTTGATTCCACCCCAGCCTTTTGGGGACACCCAGGGCTTCCCATGGGCCCTTCCTTACTTGCTTCAGGTATTTTTATTCTCTGGATTCATCCAATATCTGCCATTGTCATGTCAGATTTCTCTGCCACAGATTTATCAAGGACCTACTGTGTCTTGGAAAGTATGCCAGAGATACCCTGAGGGGTCAACACCAGACGTGGGAGGAAGAGAGTGCACAGTGCATATGAGAAGCAAACACCAGTGTTCATCCAGACAGCCACACACACCAGAGTCATGGGGATATGGAGACTCTCTGAGGCTGTAATTCTGACTTTCACAGGAAGGAAGTGAACATTAGCAAACTTTGATCGAACCATCCTGCCAGACATCCATGGATGTTAAAAGATACTGGGTTTCAGTGAGGAAAATAACTAAATACCTTTCGAGGAGCTGTACCGATGCCTCAGTGGTTAAGACCACTGGCTGTTCTTCCAGGGGACTTAGTTCAAATCCCAGCACCTACCTGGCAGCTCACAGCCATCTGTAACTTCAGGTCCAGGAAACCCCAAACCTTCTATTGGCCTCCACAGGCACCAGACATGTGCATGGTGTATAGACACACATGAAGGGAAAATACTCATACACATAGGTAAATGATAGGTAGATAGATGATAGATAGATAGATAGATAGATAGATAGATGATAGATAGATAATGGATAGATAGATAGATGATAGATAGATAGATAGATAGATAGATAGATAGATAGATAGATAGATGATGGATGGATAGATAGATGATAGACAGATGATGGATGGATAGATAGATGATGGATAGAGAGATAGATGATAGAGAGATAGATGATAGAGAGATAGATAGATGATAGATAGATAGATAGATAGATAGATAGATAGATAGATAGATAGATAGATAAGAGAGAGAGAGAGAGAGAGAGAGAGAGCGAGCCTTTTCAGGAACAGTTTTTAGAAAACAGGTTCCTTAAGGTGTTTCCGTCTCTTGCGTATGTTTGTGTGGTGGTCAAGTGCTGGAGAAGGAACCTTGGGCCTTACATTGCTAGGCAAGTGCTCTACCATTGAGCTACATCTCCAGTCTGCTGTTTTAATTTGACACTAATTTGCTTAGGCTGGTTTCAAACAGTTTTCTGCTGCTCTTCCGCTCTACCCTTCTAATGGCGGGGATTATAGGCCTATACAACCAGTCCGGCCTTTCATCTTTTTTTTTTTCTTTATGGAAGATTCATTACAACTCTCCAGCCGAGAATTACTTCTTTTTCTCAACGTCTTGCTCTGCGGCTTCTTTCGCCCTCTTTGCTCGGATGCCGAAGAGCCGGGCATTGGCTCGGGCCATGCGAAGGCTGGCGAAAGCCTTCAAGTTCTCCTCTTCCGTGATGGCGCTGGCCTTCTCCTTTTTGTACACATTCCGGACGGGCATCACAGGTCCTGTTAGCTGCGTGGCCAGTTTAAGTTCTTCAGCAGAACTGTCGCCCTTCTTCGGAGCAGAAGGCTTCCTGGGGAAACGTAGGAGCTTGGAGCGGTGCTGCTTCAGGCGCTGCACGTTGGCCCGCAGTGACTCAGTGGATTTGTTTCACCTCCTTGGGTCCACAGAGATGCCGATGGTGCGTGCCATTTTCTCGTGGATACCACCCACCCTGAGTTCCTCCAGGCTGAAGCCCCTGCCAGCCCGGACCTTGGTGTGGTACCTAACTGTAGGGCACCTCACGATGGGCCTGATGGGACCGGACGCCGGGCGAGGGGCTGCCGGGCCTTGAGTCTGCGGATCTTGCATGCCGGCTGGTTGAACCACGTGTCCACTCACTGCTGCCAGTCCTTGTGGAAGTGGGGCTTCAGGATCATGCCATTCCGGCTGGGTGCCATGGCTGCCTCCTGTGCAGGAGAACGGCCAAGCAGAAAGGGGCCTTTCATCTTCTAAAAACCAACGTTTACCATGAATTGTACTTTCCTAAAGACAAAGTCAGAGGTAAAACTAAGTCACCAATGCAGAGGTTCTTTAAGAGAGCTTCTTCTCAGAGATTGACTAAACTTTGTATTCTTAGAATGTCTTCGAGGTCTTTGCAGTTGTTTAAATGGACCCACTGACTTGGATAGGTGGACTAGCTGTGAGGGAGGAGTAACACTTTCCCTTTCTCCCCAGGGAAGGTTGGACCGCCTGGCCTGGACATCCGAAGGAAGGAAGATCAGCTGATTGTCCACATATTTCACCCTAAGGTCAATGTGAGTCAGGAAACCATGTTTGGTGACGGAAATACCTGTTACACATTCGACTACACTGTGTTTGTGAAACATTACAGGAGTGGGGAGGTGAGTGTCTCTCTTTCATCGTTCTTTTTTTTTTTTTTTTTTTTTTTTCCGGGGCTGGGGATCAACCCAGGACCTTGCGCTTCCTAGGTAAGCGCTCTACCACTGAGCCAAATCCCCAACCCCTCTTTCATCGTTCTTAAAAACAGGAATTGTTCTACAGCTCACGCAAGCTATTCTCATAGACTGTAATGAAGGTAGGCCGTTCATGTGTATGCAGAGAAGCCTCATGGGTCATAGATTCTCATAAGGAAAAAACAACATAAATACTGTTGAAGGACCGATATGGGGTCAATCACCAACACCGGCCAGATGATGCATTTATGTTTTCTCTTTGCCTGTTTGGTCGCAGGGCCCTCTCTAGAACATGCCCCTCTCTGTATACCTGTTTCTCTCCCGGCGAGATGAATATCATCTTAGGGTTTTTCTGTGATCATATTATTTTTGAAAGATACCTTACAGCACAACCACAGTGCCATGATACATTGTTCTGGCAGCGGTGTGGAGTCCACGCTTGGAGTCAAACCGTGCCCCCCCCATTCTGTATGGTGTCATTTATTTATATAACATTTATTAAGTCCGTACATACTATGTGTCTTCTAAATACCCAGAACTGCAAAGTGGACAGTACAGACAAAACTCGGAAAAACCCCAGTGCCACAGAAAGGGTGTGGGCAGCCTACAGGGATGGAATGGTGGCCTTCAGTGGAGGGGTCGGAGAAAAGCTGGTGATTGGTCAGTGCTGGGGTTAGAAGCTGGTCCCTCAGCTAGACCTAGGGATACCATTTGAAGCGTAGGACCTAGGAAAGACAGAGGTCCAGTTGGCATATGGGACAGCAACACAGGGCCAGTGGCTTTGGGGAGAGGGGCGCAGGCGGCAGAGGGAGACAGAGCAGGCATTGGAGAGCCTCACTGCTGTTCCTTCTCTGAGATGCTGCTTTCCCGGCTCACTGGAAGTAGCCGGTGCCGCTTCCCAGAATGCCCTTCAGTATTTCCATCTGGTCTTCGGGTGCTGTGTCTTCTTCCCACTCTCAGCAGGTTCCTTCATTTCTTGTGGCCCAGTTGGTTTCCCCTGTCCTTCTAGGAGTCCTCAAGAGCACACATCCCACTCTGTTACCTTTCTCACCCCTCATCTGCCCTAGATTGTGAGGCATAGTAAATGGACACTAATACACGTGCTCGTCGTCCTTAAGTCACCTAACACCCAAGCTGACAGCATGGGGAAGTTTATTTACCTCAGTTTTAGAGACACAGAGTGTGATGTTTGCACTGCTCAGCTCTGGGGATAGCAGGCAGGGCACCACAGCAGGATTTGTACAAACCATGACCACTTTCTCTCCCATTCTTCTGCTGGCAACCGAACTCATGACCAAGGCATGCTCACCAAGCTATACACCATGATCACAAGAGATTTCATCTCAAGCCAGAGCAGAAGCAGGAGAGGGGTGTGTGTGTGTGTGTGTGTGTGTGTGTGTGTGTGTGTGAGTGAATACATTTCAAGCACGTGACCTAAGGTCCTCTGTATGCATGGTTGTCTCATCTCCGTGATCACCTATCTGACAGAAACACCATGAGGAGTAAAGACTTTGACTTTGAGTTTCTGAGGGCTCAGTCCACGGTCACCTTGCCGCATATCCTTGGGCATGACACCATGGCAGCAGCAGTGTGTGGCAAAGGAAATGGAATGTCTTAAGTTAGAGAATGAGGCAGGAGAGGCCAAGACAAGGCACCCTCAAGATCTAAACCCAAATGACCAACTTACTCTAGATAGACCCCACTTTTAAATATTTCCAAAACCTCCTAAAATATTACTACCAAGTGAAGACCTGGGCCTTACTTCATAGGCCTGTGAGGGATATTTTATACTCAAAGCTTAACTTCCCATGAGGGCCTGTCTCTTAAAGACCTCAGCCAGGCACACCCCAGTATTGCCCCTCAGACACCAGCCCTTTAATACCCTGGTCTTCCCTGCTACCTAGCCAAGGTACAACACTGCCTTTGTGTGTCTGGGCCCCAGCATAGGTGATCATGTGCTGTAGCTGGTAGAAAGGTTGAGCTCTGATTGTTCAAGGGACCACTTCAGTCATGTTTATGTGTTTGCTGCACAGAAAGCCTGTAGCCTTCATGTAGCTGCCTTCATATGTTTCCTGTGAGATGTTTTTCTTCTCTCTTCAGCCGCTTCTAGTACTCTGGGAACTGGAAAAACAAGTATTGGCTAGTTTCACAGCCAGCTGAACACTTCCCTTCTTCAAGTCTTAAACAATACTGTTCCCATGTATGTCGTTTACAGATGTACTTTTTCCCACTGTGTGGAAGTCACAGGTTAACTCATTATTTGCTATTGAAGCTGGTTTTCATTTCACATTCACGCACTACCTGTCTCCCTCCGGTGTCTAACTAGGGCAGATGCAATGGTTTCCCCCTCTGGATAAGGAAGCCGTACATTTCACAATGTTGTTTTTCCATGTAGATCCTACATACAGAACATAACGTCCTAAAAGAAGATTGTGACGAAACTCTGTGTGAGTTAAACATCTCAGTGTCCACGCTGAATTCCAATTACTGTGTTTCAGTAGTTGGAAAGTCGTCTTTCTGGCAAGTTAAAACAGAAACATCCAAAGACGTCTGTATCCCCTTTCTCCATGATGACAGAGAAGGTAAGCTCTTGCCTTTCCCCCAGCTGAAGACAGAGAGCTAACTGAGGTAGGTTAGTATGAAAAGAAGAGGTTGATTTATAACTTAAGCACGTGACTTTTCTTTAAAAAATATCTAATCATCCCTTTCCCCAGAGAAGCTCAAAATTAAAAACAAGACAGTTTCTTGGGCATCGGAATTACTACAGCAACCAACTCAAAAAGCCACGAGATGGCTGATGCCCTCCTGACCCCGGAAAGAAAAGATACACAACAAATAGATAAAATCATCTACATCAATATCTCTATTTCAAATCGTAACTTGAAAACATGTTAACGTGAGAAGAGTCAGAAGAGGTCCGTGGAGATAGATGTCACAGTGGCCACCAAGACCGATAGCCTCAGATGGGTCCAGGGCACACATGTGGAAGGAAAATCCAAGCTCCCCCAAGTTGTTCAAAGACAGCTCGTGTGCTCACACCCGCACGCACGTCCACACACATCCATTAAAATGTAGCCTGTCCTTCAGGTCAGAAGAAGTAACTGCCCGCAGGTGGTCCTCCCATGATGCAGTTTGGAGCCCGCTTTCCCTCTGCTGCCCCCTTGGGTTCGTGTGCACAGCGTGTTACGCAGCTCGCATGCTCCTCACGGTTTAAAGAGGCGGCTGTTCCCACAGAGAGCAGTAGCAGACGCCATGCTGAACCCCTGTGGCTCACCTGCCCTCAGAGCTGATTTTAATTCACGTTCACGCTGTACCCGTTTCCCTTCAGTGTTGACTGGGACGAATGCAATGATTTCCCTCCCTCTAGATGAAAGAGCCCAAGACTTTACTGCACTCGCATAATATTTTAAAATGTTTTTTCATTTTTTACATACTTCATTAAGATTTTATAATCTTTTTTTTTTTTTTTTTTTTTTTTTTCCGGAGCTGGGGATCAAACCCAGGGCCTTGTGCTTCCTAGGCAAGCGCTCTACCACTGAGCCAAATCCCCAACCCCTAAGATTTTATAATCTTAATAATGCTTTATAATACTTCTTAAGGATTTTAGAATTATAAAATTTAATTTTTTTCTGATTGATTTTTCCTGTCTTCAGGGGTTTTTTGTTGTTGTTGTTGTTTTGTTTGTTTGTTTGTTTTGGGTTTTTTTGGCAATATCTTTCCTATGCTAATAAAAGGGGGAAAAAGTAGCGATTTTTTTCTTAATTCAAATGACTTCAAAGAAGAACGTTTACTTTTCTAGGGGAATTATGAAAGGCGGCTGAAAAGGAAGGCGTGTTGTATAAGCTGCCAAGAAAGAAAACCAGTCAGCAATGGAAGGGTCTGAGGGGCAGGGCTGAGCTAAGCGCTGTCAGTATTTATTTCCTCCAAGGAGAGGACCTGAGGGAAAGGGTCACCCCGGCAGCTCCCTGCTGCGGGCTGTGGGGAAGATGTTTAAGAAGGCACTTCAGCTACCTCTTGTCATGGCGGTGTAGCCCAGGATGCCTGGCACCCCATAGTCAGTCATTCTCTGCATTATCACCAGTCCTGGCCTTTGCTTTAAGACGGTCCATGTCTGCTGGAGAAAGAACGTTCTTTGATGAGGGGCAAGAGCTACACTTGTCTGTGTATAGGAAGCTGTCCAGTGCCAGCATGAATTCCCTCCTGTGCAGCCCCTGTTGCATTCCAGCTCAGCGGCTGTTGGTTACCCCCAAGATATCAATTCCATGGCGTCTGTTTTGTGGTCTCTCCATGCTGGTCCCTGCCGTGTTTCATGAATGTCATGGCGGTAGGACTACTGACTGGTTTTCTTTCTTGAGGGCTGCAGCAGTGGGAGGAGTCCGGTCTGTAGCTACGATGCATTGCCCAGTTTCCGGGGGTCCTGATCCTGCTATGTGAATTTGCTGAGGAGCGGTGGTGATAAGACGTCTGCTGCATACGAGTGGTGTCCTTGACTGTAACTTGTGGTTGTTCCTTTTGTTTTTAGAATCAATTTGGATACTGCTTGTTGCTCCTCTTCTCTTCCTTACAATAGTTGTCCCGGCACTTGTGTGTTGTTACATTAAGAAGAATCCATCTAAGAGAAAAAGCATAATGTTACCTAAGTCCTTGGTAATGCACTTAATTGTTTATTTAATTATAGATGCTAGCTGTTGATGTCCGCTCACATGCAGTATCATTCAGGAAAATGAGGTCAGGACGAATAGCATTCTATTCACCTCATTATAGTTCTCTTCACTAAACACTGCTGTGCACCCGAGCCGACACGTATTTTACAGTGCACCAAGTACCTTTGCACAATTTTCAGGATGAAAACTGACGCGTTTAGTAAAGAACTAACGGTCTCCAGGGAAACGCTGACCACGGTTCAGTCAGTGTGAGTACAACAGGCTCAGAGCCAGGGGCTTCTCCGCAGACAGGCAGAAGATGGGGCGCAAAGGTGACGTGCACTTATGAGATGTTTAATGACTTGGTATTTTTAACCTTAAATAAATTCTATTTAGAGGAGAAAAGACAAGCTGGGTGTGGTGGCGTACAACTTGCATCCCAGCACTCAGGAAACAGACAGGCGCATCTCTGAGTTTGAGGCTGCCTGCTCTACATGTCAAGTCCCAGGCCAGTAAGAGCTACACAGTAAGACCTTGTCTATAAACAAACAAACAAATAAATAAACAAATAAATAAACGACACACATGGTGGCTCATATCTCAGGTTCTAGCACTTGAGAGGTAGATGACGGAATGTCACCAAGGAGTCCAGGGTCAGCTAATGCTACATAGTAACTTTGAGACCAGTCTAGGCTAGGTGAGACCTAGTCTCAAAATCCAAAAAGCATTAAGGAAAAGAAATGTAATGAGCTCATTTTACTCATCTTCCGAAATATGTTCTTTTCTTTTTAACAGGCATTTGCGTTCAGTAATCCTTTGTCTTTATTCACTCTCTCTACTTAGCTCTCTGTGGTAAAAAATGCCACGTCCGAGACCAAACCTGAATCAAAGTACTCCCTTGTCACGTCGTGCCAGCCAGCTGTCCTAGAGAACGAGACAGTGATCTGTGAGGAGCACTTGTCCACAGTGACAACTCCAGACAGCCTAGGAGCACCAGAGCAGGAAGAACTTTCTAAAGGAACCGCGGCTACGGTTGCTGAAGGAAACACTTCCCCCGAGACCACCGACAGCCCTCCAACTCCGGTACAAAGTGGCCATTTTTCCCTGTCAAGTAGTAACCAGTCAGGCTCCTGTAGCCTCGCCACCTATCACTCCAGGGACGGCTCTGACAGTGGCCTCGTGGGCACAGGCAGCTCCATATCTGACTCTGACTTTCTCCCAAACAACGACTCGGAAATAAAGATGGCAGACCCAGCCCCTGCACCTATGAGGAAGGCCCCAACTTTCTCCGGTTATGACAAACCACACGTGCTGGTGGACGTGCCCGTGGACGGGGAGGGCAAGGAGTCTTTGATTGGGTATAGACTCACGGGTGATACCCAGGAACTGTCCTAAGGCCGCCGAGTCCTGACGGTGCTGAAGGATCTGCCTCTAGGCAGTTTTCCTGCTTTGTTCTCATGAAAGACTTTGCACGTTAGCCGATTCTGACCGCAGCGTCCCTGAAGAGACACCCGGATAAGGAGCCTGTGTGAGCGCACTGCCGGGTCTACTCCGCAAATGCCAAGACTGCCAGAGGGATGAACGGTCACCTATGAGCTGCCTGGGTGGGCCGGTTCTCCTCCTCTAGCCTTGCTTCCTCCAGCCGCTGCTCCTCACCTCACTGCCTCACGGGACACGGGGGACCTGTCCTCACACACCTTTGTATCTGTAAGTCCGTGTATATAGTGCGTTTGCAGTTTCACTTAAGGAAAGCTGAAAGCCACCGCAGGTGGACTCCGTTCGTGACAAGTTTGGTAGGACATTTGTGGGTGCATACGTTTTTTTTTTTATGGGGCATCACTTATGATTTTTAAGTAAAATGTTTTGAAACCAGAGCTCATTTGGATATTCATTTATCAAACCACTTGGGCAACCTTCCATATCATTTGTCATATTTTTGTCTATAATTTGATATGTATGAATGCTTTAGAATTATATATATACATGTACATGTATATATATATTCATTTTAGAATTTAAAGTCATTCTAAGAATAATCTCCCCTTTTATAATAGATCGGGGTGGACAGATGGCTCAGTGGTTAGCAGCTCTTGTTGATGTTTCTGAGGACCGGGTTTATTTCCAGCACCCACATGATGCTTCACAGCCATGATATATACAGACACACCTACAGGCGAAATATTCACGCATGTAAAGTCTAAAATTCCTTACAGGACAGGGCACAGTCATTCCCAGTCTATTCCCAGTACATAGTCAGCGCCTGATGGAAAATAGCCTGGTCCAAGGAGTTGAGAAAGAAAAGCAGATTCTCTGGACAGCGAAGCATCCAGGACGCTTCCCCCGCAGAGCGAGGGAGGAAGCTTTGAGAAGAAGTTGTACAGAAGGAGAAACAACAGTTTCTGCTTCACAGGAGTCCTTGAAATCACTAAGATAGTAGACAGGTAAGCTCTGGGCTGGAGATTGCAGCGTGAGTGTGACCTGAGTTCAGATCCTCCACACGCACATAAAAGGCTGGGTGTGCATGCACATCCCTACAACCCTCAAACACAAAGCCTGAGACAGGAGGCTTCCCAGCTCTCACTGAGGAGCGAGTGGCCTAGCCGTAAGCTGAGCATCAAGTCCGCAGAAGACTAAGGTAAGCGGGAGAACACTTGAGAAAGACACCAGAAGTTAAGCCCTGGATTCCACCAGTGTTCATACGTGCACACACGTGCACATCCATGTACATGCGTGATTGTACCATGCAAAAAATTAAAAACAAATATTAACATTAAAATATTCATCTGCACCCATGAATGAGTGAACCTAAGTTTTTAGTGCAATTTTGTATTTAGTAAATGAGCCGAGGCAAATTACGCATGCATCTTAACTAGAGGATTTAAGGTAAAGGAGGAGACTGTATAGGCTCTGTGCAAATGTCAGACGCTTCTATACAAGAGACTTGCTGGACCTCAGTGGATGGCAGGAATCCTAGAAGCAATCTCTTACTAGTACCAAGCATGTATTTTCAGTGTTGGAATTTCGTGCCTTTTCAAAGGTAACATCTGACCACATTTTACTCCTGACTAACTATCCCAATCTTGTTTACTAAAGCATCGACTTACTATGCTGTGTTCAGATGCCACATTCATCATCTGTCACATTGTCATCACTCTGAGCAAAGGCCATTCACTACTCAGCACTGTATGTGTGTGTCATGGTTTTAACTTTTAAAGCTTTCTTCTAGTGTATGTTAGAGCTCTCACCATTGTGACGACTCCTGAGAGAAACAATTCATGGGAGAAGAGATTTATTTTGGCTCATGGCTTTGGGAGTTTCACACCACCGTCAGCAGTCACCATTGCTTTTAGGTCTGTGGTAAAGCAGAAACATTGGGACCATCGGGCATGTTGATATCATGTCACAACAGCCAGGAAGCACAGAAGAGTGGCAGGATGGGCCAGCATAGAGAGAGACCCTACGCACTCCTGCCTTCCGATGAGGCCCCTACGCTCCAGTTCCAGTGTCGTTTATTCAGTAGACTTTAACAGTGGCTCACAGCAGTTACGTCGGAGCCCCAGGATCTGCTCATCTCTGGGAAAACCTTCAGATACTAAGAAGTGTGCTGTACTAGTCTAAGTGTCGTTCTACTGATATCTAGCAATAACTGGTTTTTAATTATTTATTTTACCTATGAATACACTGTAGCTGTCTTCAGACACACCAGAAGAGGGCATCGGATCTCATTACAGATGGTTGTGAGCCACCATGTGGTTGCTGGGAATTGAACTCGGGACCTCTGGAAGAGCAGTCAGTGCCCTTAACCGCTGAGCCACCTCCCATCCCTAGCTGGTTTGGTGTTTTTTTTTTTGTTGTTTTTTGTTTTTTTTTTTTTTTTTTTGTTTTTTTTTTTTGTTTTTTTTTGTTTTTTTTTTTTTTTTTTTTTTTTTTACAGTCTATTTTTAGCGTGCTATTTCATGCTTTGTGCTGACAAGCAGAATATTCTCTCCTATGGAGGCGTGTGAGTGGCTTCATGTTTAAACAGAAACACTGTCATTATTTTCACATCGAGTCACCCAAACCTTCTCATGGTCTCTGGTTCCCTTATTTGCACTGTGACAGGTTGGAGCCTTTGCAGGGTGCGGCTGTCTTACCTCAGCGAAGCTTCCCTGGGGTCCCAGTACAGAGCACAGTCACCACTTTCCAGCCCTGGCTGGGACCTTAAGCTCTCCTGTGCTGTCTGCCCTTTCCGTCTCTCCACCCCACCTGCTCTTCTTCAGGTCAACCCGAGTAAGAGAAGCAGACAGCAGCCGTAGCACAGGCTAGCTGCGATCTTGTCTTGACATTTCCTTCACCAGTCTGTTACTTTAGAATTCAGCCTAGCTCAAGGTCTCAGGAAAGAGGCAAGAGGAAGCCAGATTCATTCGGTGCCACATTATAACCTCATGAGTCAGCCTCCAGCAGTCTCCATTTCTCTCCAACTTCTAGTCTTCCAAACTCCCTCCACAGCAGGTCAACTATTCTTACAATTTTCTAGGGGGTTCCCAGCCTGGATTTTCAAAGTCTTCCACAAGCCTCCCACAAGCATTCTTTAAAAAAGCCACAGTAGTCAGGTTTATCATAAGAACACCACTCTCAGTACCAACATAGTGACAAGCATTAATTACTTGTGTTGTGAATTAGGCCCTCTGCAGCCTGCCCGGCCACAGCAGTGTAAGTAACTGACCATTGCCGGGTGCTGTGCATTTCCACCATGCAATGTGAGGGCCTTTTAAAAGGTCCCGGCCACCCCAGATCCCTGAACCAGTCAGTCAGTCAGTGTGTGTGTGTGTGTGTGTGTGTGTGTGTGTGTGTGTGTGTGTGTGTGTGTGTATGTCTGACTCCCTGTCTGTCCGTCTGTCTCCCTCCCTGCCTGGCTGTCTCCCTGGCTGGCTGGCTCATGGCCCCACTCCGAGACACCCTTTCGTTCTCCTCTGTCTCCCAACAGATATCTTGTGTTAAGTCTATTCTGTGGCATGATCTCTGAGTGTCACACCTTGGCCCCAGATGGCCAGGGTAACCTTTTGCCACTTTATTCTAACAACTTTTGTGTTCGTGTGTACCTGACCTGATGCAGTTTAGGGAGAAAGTGTGTGTTTGGTGTACAGGTCTAGTGGATCCATTTCCATCACAGCATGGTAAGCTTGGTAGGAAGAGCAGCAAACACACTAGTCACACCGCATGGTAGTTGGAAAGCAGAGAGTTAGCAGAAGGGGCAGGGGCAATTTAAAACCTCAAGCTCCTCCCCTCCCAACCCCACCCCCTGTAACCCACTTCCTCCAGTAATCCCCACCTTCCAAAGAAAGTGACACCATTGGGAAGTGTATGAACTGACAATATGACAGATCCAAGGTATGGCTGAGGGGCAGATTTTTATTGTAGGCCTGAGCTAGAACACAGCCAGAGGCATCTCCAGGGCGAAAGAGAGGGGAGAGGACTGAACATGGTCAGAGAGAAGCAGGAAGGAACTGAATAGAAAGACAGGACCAAAAGGAGGGCAAGAGGAACCTGGAGAAAGCATAGCCAAAATTGCAGGGTTCTAAGGAGAGATGGGCAGCCTGCAGGAGAGGGCAGTCCTGAGCTGGGAGAAGTGGATTCAGGGTGGGCCAGAGAGACTGAGAAGAGTCAGCATAGACTGGGTAGCAGGTACTTGTGACACTGAGAGAGCAGGAGGCCACCACGTGCTTTGATATGCTAATAGGCACCACAGATAGCCTTTGTCCCTTCTGCCAGTGGTGAAGGGTCCTTTGACCGAGAGGAACCAGCTTCAGTTCCTGAGGATTGCAGACTTTTCCTCTACCTGACAGAATTTGGGGAAGTTTTCTTTAGACCTGACAGGGACCAAATGTTCAAACTCAGGAGCCAACGAGGAAGAGCTCACACAGTTGGAATAACAAAGCATACCCTGTCTGTGACGGTAAGTGACTCAGATAACAAAGACAACTAGCAGGGACAACTGCTTGTTAGGACCAAGGTTGGGGTTGAAATCTCGGCCCATGTCTTGACCGAACACACCAGACCAACATGGTTCCACATGGAGAGGTTTAATGAGAGAAGAGGAGGGGAGGAGAGGAAAGGCCGGACATGAGCATGTGGAGGGAGGTGGGGTTGAGAGAAGGGACAGGGAAGATGGGAAGAGAAGAGACCAGAGAGAATGAGGAGGGGGCAAGCAGCCCCTTATATAGTGTCAGGCACAGCTGGCTGTTGCCAGGCAACTGCGGGGCAGAGCATACCTGGCTGCTGCCAGGTAGCTGTGGGGTGGAGCTTAGACAGATTACCAACATTGCTATTTGGGGTGAGCAGACAGGAAGCAAACATGACGAGGTGAGCAGTGAGTATGGCTCAAGGAAAGCACCCAAGAGAGTGGGAGGGACTATACCTGGCATGTTTTAAAAAAAAAAAAATGTCCAAAAGGCCGTGAAGGCTGGCAAGCTATAGATAAAGGTGGAGTCCAATAAACTACTGTGACAACTTTGGCTCTCGCTCTGAATGAGATGGGAAGGCTGGCATGTTCTGAGGAAAATGTTCTAATCTCTTGTTTGAAAAGAAGACTCCAGTGGATGCACAGGATAGTGGCAGTTGCAAGAAGGTTAGTCAGGCAGCCATGGGCACTGCCATGCCAAAGCATCTTGACAGCAGGGACCCAAGTGATTATGAGGGAGGAAAAAACGACCCATCGATCATATTCAAATAAAGTCCTTTCCAGGGCCAACACCAAGCACTGGAATATTCTTACGCAAGGACCTAAGGGTTGATGACACCACACAGAGTTTCCAAGGTCAGTGAATGACCTTGATCAAGAACAATCCCAATAGACAGCCAAAACAAGAACTAACCATGGATAAGCAAGCCCTGAACAAGTATATCGCAAACGTGCTCATGTGGAAAGGGGGTCGAACATAAGGCCTCAACCCTAGACAAAAGCTAAGAAATGTTCAGACGGGCTGAACACAAATTTCATTATTCAATGCCGAGTAGTAAGCTTTGAAAACACATACACACAATAAACAGACCAAGCATGTGGTATTTACGTATTTAGGAACACTAACACGCACGCGCGCGCACACACACACACACACACACACACAGAAAGAGAGAGAGAGAGAGAGAGAGAGAGAGAGAGAGAGAGAGATGCACACGCACACACACACCATTTTAAAAAAAATGGAGTCAAAATAAATCAGTAGTCACAATAAAATCTCTTGTGTCGGGCAAAATTATACAGAAAGAGAAGAAAATGTTAATTTCATGAAGTTTTATTAAGTTTGCAAATGGAGATTTTTTTTAATGTTATGCAAGCTGAGTGGCCTTTATCTGGAATTATTTCAGCTTTTGGAAAACTTCTGAATGTTTTCATATGCAAAGATATCTCGGGGATAGAGCCAGAGTCTAAGCACACAGGTCATTTGTGTTTCTTCTGTATCTCAGTTTGCACACATACCCACAGGGCTGTGACTATGTTTTGGGTGTCGCTGCCTTTGACGGCTTTCCAGTTTTCCAGAATGCAGAGATGCGTGAGGTCATAGGCATTCCCTGAGGGAGGTTAGGAGAGCCTAGTGGATAAGAAAGTGCGATGGGCATCCGGTCTGCCCCTGTGGGATGCTGGTCTCCACAGGTCTGGTGTCTTCGTGGAGATGGCAGATGTCTGTCAGAAGTGATCACAGAAGGCAGGAAGGGTCTGGAGCAGAGACAAGGAGCAAACCCCACTTGACCTGACCCACTTAGGATGCACACCAGCAGAGTCACCCTGAGCTGCAGTTATAAACGCCACTCTGAGGGAGAATACTGCACATGCATATGGCCACCTGCTTCCAGGGCCTGACTACAGAAAATGACGTTGGCTCTACTATTGCCAGAACCGACGTCTAGTTCATTTCTGCTTCTTCGTGGATAGAGAGTGCCTACACCTAATGGGCATTTGTTTGGCCGATGTATTGGTGATGAATGGCTTCGACATCTTTCTATCCCTTTATGGGATGAATGACCCAAATGAAGACTGAATAACAAGTCTTATAATTGCCTTCATACTGTGCGGTCAGCCAGACCTGATGTTACCCCCTCACCCCTGTGACTGACCAAGCTCTCCCAGCCTCTCCATGCTTCGGTTTCTTCATCTGAAATATCAAGATGAAAATACCAACCTCCTGGGCTAAGAGAGGGTTTCAAACAAAACAATGCCAGGAAAATACTTAATGGTGTTCCACCATTAATTATTAATAACACATTAATTAATTATTGTGTTATTATTGCCTTCCCACGAAGGTGAAGCAAATCTCAGAGAGCATGCCATTTTAGATCTGTAATACTTCAACGTGTACCTCTAACCTGTAATGCTTCTATTTGCACCTCCAAAAAGGAACAGAGATAATAAAACCCCATATCACATAGAAAAATCAGTTTTTTGTTTCCTTAGAAGAACTGGTCTTCTGGAAACCTCAGGAGGAAGAACAGACTCATTTGCCCAAATCAGTAGCTTGAGCAAGTTCTCCAGACCCAGCACTGTGCTGTCATTGTCAAGCTGGCTCTCCCTCCTGAGGACTGGCAGGTAGGGAGGACAGAGAGTCTGAAGCTAGCATTTGCTGCCTGAGGTAAGGAGAGGGCCCCCACTAACTGATTAGTGGTCTGTTCACACAAAATGACTTTAAATTTCACTTGCAACAGTCCTGTGCGTATTCTTTGGCTGCCAAGTTGCTGGGAAAATAAATGAAATTTGTCTTTTTGTCTACTCATTGAATTGTTAGAGACGTTGGCTTTACGCAGGCTGGAGTATTACTGGGAGAGCTCACTTATGGTGACAGGACTTGTTTGGCTTCTGAAATGTGACATAATAAAAGCTCGGGTCCTTAACTAATCACTTTATTCATTTACATTTCAAATGATATCCCCCTTCCTGGTTATCCCTCCACAAGCCCCCACCCCATCTCCCTTCCACCCTCTCCCCTTTGCCTCTATGAGGGTGCTCCTCCACCCACTCATCCATTCCCGACTCACCCCTCTACCATCCCCCCCTACGATGGGGCACCAACCCTCCCTCCCCTCCCATTGATATAACATAAGGTCATCTGGATGGATGCGGAGAAAGAGGAACACTCCTTCATTGCTGTTGGAATTGCAAGCTGGTAAAACCACTTTGGAAATCAATCTGGTGGTTCCTCAGAAAATTGGGAATAGTTCTCCCTGGAGACCCAGCTATACCAGTACTGGGCATATACCCAAAAGATGCTCCCACATATAGCAAGGACACATGCTCCACTATGTTCATGGCAGCCTTATTTGTCATAGCCAGAAGCTGGAAACAACCCAGATGTCCCTCAACAGAGGAATGGATACAGTAAATGTGGTACATCTACACAATGGACTGCTACTCAGCCATCAAAAACAATGACTTCATGAAATTCACAGGCAAATGGATGGAACTAGAAAATATCATCCTGAGTGAGGTAACCCAGACACAAAACAACACACATGGTATGCACTGAAAGCTCGAGTTCTTGAGAGAATGTAGTTCTTAGATACATCTTGTTCTGCATTTTAGATGTTAAGGATTGAAACCAGATAGGCTATACTCTGCCAGAGCTAGAGGCCCAGCCAGAATTCAGTTCTTAAGGCATTTCAACTCTCCCCCTTCCTCCGAACTTCTTATTTCTTCCACAAAGTCAGTAGTTCCATGGAAACCCCAAACTCACTCTTTGCTGCTTAACATGTAGTACCCCAAACTCACGTATTTTCCCTTTCTCCTTGAACTAGAATTAGGAGTAATTCAATTGCTTCAAAATAAGATCCATTGGTGGTGAAGATATTGACTATCAGGTGTGTTCAAATCCAGATGATCACATACCACTTAAAAAGCCGGGCAAAGACTAAAACCCAGTGAGCAGCTGCAGTAACAAGTGAAGGATGATACTGGAAAGACTGGAAGACGAGGTACACCAAGACCATGGGAAGGAGACATAACATGCTGCATGACTCTTCCTCAGAGAGGTAACATTCTATATGACAGCAGCTTCACTCGGAGAAGAGGAGGGCCTGGATTCAGAAGCCTGACACGCACAGGGGAGTTGAAAAACACGAAGATATCATCACATATTTTCCATACGGTCTTGTGTGGAAAATATTTTATAAATATTACAAATAACACGATCTCATAATTATGTATAAATGTAAATATTCTAAGTAAGACATATAGTTTCTCAACTGTGCGGTACAGCCGTTCTTAAATAATCTTCCCGTGTATCAGCAGTGCCCTGCGGTTCTGTAGTTGGGTTTCTCCCCAGCATCCTACAGTCTTAGCTGGTCTCTGTGGCAAAGGGTCAGAGCAGGCACTTAAGACATCTCCCAGCTGCCTTATGAAACCCTTTCTTTCTCATTTAAGATAGAAAGAGACAGAGGAGAAATGGGTAGAAAGTCACAGCCTGATCTCAGGTCAGTACTGTCTACATCTCTGACCCCTCCACAATCCAGCATCTGAAACTTAAGGGTAGCTTCTGTCTTGTTTGCTGCTCGAAACAGTGCCCCCTCTCTGGTAGGGCAGCTGACAAACATGAAAGAACGAATACATGAATGAATGAGTAAATTAATTAATTAGCATTATTCAGCAGCAATTACCAATAGAGCTCTACTACTAAGAGTTTGAATTATTTGGACTGTACAGTGTAAAAGAAGTCAGAGTGCATTTCCTCTTTTGACCTTGCAAGCCTCTTCCGAACAAAGAAAAGCAAAACAAACAGAAAACTATGACTTTGTTCTCGCCAGCATGTGCTGTCACTTGAGTTTTTGATCTTAGTCATTCCGATAGGTTTGGAACCTCGGAGTTGTTTTGATTTGCGTTTCCTTGATGATCAAGGACTTTGAACGTTTCTTTAAGTGTTCCTCAGCCATTTGAGACTCCTCTGTGGAGAATTCTCTGTGTAGCTCTGTATCCCATTTTTAAATCTGGTTATTGGTTGTTGGTGTCTAACTTCTTGAGTTCTTTGTAAATTCTAGGTATTAGCCCTCTGTCAGATGTAGGGTTGGGGAAGATCCTTTCCCAATCTGTAGGTTGCCTATTTGTCCTATTGGCAATGTTTTCAGCCCTACAGAAGTTTTGCAGTTTTACGAGGTCATATTTATCAATTGTTGACCTTAGAGCCTGAGCCATTGGTGGTCTGATCAGGAAACTGTCTCCTGTACCAATGCATTCAAGGGTATTTCCCACTTTCTCTTCTATGACATTTAGTGTATCCCGTTTGATGTTGAGGTCCTTGATCCACTTGGGTTTGAGTTTTATGCAAGGTGATAAATATGGATCTATTTTTATTCTATATGTAGATATCCAGTTAGACCAGTACCGTTTGACACCACTAATGATACTCTGTTGTGCTTGCAGGCAGGAGCCTGGCATGACTCTCCTCTGAGAGGTTCCATCCAGCAGCTGACTCAGACAGCCATACAGTGGATGGAGCTTAGGGACTCCTATCGAAGAGCAGGATGAAGGATTGCGGGCCCAGAAGGAGATGGGAACTCCACAAGGGGACCAACAGAGTCAATTACCCTGGACCCTTGGGGCTCTCAGAGACTGAACCACCAACCAAAGAACATTCATGGGCTGGACCTTGGCCTCCCTGCACATATGTAGCAGACGTGCACTTTGGCCTTCATGTAGGTCCTGAATAAATGGAGGGTAGGGAGGCTATCCCAAAAGCTGTTGCCTGTATGTGGGATGTGTTCTACTAGATGGGCTGCCTTGTCTGGCCTCGATGGGAAGGAAGTACCTAGCCTCACAGACACTTGAAGTGCCAAAGTGGGGGAACACCCAGGGGGCCCCATCTGCTCAGAGGAGGAGAGGAGAGGAAGGCTGGGGGAATAATTGTGGGAGGGGTGGCCAGGAGGGGGGCAGTGAGCAAGATGTAAGATGAATAAGGTAAAAAACAAACAAACAACCTTTGACTTTGTGCTTCTATGAGTCATTTTTAGTGCCTCTAAAAACATAGGAGAAAAGCAATATAGCAAATCCTTGACAAAGAGCAGATGAGCTGGTTCGGTCTGGTTTCCTAGGAGCAATGAGACAGATTTAATGCAGCTCAGACTGAAGGTCTTCCGCAATCACCGTCTTCGGGCATCGTTTGGTTTGGCAACTTTGAAGAACTTCCTTGGGTTAACTGCTTGAAATTGGGGAAGGGAGTGAAGATGGGAAAGAAAGGGCTCCCAATAAATGTGAAGGGAGAAGGAAAACCCAACAGTATAGCAGGGAGCTCTATGGGGAGTCAGGAGGATTCCGGGCCCAAGGCACAGAAACCAGAAAGACTACTTGGAAAGGCTACAACTCTTTGAACAGTTGCCAGGTGCAGCTGGGGCAGCTACGAGTGCCAAACACATTACTCCTGATCCCCATAAGCAGCCCTGCCTCTTATAGCCAAATTCCATCAAGATTCATTCACTCACCTTGCCTAATCCTTGTCCCACCCTGCCCCCAGGGTGTGTTACTTTGTTATCAAAGTGTCAAATAAAGCTCTCTCTCTCTCTCTCTCTCTCTCTCTCTCTCTCTCTCTCTCTCTCTCTCTCTCTCTCTCTCTTTCTCTCCCTCCCTCTCTCCCTCCTTTCCTCCCTCCCTTTCTTTCTCTCTCTATCTCTCTCTATATAGAGAGAGATAGATACCTACTCTTTGATTGTAAGATACTGTAATAATATAAATTTAAGGAAACATTTGCCATTGGTGGAGCCCACGGAAGTGACGTGAATTTGTGAATTTTTATAGTTCCCCCTTCTCAGCAGCCTCCACAGTGAAAGGAGCACTGGTTTCCAGACAGGCACACTCGCAACCACGATGCCTAAGCACTGCTTTCCAGGCCTCCTCCTCATGCTCTTGACCAGTGTCACAGGTGAGTGC
Source organism: Rattus rattus (assembly GCF_011064425.1). NCBI lineage: Eukaryota > Metazoa > Chordata > Mammalia > Rodentia > Muridae > Rattus > Rattus rattus. The sequence goes on along the minus strand of NC_046155.1, from coordinate 216,952,197 downwards.
TTAACTTCCTTTTAATTGGCCAGTTTTGAGTCTGATCAGGACAGGGTGAGAATGGCTTGGATGATATTCTGGACTTTGTCAGGTCACTAAGGGGTCCAAACAGACATGGGGTCAGTTACTCTTTGCATCCTGAAAGAATAGTTCCTTGGTTACCTGAGTGAGTGTTTGGGATGACAGAGGAGCCCACTTTCACGGCAGAAAACAATTCACATTCTCTGTCTGTCTGTCTGTCTGACTGTCTGTCTGACTGACTGACTGTCTCCCCACCCTTACCCCTCTCTCTTGATATCATCAAATGATTATAAGGACAAGACACAAGGCCCTAAGGCGCATAGTCAGAACCAAGGTTTCACCTGCCATTGTTATCTAGAAAGCCAGACGTTTTATGAAATGTCCTATGTGAGACTTTTCTCATCTGTAGACAGAAGCTTGTAGGCCCCTGTGGAGGCTGAATTAGTGTATATCCTCAGTGCTTTAAAGCAGCCTCCCACACAGAACACATACCATGAGCAAATGATGTTTACCGAGATGTCATCAAGATTCACCTCTCAGAAAGGCCCCTGGACTCCCAGATCAATAGACAGGAACCTCTCGCTTAAGCATGTGAAGTAAATGCCCACAACTTTGGAGTTGTTCTACATAAATGCCACCCCAGCCTCTCTATCTGACAGAAATGTGTGAATCAGAGTAAGCTTCGCCTCTTCTCCTTGGCAGCAGGAATTCAAGGGCTGACAAAATGAGCCTGCTTTTGCACAAAAATAAACAAATAAATAAATGTACCTTACCACTTCTGTAAACTGGGGCATGACCTGTAACTTTCCGAGTCTGTTTTCACCCCTGGAAATTCAGTGATAAAAATATCTCACTTAGGTAGGTGTCTGGGGATAAATAGAAAAGAATGAGTGTAATAGCTTCGGTTGAATATTTCTATCGAATCACTGTTCAATAAATGTCAAGAGAAAAGATGAATAATTTGATGATGGTAGTGGTGGTGGTGGTGGTGGTGGTGGTGGTGGTGGTGGTGGTGGTGGTGGTGGTGATGGTGGTGGTGGTGGTGGTGGTGGTGGTGGTGGTGATGGTGGTAGTGCCTCCCTCATGGACTCCCCTCACCCAGGACATTCAGACATCAGCAGTAAGAAGCAGGCTGTTGAATCAGCCTGGGCACAAAATTGGCTTTAAGACTTTCTCCTGGGAAGGTTCTTTTATTTATCCAAGAACCTTTATCATGGAGGAGCTGGGAAAATTCAATGAGCAGAGGATGGGAAAAGCCCCTCAGTGCTTGGTGCACTGTGAGTCACTGCTGGGGACAGTGGTGACAGTGAGGATGTCAGAAAAACCAGAGAGCCAAAGAAGGGAGGCGCCAACTGTCCTCAGGTTGGCGGTGCAACTCTGGGTGGGCCTTCGAGAAGCTGTGCCTGTCACCTCCTGAAAATGTTTATGTACTAAGACAGATTCGAGCAGGCGTGATTTACATGGGAATAGATTCAAGTCCATGTCACCTTTCATGCATTGCAGGAGGCCTTCAAAATACATAAAAAAAAAAAAAAGTCAACACCATTAAATCAGTAAGAAGAAATACCCAAGGAAAGTATTGTTTTCTCTCTTGTCGGAAACTTTGGACTCTGAAATAAAATGCTATAGGTCTCTTGCATCCACAAGACTAAATGCAGGTAAAGTTAGGCCACCCATACCATATGATTTGAAGAAGAAAACACAAAGAATCCAGCCAGAAAGCCTTTCCTTCTCCCGTCTATGATTTCACACCCCACCAGAGCCCACAGTAGGTCTGGGGGAATTCTCCACCACTGTAGGTTACTGCCTCTGAGTAACCCCACTTGGGTACTCATAGCAAGGAGACAGGCAATGAGCTTTTCATCGTAGACATTACATCCCAGTGTTTGTGGGAATAAACTAAGGACTATGTTCTTTCCATGAGTTTTAGTTTCTTTACCCATTGTGGTGTGCTGGAGGTGGGCATCATTACCAATTTTTTTTCTAGTATGAAACACACATCATTCTATGATTTTACCTTAGGCGACAGGTAGAGCTCAGTGGCAGAGAACTTGACCTGAGTTGATTCACTAGAACTAAAGAGTTGGGGTGGAGGCTTTGACGAGGCATCAAAACCATACTGAAGAGTCAACCAAGTTGATTTCTAACCCTACCACCGCTGCCTTCACTTAGAGCGACTCCCCCAGGGATTCCTGATGCATAGATTTCCCGAAAGCCTTCTGCCCCCAGCAGCAGTGCTCACTGTAATGTCCAACCATCTTCTCGCCATCTTAGAAACGCAGCCAGCCCATGTGTCTCTGAAGCCTCAGAAGGTCCAATTTCAGTCCAGAAATTTCCACAACATTTTGCACTGGCAACCAGGGAGCTCCCTCACCAGCAACGGCAGCGTCTACTTTGTGCAGTACAAGACGTAAGTAGACTCTGTTGGCAGAGAAAGCTGAGGGGTGATGCGCTCTGGGTTGCAATGGAGTGTGGGGGCCGAACGCCTTTGGATTTTGCTTTGTTTGGTTTTCTCTGAGGAATTTTAGGAGGGTTGAGAAGAAGCAGAGGTGGGAACAGAAGATTGTCCGGTGACGTGGTCCAAGGGTATGATGCTGTATGCAGTCTAGGGGGTTCAAGAAGGAGGCCTTCAGCTTCTCGAGTTTCCATCGCACAAGGGCTTCTCAACGTATCAGCTGTGCTGGCGGCCACTTGCTTAGCCCAGTGCAAAAACACTCAGCTAAGCCCAGGCTACTGGTGGCTAAACCTGAGGCAAATATTGAAATATGTAAAATGTACTTTCAATTGGTAAGTTATGGTTTGGGTTGGTTCACTATCTAGAAAATCCTCTATATGTATTAATGACTTCTATAAGCACGTGCACACATTAGATCATGCTGCTGTATGTTCCTCTCATGAGAGCTGTGAGCCTCTTTTATTGGATCAGTGCCAAAACTCAGGTGCAATGAACGCTTCTCTTTATCAAGGCCGAGAAATAGTGAGTCTTGATTGGCAAGTGGCAGGTTTTCCATGTATACACCCTATACTATATTTGAGATTCTTCTTCCACTAAATAGTTTGAGGACCTGGCTAGCTTAAAGGCAAGAGCGGTTGATTACAGCTTAGCCTTCATGGGTCTCTATGAGAATTCCACGAAATCAGTTGTGGATCTGAGGCAGAATAATACTCTTTTTTTTTTTCTTTTTTCCAGAGCTGGGGACCGAACCCAGGGCCTTGCGCTTGCTAAGCAAGCGCTCTACCACTGAGCTAAATCCCCAACCCAGAATAACACTCTTACGCCATAAATCCATCCATGTCCCTTCCGTTGGGGAGGGAGGGTCCTTGCTCAGATTTTTCTGTGAATTCATTTAGAAAAGAATGTCCCAGACATTTACTCTTCTTTAATTCCCTCCATAAAAGGTATTATTCTTTTCAGTGAACGTTTCTCTGTTTCCAAGCTACGTTTGTATCTAGTGGAGAAGCTTGTGGTGTGGAGGCTGGTCATTTGTTGCCCGCAGGCAATATAAATGGACCCAAAATGAACCTCTCTGTGGCCAAAGCCATAAGTGGATTTGAAACTGTCCTACCACGAAGCTAAGATTATGTTTCAAGACTCTGTAGAACTTCAATCTTTAACCCTTTAAGAGAGTTCCCAAATTTATTTAAAATTCAGACCTCGGAGTATCTGGAACAATTCCTGTGCCAGTCGTATTTTCAAGAGACCCATGTATAACTTTGAGAACTTTGTTTGTGTGGCTCCTAGCTCATTAGCATCTCCATAGTTTTGAATACAACAAATCCAAAATCTTATTTTGTGGATGTCAGTACCCTATCACTGTCTTCAGACACACCCGAAGAGGGCATCGGATCCCATTACAGATGGTTGTGAGCCACCCTATAGTTGCTGGTATTTGAACTCAGGACCTCTGGAAGAGCAATCAGTGCTCTTAACCACTGAGCCAGCTCTCCAGCCGCAAAACCTTATAGTAAAGGAAAATCAACCCAGAGCAGATGTTTCCCTAGCAAAGACAATGTGTCACCGATGAAGGACGATTCAGATTCATCAACTCGTGCTGCATTTGTGACGTGGATTCCGTTTTAATCCTAACACCATGACAGTACTGTTACTATAGAGACTATAGAGTATAGGAACCAGCCATATGGCTCATTATCTGGCTACAAAATGAGTCCTTCAACCAGGGTATCTTCCTCCTCAGCCTTCTTCTTGCCACCATCCATGATTTGTGATCAGTTGGAAGGTGAGACGTTAGCCTTTCCTTTGGCTATCATATCATCCTATGGGCTCAGATTGGCCTTTTCCATCCTGCCAGTTTTTGCAGTGTTTGCTCTCCCAGTCCTTAGTACCAGAGCTCCCTCAGGAGCCCTCAGCACAACTTCTACTCAGTTGTCACTGAAATGGCATATGATATTAACTTCTCAGAATCGGCCTTGTAACTCAACGGCAAGCTGATAAAAAGTGGAGGGGGAAGAAATCACAGAGTCGGGGCCTCAGAAGGGATAGGAATATAAAAGGTGAATACTTGCCACATACCAGAAGAAACACACTATTGCATATAGGGAAACGAACCCCTGTGTTAGAAAGGCAGGCGTTTTCAAAGTTTATCTTTCAGAAAGCTAACAACTTGGATAACAGGAAAGAAAACTTTTATACATTCTTGAAGATAGCATAAAATTTCAATCCACAGAAAATTAGCACGCTGGAAACACTGGCGTCGTCAGATGCGAGAAGAAGAAGAAACACGTGTGTTTTCCCATCCTCAGGTATGGACAGAGACAATGGAAAGATAAAAATGACTGCTGGGGGACCACAGCGCTCTTTTGTGACCTGACCAACGAAACCTTAGACCCATACGAGCCATACTATGGGAGGGTGATGATGGCCTGGGCTGGAAGCTACTCTGAATGGATCAGGACACCCCGCTTCACTCCATGGTGGGAAAGTGAGTTCCGGCAAGTGACTTGCCTTTTTCTCTTCTGCCTTTGAACCACCTCTGGATGGTCAGCCAAGTCATATGCTATGCCGAGACCCATGCTCTCCGGCTTGATGCTATCCTCAGGCCAGACCAGGGTTTACTTCTGTGATTTGACGACCTTGGAAATCTAAGCCAGAGGCTCAGGCAGAGCTCGGGTACCCAGCTTACACATAACTTTTTCAAACTGTGAACCCCAATAAACTCAGAAACAACAATTATTTCTATCATTAACCCCAAAGCTTTCTCACTTCTCCTCACCACTCCCTTTTATAGTCAATAGAAACAGGACTTTCTTTTCCTAAAGTTTGTAAGAAATATTCTTTGTTCTAAGTACTGTATATCCAACAGACATTTATCAAATCTTGCTACCAGTATTTGTAAGAACATGTCCCAGGACCTGAACTTCCTTCTAGTTAACATCTCTAGTGGTTTGACTCTCACGGTCTGAAGAGTTTTGGGACTCATCTATCTCTTCTAAGTGATGCAGTGTTCAGTTAGATTTAAACTCGGTGACTTATATTCAAAATGTTAGGTGCCATGGAGCTCAGAAAAAAGGTTGGTTGGTTATTTATTTATTTATTTATTTATTTTTGAACTTTTAAAATTAGGAGATATTGAAAAATTAATCTGTGCTCTCTAGCATGGTTTTTTTGGGGGGAGGGGGGTACAACTTGAAACTTGAGCCCAAGACACTGCACAGACAATGCTCCAACTGATGTAAGGGTCTGCATGGCTAAGCTGGTTTGTACCAATTAGGGTATTTGCGAGTCATTTGTTGTATTGAAACCTAGAAATGAGATTAAGTTCAAATATTCAACCAAGTCTGATCCATTAACCCATCAGACAAGAATGGCCAAAGACACCATCTCAGAGGAGTGGAGACTTTGGCTGCCCTCCATGGAATGGTGTTGAGTTAGCACGAGTTTATGTTATTCTATTATTACCCCTTCCCACAAAAGAAAAGGCCTCGGGGAGTGTTCTTTCAATTCTCTTTGAGAGGAGAGCTTCACAGGTATGAGAAGAGGAAACCCAGGGTCTAAAGCGGTTAAGTTGGGCTACCATTTGGAGCACTGGGAAGGAGCCCCACCCACTCCTCTGATTTCTCCCATCCAACTTGGCCCTCTTCTCCAGTTCCTGGGGTTTCGCAAACACTGTGTTTTGAAAAACACGTTTCTAGGGTCTGAGAACAGTATGTTCTGAAACTAGTGAGTCACCTATATGCACTGGCACTCGCAAGCCCTGTTCTGAGATACACCATGTCATAGTTCACTACGCTCTTACTTCTGATTTCTATCTAGAAAACAAAGTCATTGATAAGGAAAATTGCTATGTTAAAAGTGTTATCCTGTGCTCCGTAAGATTTCAACGTACCAGGTTTTTTTTTTTATTAAAACGTATACATGTACTTTGTGTATAGGCTATATCATATGAAAAATCAACTTGCCTCTTATATAAACTGGTGACATGGCCACTCCATGGCATCGTTATGGGGAAGACTTTTATTACAAATATGAGAAAGAGAATGTCCAGGCATCTGCAAGAGTCCAAAGCAGGTAGGGAGAAAGTAGCAGACTGAACATGGCCAGCAAACCTGGCCATGGAGGAGAGGGGGAGAAAGGAGGGAGGGGAGGGAAAGGAAGGGGAGGGGAGGGGAGGGAGGAGACAGGGGAGACTGGAGGGGACAGGGGACAGGGGAGAGTGAAGAGGGGAGAGGGGACAGGGGAGAAGGAAGACAGGAGTGGGAAGAGACAGAGACAGAGACAAACAGAAAGAGGCAGAGAGAGACACACAGAGAAAGGGAGACAGAGAGACAGAGAGAGACACAGAGAAGGAATACAAAACCTAGCAGGGTTATAAGAAGAATGAGTGGAAAAGTTTAGGGTAAGGGAGGCAAAGGTTAGGATGCCAGCATGGACCTCAAAGTGTATGACGGGCACTTGATAGTGAGGTAGCCTGAGGTATGTATGACGGGCACTTGATAGTGAGGGAGCCTGAGGTATGTATGACGGGCACTTGATAGTGAGGGAGCCTGAGGTATGTATGACGGGCACTTGATAGTGAGGGAGCCTGAGGTATGTATGACGGGCACTTGATAGTGAGGGAGCCTGAGGTATGTATGACGGGCACTTGATAGTGAGGGAGCCTGAGGTATGTATGATGGGCACTTGATAGTGAGGGAGCCTGAGGATGTATGGACGGGGCACTTGATAGTGAGGTAGCCTGAGGTATGTATGGACGGGCATTTGATAGTGAGGGAGCCTGAGGTATGTGGGCACTGATAGTGAGGTAGCACTGAGGTATGTATGACGGGCACTTGATAGTGAGGTAGCCTGAGGTATGTATGACGGGCACTTGATAGTGAGGGAGCCTGAGGTATGTATGACGGGCACTTGATAGTGAGGGAGCCTGAGGTATGTATGACGGGCACTTGATAGTGAGGGAGCCTGAGGTATGTATGATGGGCACTTGATAGTGAGGGAGCCTGAGGCGGCTTTGGAGAGCTACTGGCACCACAGTAGACATTTGTCCACTCTGCCTTCTGAACTTTGGGGAAATGGAGTTTCCTTTGGGCCTGACACCTCCTTTGGTCACATGGAAATTTTTAATTACTACAGTTTTGTCTGGGCCAGAGAGAAGATGGGAATCAGAGCAAGCAGACAAGTCTCTTTCTTCCCAGAGCTTTCTAACAGGGTGGGAAGAGACATATTAGTACAGTGACCACACACCCACAAGATGATCCCCGTGATGGATTCTATAAACACAAAACGAGCTCTATGAGATTATAACCAAAGAGGGGCCTGGCCGGGGGTGTCAAGGAAAGAGACTCTGGGAAGGACCCTTGGGCAGATCCCTTGTGATGAAAGGGATATACGCAGACAACAGAAAGGGAAGAGCATTGCAGGCAAGGGGAACAGCGTTTGCAAAGGCGCTCTTGCAAGGAGAATTAGAACATGTGTTTTGGACTGAAATGCAGCTGGTAGAGTAAAGCAGAGAATGCAGTGGGGCAGACTGAAAGGCAGCCAGTTGTGACAATGGCCCCTCAGGAGTCACGACTTCTTCCAGGAAAAGAACCCGTATTTTAAAACGTGGAGGTTGTTGTTGTTGTCGTTGTTCTTGTTCTTGTCGTTGTCGGTGGTGGTGGTGGTGGTGGTGATGGCGATGGTGGTGTTGGCATCAGAAGCGGCCACAGCTTCCGAATCCAGCGATGACGTCATCCCGAGGCAACAGGAACCCGCATCTGTTGCCATGGCGGATCCCTGGTGCCTACGGGTGACGTCATCCCTGGATTCAGAGGCTGTGGGCCACTTCTGATGCCAACAGTTGTTGATTTTGTTGGTGGTGGTGTTCGTGGTTGTGGTGGTGATTGTAGTGGTGTGTGATACTGGGAATTAAGCTCGATACTGTGTATATATAACACAGCAAGTACTATATAGCACCAAGCAGTACCCCAAGCCTCTTAGGATGGGACTTTGATCTTATCATCAGACATCACAGGAGGCCGCATTAGCAGATTTGTTACAGGAGGCAGGAGAGGGAAGTTAGATTACTGTAACAGGCTACAGAAAACAGGCTGTGGTTTCCATTAGGATTATGGAAAGCACTGTAGAAAAGGTACCACTTGGGTGGACATGGGGACGGACTGTATTTACCAGAAAGAGAGAACATATCAAAGATGGCTTTTACATTTGTCTCTAGCACAGCCACATAGATCAGAGATATTGTCTGATTGGATGTCTTGGGAAAAGAGGAAGTTTCGAGGCATGCTTGGTAATCAAGAATTTGAGTTCAATTTTTACTATGTTGAATTGAAGATGTGTGGAGCTCCCCACACAAAATGGCTGTGCAGATCCAGTACTCAGAGCTAAGGATTCCTTCTGTTAAAGACACGAATCTATGAATCATTTGCATATACCACAGTAGACATTGATAAATTCAGATAGGAAAGGTATATTGAATGAAAGGTACTGTTTTATGAGACTAGACATCCAGGGTATTTCACCAAAAGATACCTGAGGAACCAGAATTTTAGAAGATTTGTAACAAGTAGACAGACAGAAAGGAATTGACAGTCTGTGGAATTCACTAACACCATAGGGAGACAATGTTTCCAGGACAGGAGCGTTCTGTCTGGAGCGTTCTGTCTCGGAATCCAGTCTGTGTAGAACATAAAAGTCTCTGCATGGCAAAAACATGAGAGTAGAGGGGGCAGGGAGTGGCTGGTCTTGTTATGTCAACAGCTATTTCTGAGTCTATATACCCTCTGACAAGAGGTTAAAAACACTGGTGTTTAAAATTAGGAATAGCATTAAACAATAAAAATCCAAGATGATAAATTGAGACTTTCAAAGAGCAGGCTTGGGAGCCTCGGGATTGTGAAGCTCCTTCTGTCATTACTGCCTGGGTCACGAGGAACAAATGCTATGTAAATATTATATTCTAGTGAGGAAAATGCACAATAGTATTTGGTAAACAAGGAGTCACAAAAATAAATGGTGTTTGGAGATGCCAAATATGATAATAATGTTAATTTTTTGTCTAGAAAAACTTAAACACACACCATAATGTCCTACAAAACTAAACAGGACTGTTCTCCACGTCTGTACATGATGGTAAGAGAGCTCTCTGGTCAGCAGAACTTGGAGCATGGAACACACAACAGAGACTAAACCCAAAGCTCTTGGAGGGGTGAAGTATAAATATAGGGAAATTCCTTCTTCAAGCAATTAGATGAAAATTCAAGATGTTTGAAAACTCAGTTTACTTTGGTTCTATCCTAAGAAGCCAGGGCGCAGAGGGGGACGGGGGTTGTATTAAAATTTTGCCTCTTCCAAACAGAAGTTTGAAGAGGAAGAAGATGATAACTATGGTGAGTTTACAAAACATATACTCTCTGGAATAAAAATTGTGGATTCAAGCTCAGATCAGTAACAACTGAAGAATAAATTCGTAGATTGAAAAAAAAACAGGTCTGAAAAAAATGCAGTATGTTATAAAGAAAAAAATGAAAATAAAAGAAGGTAAGATACAATAAACCAGTTCAACAGATACTGAATCAAATTTCAGAAGGAAAAAACATACAGAGATCTGTATCTATGTGCATAGAGTGTGTGTGTGTGTGTGTGTGTGTGTGTGTGTGTCTGTGTATCTATCTACAATAAATTTCAAGAATTATAAAAGATGTGAATCTATAAAGTGAAAATTTCAATGAGCACTAAGCGAGAAAATTTTCCACTGCAAAATCTAGTGAATCTGGAATCAATTAAAACAACACATTGTTATTCTCTTTCTTTATTATTAATAACCTGGCTATTGTCAACAATATGCACGAACCAAATATTCTCGCTTAATTCTCCAATGTCCATAATAAAGAACGTAACACTGTTGAATTAACTTGATAGCTACAAGTCTTTTGATGTTTCTAATGCAGTTTTGAAATCTTATTTCTTTAAGGAACTAAATAAAATATTCCTTGTTCTGAGGCCTCCCTCTGAATAACTTTTATACTGAATTTTATAACAAAATCATTGTGTTGACAAAATGATTGGTAGAGACTCTCTCAATATTAAAATAGACAGAATCATAACAGTCTTTTAAAAATTGAAGGAAAGCTGTCTTCCTAACGGCTTTTTGCTACATTTGTGAGCACTACAGTGATTTATCACCACACGCTCTGTCAACTTATAGTATTTAGTTGTTTTGAATGCCTTATAAAAATTCTTTATTTTTCTCCAGCAAAATTAGATCCTCCGGTCGTGACTATAACCCGAGTTAATGCATCTTTGAGGGTTCGTCTCCGCCCCCCAGAGTTGCCACATAGAAACCAAACTGGAAAAAATACGTCCATGGAAAATTACTACAACTTAGTATACCGAGTTTCCATAATCAACAATTCACTGGAGAAGGTGCATTCAGATGAGTGGACTCTTGGGCCCGCGGTTTACTTAACTAACCGTTTAATTGTCTCACGCAACTGACCTGTCTCTTCCCTGTCATTTCTCCAGATCTTTCCCTGTCTTTTATTCGTCCATCTTCACTGATAAGCGAGTGCCTGTACCATCATCCGAGTTTATATGTGCATGCATTCCCGTGTGTAATGTGTGTGTCTAGTACATATGTACCCTTTCAGATACTCAATATGCTTCCCCTTAGACTTCCTGCATATCAGGTTCGTATTAATATGTCATTCTGTCTGTCTGCCGATAATGTTTATTTATATGATCTTTATACCCCTGATTTATTTCAGGAGCTTTTGAATTGCATTGTTTATTGTTTATTGTTTATATTAGAAAATCCACTGCCAGCGCCTTTATTGAGATGAACAGAATGGGCCTTTTCTGTATCCATCTAAGTCAGGGGTCATTAGTTGGAAGGAGGAAAACAAACATTCAGACTGGTTCAAATACAAAAGAGGAGGGCTAGTTCAACAGAGACAAGAAGCCGTCCATGACACTTAGAAACAGGAAACGGGTGCTCTGCAGACTTCCTCTTTGTCGTCACTGAGTCTCTAGGCCCATGTTCGCACCTCCACAGTAACCTTACAAGCCCAGGCCATTTCCTTACTCGGAGCTCGAATACTAGAAAGTGAGATTCTGGCCATGGCTCCATCCAGGAGACATCCTGTAGCATGACCACTCAACACGTGGCTTCATCCAGTTCTGGCCCAGGGCTCTGGCCGAGGAGGTTTTCCTTGAAGATATACCATGATCACATAGAACTCGCTGATTTTAATTACTCGCGGGAAACCATTTATCATCTGATTTCTCCCCTTGTGTGTAGGAACAAAAAGCCTACGAAGGAACTCAGAGAGCTGTTGAAATCCAAGGTCTGATACCTCATTGCAGTTACTGCGTAGTGGCTGAAATGTACCAGCCCATGTTCGACAGAAGAAGCCCAAGAAGCAAGGAGAGATGTGTGCAGATACCGTAAACTGGTCTGAGGTGCTGAAACCGGGAGCATATCGAGAAGAGGATGGCTTGTGCCTTGAACGGCTCACTTCTGTTTGATTTTCTTAGAGCATTGTCTACCCATACCTTTCAAGGGTTTTATTCGTTCTTTCTGTTTATTTCAGTTGTAAAGTAAATTCGAACAGATTCAAAAATAGAATTTCAAGAGGAGATAAAGAATAAAGAGCTTGTGGTGATGGACATCTTTAATCCCAGCACTAAGAGGCAGAATCAGGCAGATTTCTGTCTTTAGGGCCAGTCTGGTCTACATACAGAGTTCCAGGCTAGCCAGGGTCACAGAGTGAGACCATGCCTCAATAAAGTAAGATGTTAAGATAAAAATCTTCTATAAAACACAGAAGTTTATCTGAATATAGCAACCCTAACAATACTCTTTTTTTCTGCTAAAATCCCCAAATAAGAACCAAACAATAACAGGCATTTAATAAAATGTCGCAATGAGTTTTAAAGCATTATATACAGAAAATCCTGAACCAATGATTTTTTATACTCTATTAAGCCTTTTGCTTTGCCAGGGATATACCAATTTAATACTTTGTGTGAACGAGTATATTTCTGTACATTTCTATTTTAGATGAATATGTTTTCAATTTTTTATTTCTCATGAGGTATTTCTACTTAGTGAACTAACACTTTAAAAATAATCTCTCGTGACTGTCTCTAAATTAATCTCCAGAATAAGATTTTCAATAACAGCATGTAAATAGAAGGAAGTCTTCATAATACAATTTCCCCTCACTTAACACCCAACCTTAGTAAGATTACCCTTTCTGGCTTTGCTTTTAATATTGCCTTAGAACTTAACCTATGCTGTAGAAGTGAGGCATATATTTTCAACAGCAAGGATAGAAAGAAGAAACAGCTAAGCCACACTGATAACTCAGCCATTCAGGCAAAGGGACCTCTCTGTTCTGGGAACAACTGGAGACCATATAGGAAACTTGGCTTGAAGCCAAAGGCACACTGTGGCTGCTTAAGTTGTTTCTGGGATTATAAGGAAAACCACAACCCTGCGAACTATACTGCCTCTCCTAAGCAAAGATCAGGTGACCTAAGGCTCAGAAAGTGGCCAGCGTTGCTAAGTCTCTCGTTAGCTCTTGAACTTAGACTAGCTGCTACTGAAAAGACATGTGGGAGAGAACATCTGTGGTCATGAAAGGTGCTCCAACGTATTACTTCAGAAAGTACAGTCAGTTTGTCTGTCTGCTTACATCTACCATGATAAATGTTCATAGACCATTAAAAAACGTGGGAGACGTGAAAACCAAGAGTGAGGGCATCGTCCTGGCTGTTCTGTGTGTTCAAAAAACAATGGCTTTCACTCTTATTTTTGAATTATTCAATTTTTATTTCTTTAGTGGCTTAATACCTGCTTGGAGATTTTTTGGGTTTTTTGTTTCTTTGAATGTTTGTTTTCTATTTTGTACGTTGGGAAGGGCGAGACTTGAGAAGGATAACCTGTCTTTGGGAATCAGGACCACGTGTGGTGGCAGCATTCGTGTTGTAAGATTCGGCACTAAAGCCTCGTGATACAAAAGGCAAGGAATGTTGTATATGGACGTTGTCAGGTAACAGAGCTTTGCTTTGATTCTGTTTGCTTGGGGTCTGCCTTCATGCGCGAGCACAGCCATGCTCAGATAAGTATAAAACGCTCTGAAAACCATTAGAACATTCACATTCTTGATCATGTTAACAACATACTGTCTCTGTACTTCAATAAATCTTACTTTGTACTTTACACACTGAAGTAGTTATTCGGTGCGAATCTGTCTGATGAAACCCTTCTCGGTCACGTTGGTCTCACAGGGGTTACAGCTAGGAAGGAACCCTGCGAACAAGCCTCCAGGTGCTCGCAGGGCATGCCCTTCCTGTGTGACATTGTGCAACTGTGGCAGATGTGTCTTCTGTCCGGCATCAGAAATCAGATTGTACCCAAGGCCTAGAAGTGACTATTTCATTGACTTAGACTTGAACTTATGACACTTCCAGTCAGAAGATCTCTGAGGGAGACAAACACAAATGGGTGTGGTGTAGATTAGGTACTACATGAGCCAAAGTAGTCTGTTTATTGTTCTTGCAACTTTCACACTGTCAGAAGAACATGCTGGAAAGGGTTTCTTTCCCTGCAGGGGTTTGTGTTCATTCTGATCAGGGCTCGACAGAGGTGGTTCAAATAAAATACATGCGTTTTCAGAAAATTCTCATTTTGGCTATACAAGTTGGTCCAATTTTCAGTTTCTTGGCTCTAAATACAAATGAGACTTCATTGCTACTCATTAGAACAGTTGAGGCCTGGTGTGATCCTCTCCAGAGGTCACAAGGCTACATAAATACTAGACCAAAGATCAATAGCTCTAAAAATATAATCTTCAAGAGCAAAATGTAGGTTTAGTCTCAAATGTCTGATCTTCTTTCTCAGCCTCCCAAGGGCTGATACAGAGGCACCAGCAAACAAGCCTGGCTCAAAGCACTTTTTCTCAATCCCAATTTAGACTAGAAATGGCCAGGGCAGTGTTAGTAAACAAACTTTTGTGAATCACTTCCATACTATCCTCAGGGCATAAGCTTTCTCCGTCGTACAAAGTCCAGCCAATAGAAACATCAACATTTTGCATGAAATCGATCTATTATTTTCCTCTCTTGCCCCTCCCCCAAAATTAAGACCCAAATGGAGGTTATCAATATTTTGCAACACTAGCGTGAAAGGAATTAAGCAGGCAAGATCATAATTAGCAACCCTCAAGATCTCCACAGCAGGCACCTGACTCCTTTAGTAGTGTTTTTGCTTTTCTTCCTCCTCTTCCCCCTCCTCCTCATCCTCTCCTCTAACTCCTCCTCCTCCTCTAACTTCTCCTCTTCCTCCTCCTCCTCCTCCTTCTCTTCCTTCTCTTCCTTCTCTTCCTCCTCTTCCTTCTCTTCCTCCTCATTTATAAAGTTGTCTAGGCTGGCTTTGAACTCTCTCTTTTTGTTTTTTGCTTTAAAAGTTACACTTTTCTTCTCTCTTTATCTTTTGTTTTGTTTTTTGAAAAGAACAGTCCCACTTTGTAGCTCTGACTGTCCTAGAACTCACTATGTAGGCCAGGCTGGGATCTGCTACCTCTGCCTCCCAAGAGCTGGGGTTAAAGTTGTATGCCATGGTGATGCCTAGCTTTTAATTCACCCTTTTTCTTGCGTAGGCTTTGAACTTCTGCCTTCTGCCTCGACTTTCAAATAGCTGGGATCTCAGGCCTGTGCTACCAAGCTCTATACTTTAAGGCTATGATAGCTGAAGCCTGTTGCATGTAGCTTTGTGCTACTGCCTTTGCTCTGGGAAGTGGCCACCCTACCAGCTCCTACTTGGCTTCCCTTGAATTCTCGGATAAAAGACACAGTAGTTTCTTTTCAATTTGCCTTCTTGGCACAATTTCAGGGTGCTACTATCTCCCACCTCGTTAAGTATGCCCTTATCAATACTCTTAGCTGTGTGCCTCCCACTTGCCCTGAACTTCAGTGGCTAGTCCCATCTAGCCCCTGCCAAACATCCCTGACCACCGCCTATATTAGTGGCCACAAGCCCAGCTCCTTCCGAGACCTCATATGACTGCTGGATTCTTCTCCCTCCAAAGCATGACAAAAACACCTCTCCTTCCTTGTGTCTCTCTTCTCCAGGGACCCAGAAGTCCCTCCTGTACCTTCCACCTAGCAATAGACCCATGGCTTTCTTTACTGACATCAAGAACCAATAGGGAACAGGACCTTAGCATCAAGAGCCACCCCTACAAAAGTCATTCCTCTTGCTTCTCATAAGAAGACCCTTAAATGTTCAGATGGGAAATAACTCACAAAGTACCAGATACAAACCCAATCTTGCACTCAAGGGCAAGGTACAACTGTATCCTCAAAGCACACAGGTTCATTTTCTCTCCTCATACTGTATGAGGAAACACACACCAAAAGCCCTGGAAGGAAATCATCCTCGAGGATTTTCTTCACCAGCACGGGCTGGTATAGCATGGGCATGCAGCAAGAGTAGGCTGACTTGTTGGGTGACCACCGTTTACAGACATCGTTGGTACAGAAAGTCTCACATCAGACATCAGAAGCCTCTTTCCGACGCTTGAGGAATCTGCCCAGTTTGCATATCGTGGGAGATGCTGTTGTAGTAAGATATAAAAAATTTAGAAAGTATGGTTGTCTTTTATCCCCACTAGGTCCAGCACTGCGGTGTCCCAAGATATCTGCTGGATATCTTAATTCTCAGTCAGCAAAGCCTCTCACCCGCTCTGCTCCATCCCATATCACACTGCCAAAGGCCTCTCTCTGAGCTGTCAGCAATCTCTCTACCCATCTAGTTCTGGCAGGTTTCCATGCCAGAAACACACATCCCAACTCCACAGCAGCCCAGACCAGCCTCCCACACCCCATTACACCTTAAATCTACATGAAAGAACACACAACACAACAACCTTTGATCCAATTGATAAGATATAATAATCGCCCACCTAAACATATAAAGCCCTGTACACATCCATCCCTTAAGAACATTCATAACAACCTGTAAAGGTACAGCGTGGAATCTTAACGTCACCCGCCATATTCTCCTGCCATGGCTTCTCTCCCTCTCCCTCCTATCTCTTCCTCCTTTCCGTTCCAGTCTCCTCCTTTCCTTCAAACTCCTCTCCCGCCCATCCTTCCTTCTCCTCCAATGACAGGCCTCCTTCTATCCTGTACCTGCCCCTCACCTGTATTTTACAAATTCAATGCAGAGAAGGTTCTGATGAAGTCACCTGAGTCCTGAGTACTGACTAGGCAGCTGTCCTTGGGGCAGTAGAATTAGTATCAAAATACAGTAACTTCAGGGCAAACCACAAGATGTCATTTTTTCCAACATCTCTTGCTACTCATATGTGAAATTTTACATGTATAAAGAATGTAAGTCACTAAATTATACATGCGTAAATACATACATGTGTGATCACTGCTCACATGAACACATACTACCCACCCTCTTTCTGTAGCCCAAGCTGATACTTAAAACCGCAAAGAATGCTGAAACACATAGTTGTGGTACTATGTTTTTCTACATGTGTCTGTGATAAAGATTATTTTATAAATTAGACACAATGAGAAATAATAAAACAGAGCACTCAGAGTGTCTACAGTAAAACATATATAGCACATTCATCTAATAACACATGCATATAGTAATACACTGTAATAAAATTGTGTAAATGTTACCTCTTTATTTATCTGCCTCGTGGCAAGCACCATGCAGAGGTTGGACAAACAGATAATTCATTTCCCACATAGTGGGACAACACAAGATGTCATAATGCTAAAACCCATACTGTAGTTTAAAATTTTAAATTTGTTTATTTGAGGATTTTTATTCAATATTGTTAAAGGGTGCTGACTTCAAACAATTGAGAGCTGGGAAAGTAAAATTATAGTGAGAAGATATTGCTGTGTACAAATATCTCCAATACATAAATTTCTTCTTTGCAAAGACATCACAGTTACTATTGCTGCCAATATGTTGTCTTTAGCATTTGACTGCTTGTTTTCAATGTCAGGTCTATAAAATCCACTGACCTTTTGTTACATACCAATAGTTCATCTTTGAGTTAATGAATAAATCTCCTTTGTCTACTTACAATGGAATTCATAAAATGTACAGATGGGAATTTAGTTGTTTCCCATTTGGGAACTATTATAAGTAGATTTGCTTTTCGGTGTGCCTGCTATAGATTTCTGCTTGCTATATAGCAGGGAATAGGTCGTAGGGTTTGAGTCGGTTAGTTTAAGTGAATACCAGCAAATAGTCTTCTAAAGTCATTGTTTCAATTTCAGTTTGCACCAGCAATATCAGAATTTGATTATTCTTCATCTTTGTAGGTATTTAGCATTGTTAACTTTTTTTAAATTTTGGTATTCCTGATAGGAATTCTATATTCTATGCACATGTGTGTATTTGATATATATATATATATATATATATATATATATATATATATATATATATATGTATATATATATATATATTGAAGAGACAGTCAGAAGAAACATGGAATTTGTTCAAAGGGTTATAGAAAAGATATAATAATTATAGCCATTGAGAGAAAGGACATCAATTAAAGTTCAGACTTGATTAAAGTCATCAGGCCAATAAAACCACAACCTATAGGGATATCCTTTCTGAAGGAACGAATGAAAGCATCTGCAGAAAAAAAATCATTTTCCTTGCTTGTTCTAGGAGAAGTTCTGAATGTCATTGAATTTTCTCAGATTTGACATCTATATAGGTGTCATTGACTGAATGTTTAAGACAGACAGGGTCCTTACCTAGTACAAGGTGACCCACAGTCCTGCAGCTGTGTCAGGAGAAAGCTGCATATATAGTGGTTGAAAGAAAAGTGGCTTAATCCAAGTTAGAGCAAACTTGCTTCGCTTCGTGTTAGTACCAAAGCCCTTAGCTCCCTTCCTGGATCAGTTGGCCTAAGGATCCGGTCATAAAGCTCTACATATGACTCTGTGAAGAAAACAAGCCAGGAATACCCAGTGGTGATCACAGCACTTATGACTTATAATGGGTGCCGTTGGGATACACTAAAGCAGACAGATTACAAACAGTAAGATTCTTCATCAAATAAGCAGCCGGAGAGTGCAAGTGAGAGTGATTCACACAACAGGCCAAACCTGTGGCCAATGGTGGCATTTCAAGTGCTTCGTGGTGCAGGATATAGACTGGTGGTTTCCACCCAGGAACCAGGAAAGCCAGTTGGCCCAAGGTGAGCTTCATTTTCCTTTATGTTTAGTCATGGTGCTAAAACCCTAAGCAAGTATTAGCCAATGATTATCAATGATTATCAGCAGCACCCAGGAGATGTAGAAAATAAAACGCTGGAAATGTAAATCCCAGGAATAAAGAGAAATCTTCCACCTTTACTATAATCCTTTGGTCTAACAGCTTTAATTAATTTTGTGAACTGTTTAATGTTTGTCTTACGGGGTTCGTAGCATTCACGAGTTACGATTTTATATCAATTACATTTGAGAGGCTTTTTATTAGATTTTAATAAATGTTAAATGTTTGAAAACATAGATGGATTAAGTTTATAAAAAATTGTTATTACCTGTACCAATATGCAATTATTTAGGGAAATGCTGCCTTTTAAAGAATACCATTTGTTGACCAAACTAAAAATGATTATTAATTGAACAGTAAATCAGTAGTTACCATTAAGAGCATATTTTCTTCATGTACTCAAGCTCCTTAAACATTTTTTTTTAAATCTGTGAACTCGCTGCCCTGGGCTTCATGGCCTTAGCAACACTAAGTTCATTTCCAGTACTGGTGTCCTAATTATGAATCATTAAAGGTATACGGAACACGTCTTGCCCAGTACGTTCAGTTGTTGACACATAGAAACCATACTTGGAACATCTATTCTCTTGGCCAATACCATTCAGCTCTTGGGAAACATTTCTTTCCTATATTATACTACGCGTGGAAATAAAACAGAGTAAAGATGGGAGTGGTGGTTCTGCCAGTAAAGCTTCTGCCACATAATATGGGGACCTCAGTTCAGATCCCCAGCACATAGAGAAGGCCAGCTACAGGAGCAAGTTCAAAGGGAAGCCCTGTCTCAAAAAATAGGATGAAGTGAAAAGCACCGAACAAGGACTCATGGCTTCCACATGTGTATGCAAGTATGCACACACATAGACATAGACATGTGCACACATGCACGTGCACACACACACACACACACACACACACACACACACCACTTACATACATTGTACATCTGTATAGAATTATCATCATAGATTCTGCTACTGAGTTTGCCAGACCCAATAGCTTCATGCTTCCAGGGGGACAGTAAATGTCTTACTCGCTGGTCTATTGCTGCAGAGACACCGTGACCAAGACAACTTATAAAAGAAAACATTTAATTAGGGGCTTGCCTAAGGGTAAGTATTGGAGGGTGAGTCTGTGGCCACCACTGTGGGAGCATGGAAGCAGGCAGACATGATAATGGAGCAGTAGCTGGGAGGTCACCTTTTATCTGCATGTTGGGGGCAGAGGGAGAGCTAATGGGAAAACTTTGAGCTTTGGAAACCTCAAATCCCACTTATGCTATTTTGTTAACTTGGATCTTCTCTCTATGCCTTTTGGTTATCTGGATAAGAGTTTGTCAGACTTTCCTCAAAGAACCAACTCTTTGTCTCTTTCTTTGTATTGTTTCATTTGTTTGTATTTTTACTGACTTCAACCCTGAGTTTGGTTCTTTCTTTGATAGCTTAATTCTTTCTTAGGTGGAATTTCTTCATTTTGCTCTAGAGCTTTCAGACGTACATTGTCACTCACATGAGATTGCTAGAATGTTTTTATGAAGGCACTTAGCGCTATGAACTTGCGTCTTCGAACAGCCTTCGCTGTGTCTCCGTACATTTGGGAGAGGTGCATACTCAATTTCATTCAATTCCAGAAAGTTTTCAGATTCTTAATTTCTGTCTTAATCCTTTTTTTTTTTTTCACTTAGTAGAGAGTTGTTCACTTTCCGTGATTTTGTAAGCTTTCTGTCGTGTCTGCTGGTATTGGTATCCAGCTTTAATCAGTGGTAGTCAGATAGGATGCGGGGTATTATTTCAATTTTCCTTTATCTGTCGAGACTCTATTTGTGTCTGAGTATGTGGTCAGTTTTGGAGGAAGTTCTGTGAGGTTCTGAGAAGAAGGTGTATTCTTTTGTGTTCGGGTGAAATGTTCTGTAAATGCTGTTAGGTCTATTTGGTTTATAATGGTGTCTGTTGGATATTGAAGTCTCTCACTATCAGTGTGTGAGGGTCAATATGTGATTTAAGCTGTGTCCTTTATGAACTTGGGTGACCTTGTTTGGTGGATACATGTCAAGAACAGCAACGTTCCTCTTGTTGGGTTTTTCCTTTGATCAGCATATGGTGTCCTTCCCTATCTCTTATGATTAGTCTTGAGTTTGGTCTATTTTGTCAGATGTTAAAATGGCTACGTTGGCTTGCTCCTTAGGTCCATTTGCTTGAAATATCTTTCCATCCCTTTACCCTTGATGTTAAGGTAGGTTTCATGGATACAGTAGAAAAATGGATCCTGTTTTCACATCCTGTTATTTTCAGCTTTTGTAACAGTTTCACATACTGTTATTATGTGCCTTTTATTGGGTAATTGAGACCACTGTTGCTAGGAGAGATCAATGAGTAGTGCTTGTTGATTCCAGGACTGGGATTATTTATTCCTTACATTTTCAGTGTTGTCTTATAGCACTGGCTGTAAGGCTAGATATGTAGATAAATGCTGCTTAAATTTATTTTTTTCATAGAGTGCCTTATTTTCTCCACATATTGTGATTGAATGTTTTGCTGGGTATAGAAGCCTGCACTAGCATCTGTGGGCTCCTAGAGTCTCTATAAGATCTTTCCATGCCCTTCTGGCTTTTACAGTCTCCATGAGAAGATGAGTGTTCTTTCAGTAGGTCTGCCTTTATATGTTACTTGGTCTTTTTCCATTGCAACTTTTAACATTCTTTCTTGGTTCTGTGTGTTTACTGTTTCAATTATTATTTACCAAGGGGAATTTATCTGGCCCTGTCTCTTATTTTGTATTTGCATGCCACTTTTTCTTCTTCCTCCTCCTCCTCCATCACCACCACCTCTTCTTCCTCTCCCTCTTCTTCCTCTTCTTTCTCTTCTTTCTCTTCATCTTCTTCTTCATCCTTTGGTTTTCCAAGACAGGGATTGTTTCTCTGTGTTGCCTTGGCTGTCCTGGAACTTGCTCTGAAGACCAGGCTGGCCTTTAACTCACAGAGATCTGCCTGCTTCTAAATGCTGGGATTAGAGGTGTGTGCCACCACCACTTGGTTGTATGCTTCTATCTTTTTATTTCCTATTTTTGTATTCTTTGGCAATTGTATGCATGTATACAACGTATGTTGGCCATACCCACAACCCACCTCTCTCCTTCCATCTGTCCCAGCTATCTCCCAACATGTCACCCTCCCACCTTCACATTCCACTGCACCTCATCCCAACCCCCTGCTGACACACTTTTCTTCTGTAACCCCCTAATTCAACCAGTGCTGCCTGCTAAAACTATGACTGGTCTATTTGCATTGAACTTGTGCAGATTTTATGAAAGTAATCACAAGCGTAGTGAGTTCACGAGAAGGAACCTACATTTTAAGGTACATTTGTGAAGCAAATGGGCAACCATAACATCTCCCATCACTTTGTATTCTGGTTAAGTTTCCAGTTAACCACCCACCCCATTCTATAAAAGCCTGTTACAAACACCCTGTTGTTTTGTTTTTGGCTTTTTTTTTTTTACATCCCTAAGGATAATGTCTGCTCTGCTTGCGGCCCTGCTAAGATCCTGCTTCAATGTGAGGAGGATCTTGAGAAAGGCAGGAATGGGAATGGGGCTAAATCAATAATGACTCAGTAGCAGATGTAAGCTGCTCCCTAATGATTCTCACTATTCTTTATTCTTCAACTTCAGTTTAATTGCTTGATAGCGTGATTCTTCCGCTTTCTTCCATTTTTATTGGTTATTTTATTTATGTACGTTTCAAATGTTATTCCCCTTCCCAGTTTCTCCTCCACAAGCCCCCATCCCTTCCTCTCTCCCCTTCTGCCTCTATGAGGGTGCTTCATTCTTTAGCTTAATTCCTTCTTCCTTCTCACCCTTTGGCCTTTTCCCCTCTCATGCCGTTGCCTTCCCCCACCAGAAAGCCTGAACCCACTTTGGTATTTGCTAAAGCTACACCATGAAGGCTTCGATCATTGTTAATAATTATCAAGAATTCTTAGATTTACATAAACTCTGAGTCCCGGATCAACACTCTCGGCACCCGTTTCCTTAGGAACGAACCAAGCACAAAGCAAAAGCGCCTTTCCTCATAGGTTCACACAGTCTGCTCTTTATGGGCAGCTGGCCACACCCCTTCCAGTTTTCTGTACAGCAGACAGCAGTCTTGAGTAACTGCTTCCATGGAAGAATAGGAAAATGACAGACCACTAAAGTTAAAATGATCCCTTATAAAGTTGTGAATTTATGTAAGTTAAACAGTAAAACAGCTCTCTCTAATGTCTTCCCAGGGATTGTTCTCTTCAATTCTTCAATCGGCTAGAAAAACAGAGAACTAACTTTTATATGCTTCCACATCATCTTCTAACTCTCTACTCTTCATTCCTTATCTTAGCAATTCCATAGCCTCATGTGCTCCCCTTCTAATGACCCTAAAGGCCAAGTGGAAGGCCCACTCCTTGTCTTCCTCATTCCTCATTCCTGAAAACCACATCTGTATCATGTGTTATATCATGATTAGCTCTGAGTAGCAGAGAAAGTGTATTCTAAGAAAGGAAGACTGGAAGTAGAGTAGTAAAGACAGCAGATCAACTGGGGGGGCAACAACAACCATCAGCACGCATGGGGGTCATGGGATCAAGGCCTGGTGATACTCTGTTAGGTTGAGGGCCTGTGTCTGTTCTGCCACTTGGAGAGGCAGAATGCCAGGTGGGTAATGGGCCAACACACCACTCCAAAGGTAGGAAAGCGCAGTCTGAGGTGTGGGAAAGCCAGATCTGGTTTGGGGGTCCTGGGGCCAGGGCCATTGGGTTCTCAGGCTCTTGGACATCCAGGCACTGTTGGGAGTCACAGAAGCTCAGAGAATGGAGATAGAAGCCCTTAAGCTGAGAGCAGCATATAGCCCTGGGTTGGGGGAAGAGGGAGTGAACTATGGCTAGTCCCAGCAGAGATGATTGTCCTTAGCTTGATGACCGTTGTCTTGGTGTTGGTTGTGGCTAAGAGCACAGAGAGGCCTTCTACGAGAGATTAAACTATGGTTCTATAGACAAAGGTCCTCATAGCTCCCCAAGGAGGATCTTGGTGAAAGACACAGTCTGTAGTTCCAAACAGTTTGCGGTCATGGCAGAAAATGGATGCATAAAAGTGGGATACATACCCCACTTCACAAGGTGGGTCTGAGATTAAATACATTTCCCAGGGAGGAATGTCTGCGAAGGGAAATTTATTGACTAAGCCCTCCAGGCCTCTAGGTAACTCATTAGCATGGTGAACTCTGCCTCGAGCTTATGTGACCACAGGTCATGTCTCTTTTATGTGAGAAGCATGGCACATGTTCCGAGTCAGGAGTTGCTTCAGGTGTATGGCCACTGAGTCTCCAAGTGTCTGGGTCTCGACCTGCTCTACCTTAACAACCTTCCTGGTGTGGCTTTATATCCCCCAATACTCAGAGCCAGGAACTGTGTCACACCACTGCTCACCCAGCCATGCAAAGCCCAGCATGGCCTACCCAGAATACAGCATGCATTTACGGCTCAAGACGAAGAAGCTCTCCAATCACAGAGCTTCATTTGTGGAGCAGGTAAGTAGACAACTCATTCGTCTCAGCAGAAAGCATTCTTCCCAACATACTGATCTAGCTACTCTTCCTTCTCATCTTCTTCCTCTTCTTCCTCTTCCTCCTCTTATTTCTATCCTGTCCTTTTTCATTGCTAGAAACAAGTGTATTTTTTTAAGCTAAGTTAAATGCCCTCGCTCTTGTGCCTTTCTTGGACTTTTAATCCCTCCACATATGCCCCCAATTCTCTTTTTAATGTGAATTTTGGATGGGGAACCGTGTGGTGTAGGTATAGTAGAAACACTGCCTGACACAGGGTGTGCACACTCAGAAACCTGCTCAGCAGAATGCTTTCTGCTTCTTTCGTTTTGATAGGTATCTCCCTCTATGTGCTAGAGAAGTTTTCTTCTATGGTTTTGATGCAAATATTTTCTGTGCCTTTGACCCAGGCACAGAGAGGAGAAGGCCCCTCCTTCTCCTATTCCTGTTATTCTTATATTTGATCTTTTCCCGGTGTCCCAGATTTCTTTTATATTTGTACCAGGATACCTTTTAAGATTTAACATTTTCTTTGACGGGGGTAGCCATTTCTTTCTATTTGGTACTCAATGCCTAAGATTCTCTCTTCCATCTCTTGTGTGCTATTGATGAAGCTTGCCTCTGAAGCTTCTGCTCAAGATCCTAAATTTTTCATTCTCAAATTTTCCTCCATTTGGGTTTTCTTTATTGACTCTATTTTCACTTTCAGGCCTTGAACTGTTTTATTTATTTCCTTCCATGGTTTGTTTTTATAGATTTCTTTAAGGGATTTATTCATTTCCTCTGGAAGGACCTCTATCATAATTGTAACAGCTATTTTACGGTCTTTTTGTTATGTATCAGTTATTTTGCAATACTCAGGGTCTACTGCAGTAGGGTTGCTGGGCTTAGTGGAGACATATTGGCTGTTATTGATAGTGTTTTTATGCTGGTTTTGAGGCATCTGGAATTTGGAAAATTGTAATTCTAGGCACCAGTACCTTGTCTTGTTTTTGCTAGGTGGCTATTTTGTTCCTTGGTTTTGTTCCTTGGTCCCCTCTTTTGTTCTTAGGAGAGTGTGGACCTGTGGTTTGCTTGGTAGGATATTCTTAGATCCTGATAGGTGTGGCCAGTGGGAATTCCAGGTAAAATGTGTTCTAGGTATTGAGAGTTGACACTTAGGAATAGGGATATTCTAGGGAAGAGTGAAAGGATCCATGGGAGGGAGGGAAGCAGGCTGTTTCTCATAGATCTACTTAGTGTTCTGGGAATTGTGGGCAGTGAGTAAGAAGAAGCCTTAGTAGGTAGTCTATTCCAGAGCCAAGGATGAGACTAGGTTGTTGGTCTTGGAGAATGGAGAGAGAAGTAAAGATCTGCACTTGGCCTGCTTGCCTCTCTGGCTGGAGCAACCTTGGGTTCCCAGGAAGTACTTGCTGGAGTCGGGGGCCAGGGTAAAGCAGTGAGACGGGTGAGTGCAGCAGGTGTCCTGTTGTAGAGCTAGAGGTGAGACAGGGGGTTGGATGCAGAGGGCTTCTCTGGCAAATGATAACCTGCCAACTTTCAAGTCACATAAAAAAAGCGTGGTTTATATTGTTTTAAATTTTGGTCATGAGAATGCATTCGCCAGGGTTGCAGAATAAGACATCTGACTTAATAACGTGTCTGGTTTTCGGCACTCATCCATATGAAGCACGAACCTCGTAAGCCTGTTCCAC
Source organism: Rattus rattus (assembly GCF_011064425.1). Lineage (NCBI taxonomy): Eukaryota > Metazoa > Chordata > Mammalia > Rodentia > Muridae > Rattus > Rattus rattus. Next base: position 216,926,140 of record NC_046155.1, on the reverse strand, counting down.
TTGTATCACTTCTCGTTGACAAGTCAGCTCTTCAGACAAAGAACCACCTCAAGAGATTCTCCATGTCAATGCTCACTCCCCTCCACCCCAACACATGCCCTAGAGGAAGTGAAATGAGACTCCTCTCATCCTCCTACATTGCTCAAGTGCCTTTATAGCATTAAAAAAAAATGAAGCCAGGTTCTGCCAGACATCTCTCTCTACACCTGGCAGCAGGAGAGAGCCAGGCAGGCCTTTGATCCTAACACCTACTCATTCCATTTCTATGAAGGTAAGGAGCTTTTACTGAAAAAATTCACAGGCACTATGGCCCTCCCTCCACCAAGCTAACTGGGGGGAATTCCAATGTGCATGTGGCATAGCAGGACACAGGTGTCCCACTTCCTGCTGGGGTTGGTCCAGCTGCTGGAAGTCATCTGCTTAACACACCCCCACAGAGAAACAGCTGACGAGAGAGCTCTTGGGGGAGCCTAGAATTCTAGATCCATGGAAGAAATTGGCAGCGCTGTCCCTGGATTTGTGAACACGTGTACTCACTCATGTAGACAACTAGCTTCTTTTGAAAAATTAATGAAAACTGAGACTCATCCAAGTGGCCCATCATGGAAGCAAGAAGGGCGTGGAAAAAACTAGGAAACTCCATTTTTCTAAGATTTGGCATGGCAAAGGGAGTGGTGTTCTCATGAGGCCAGTGGTATGATTGGGTTCCAGTTGTCTTGAAGGAAAATAGCATCAGGGCTGATGGAACTAGAGAACTCCAGAGACTGGCACAAGCTTGTGCAAGGTCTCCTGGCCCTCAGTATTGCTTATGTTTGCTTTTGTCTCACCCTGTCCTCCTTCTCAAAACCTCATTGTCCAGGACCCTTATTTCTACAGACTTAGGTCAGCTAGGGATATAACTCAGTTTACCTAACTAGCTTACCTAACATTCATGACTTTCACCTTGTTTCGATTCTTAGCATCCCATGAATCTGCCCGTGTGTATAATTTCGGTGCTTGGAATGTGGAAGCAGTGATCATGAGTTCAAACTCATCTTTGGCCACAGTTTGAAAACAACTTGGGCTACATGAGACCCGTCTCAAGAAAAGGTACCACCATAATAAAGTTTTGCTAATACCTAAGGAATTTCCTGAGCCTGCATAACCAGACACATTTTCTTGGAAAGCCCCTATACATTTCTCCCAAGGCTTTGGTTTTTGGGGTGTCTGGATGTGGAGGGGAAGGGGGAAGAAATGCAGAAGAGGTGAAAAGGACCTGCGTGAGAAACTACATCCTTTTGCATTGGGCTACTATGTTATGTTTCTCAGAATTTAACAAACTTGAAGAAAAAAAAAAAACAGAGGTGCTTTCTCAAGGCAGTGTTAAAAGAAGAAGTAAAAATATTTATAAGGAAAGGTGAAGTTTTTGAACATAGAAAAATTCAAATAAAAACAAGATAGTTTTGTTTTGTTTTGAAAAACTCAGCAAAACCTGAAAGCTTTGCTAATCAGATGTGTTTCCATGTGTGACACTGTAGGAAATCAGGCACACATACCACTGCATAGAATGAGAAATTCGACTGTAGGATATCCCCCCAAAGTCAAGCTAGGTGTAGTCAACAACAAAATCATAGGATATAAAGACTGGAGAGATGGCTCAGTGGTTACCTATGTACTGTTCTTACAGAGAACCTGAGTTTGGTTCCCAGCATCCATGTCAGGTGTCTCCCAACTGGACACCACTGGCCTTTGTAGACGTGTGCACTCATGACTATACTACACACACACACACACACACACACACACACACACACACACACACTCATAAATAAATTACAAGATACACATGTTTGCTAATTATGTGTAAGCTCTATAACATAACATGCAATGCATTATATGTAATGTATATATAATACACATATAAAGGAGGACTTAAAACAGCCATGAATTGGAAGCTACCAAAAAATGTAATAATATAAAGACCTGAGAACCACAGTACAGTGGCTGCCACGTACTGCACAGGAATTAGAATATACTGATGTGAGGTATTATTGATTATTCTCCCCATATGTCAGCTCATCCTTTTCAGGGATGAGGTAGACTGCCTGAGGTACTTTTTAGCCTTCTTTGCAGCTAGGCAAACTTACACACTTCAACTCTCACCGAACAGGAGTGAGTGGAATCGGCCCATCTACCTGCCAGTTCGTCCTCTGAACGAGTTGCTTTTGAATCACTACTGATTTTTTTATTTTCTGTTTCTAAAGCCATGGGGCTGTCTGGTCAAGATGTCTTCACTCATGGGTCCTGAATGATTTCAGGGAATAGGATCCACTGACTAGTTCTGTGCTGGTAAGAAATAAATATCTGTCAAACTTAAGCTAGAGTCCTTCTGTCCCCTCGACAGCTCAGTACTTGCCCTAAGTGAAACAAAAGGGGAGTGTGGCACCAGTGTAACCAAAGCCTCGAGCAATGTCTCCCAGCCTTCCTAATGCTGCGACCCTTTGATACAGTGCCTCACGCTGTGGTGACCCCCAACCATAAAACCATCTTTGTTGCTACTTCATAACCTGTGATTTTGCTACTGTTATAAGTCATAATGTAAATATCTGTGTTTTCCAGTAGTTTTAGGAAAGCCCTGTGGAAGGGTCATGTGACCCCCAAGGGGTCACACCCCACAGGTTGTGAACTGCTGCTCTAGAGTGTGACCTTGGTACAGTGAGGACGATAGAAACAGAATCTTTTTTTTTTCCCATCTTTATTAACTTGGGTATTTCTTACTTACATTTCAATTGTTACTCCCTTTCCCGGTTTCCAGGCCAACATCCCCCTAACCTCTCCCCCTCCCTTTCTGTATGGGTGTTCCCCTCCCCATCCTCCCCGCATTACCGCCCTCCCCCCAAGAATCACGTTCACTGGGGGTTCAGTATTGGCAGAACCAAGGGCTTCCCCTTCCACTGGTGCCCTAACTACGCTATTCATTGCTACCTATGCAGTTGGAGCCAGGGTCAGTCCATGTATAGTCTTTGGGTAGTGGCTTAGTCCCTGGAAGCTCTGGTTGCTTGGCATTGTTGTACATATGGGGTCTCGAGCCCCTTCAAGCTCTTTTAGTCCTTTCTCTGAATCCTTCAACGGGGGTCCCATTCTCAGTTCCGTGGTTTGCTCCTGGCATTCGCCTATGTATTTGCTGTATTCTGGCTGTGTCTCTCAGGAGAGATCTACATCCGGTCCCTGTCGGCCTGCACTTCTTTGCTTCATCCATCTTATCTAATGGGGTGGCTGTATATGTATGGGCCACATGTGGGGCAGGCTCTGAATGGGTGTTCCTTCTGCCTCTGTTCTAAACTTTGCCTCCCTATTCCCTGCCAAGGGTATTCTTGTTCCCCTTTTAAAGAAGGAGTGAAGCATTCGCATTTTGATCATCCATCTTGAGTTTCATGTGTTCTGTGCATCTAAGGTAATTCGAGCATTTGGGCTAATATCCACTTATCAATGAGTGCATACCATGTGTGTTTTTCTGTGATTGGGCTACTTCACTCAGGATGATATTTTCCAGTTCCATCCATTTGGAAGAGAATCTTAATGAAAGACTGTTTCAATCAGGTTGGCCTGTGGACTTTGGAAGAGACAGGGTTCCTTGGTTATGTTCATTGATGTTGAAGGACCTAGGCTAAAATCATGCTGCCATCCCCTGGCTTTAGGTCCTGGGAAGCTTAAAAAGAAGTGAATTGAGTGCAAGCGTGTGAGCATTCATTCTCTCTCCACCCTTGACTGGGTGGACCAGTTGCTTCCAGTTCCTGCTGTCTTGACTCCCTCAAAATGGTGGACAACCTGGACTTGTGTCTGAAATAAGCCTTAACTTTCCTTGTCCCTTAATTTGCTTGTTTTATCACAGTAGTGGGGAATGAAAGAAGGACGATGGGAAATCAATGATGGTGGAGACCCAGGCATTTCACACTAAAGATCCGATGCCCTGCTGTCACATTTGGTCAAAGCATCATCTGCAGTCAGTGAGAACACGTAGGCCCCCTTCCGTTCCTCAGTGGAAGCCATTGGAAGTCAGGAGAAAGTTGAAATGCAACAGCCGTCTTGCTATTTTGTAGAAATGTTTCCTTTAAAGAAGGAAGGCAAGACATGGCAAGCCTGCAAGTGGGGCCGAACAAAACTAGAAACCCAGAAGGATGGGGCAGGCACGGCTTGACAGAATAGCTGATAACACCACCCAAGTGGAGGGAGAGAAAACTGTTGCACACGGGCTCTTCAGGGACCTGTCAAGACTCCTCCACTGTCGTGAGCAACCCTGGGGCAAGGAGACCTGTTTTCCTACGCAATCTTCTATTTTTTCAGGTGATCTTAAGGCAACTGCTGCTCAAAGAAGAAAAGAAATCTGTCGAAAGACAAGCATGCCATGTCCGACTAAAGGTCTGGGTACAGAAAAGAGCTGTGAGGGTCTTCATTGGCACAGAGAGCTGACAGGCAGTATAGCCACACTGACAGGAAACAGGGTTGCTACAAAATGCCTCATCTTCCAAACACTGTTGCTTTCCCAAGATTCAATTAAAACTGTTTAGACTTACCAAAACAGCTCATAAGATGACCTGGGTGGGAGGTAGCTGGGGAGGAGGAGAGGAGAGGATTTTTTTTTTCTTACTTCCTGGGTTTTAGGAATCTGTCTCCATAAACTGCCTGCTATTACACAGGGATTGCTCCTACATACAGAAGTTTAAGGGTGAGACACCAGGCTAACGGTAGACTATAATATGGCGGCAGAATATCTTCTTTCCTTCTCAGAGACAAGGCTGACCACCTGACCAGAGGGTTTCCAATTACACCCGGAAGTGATTTGCTCCCATTTTCCCTTCCCCATAAAGTCTGATAGCAGACATGGCATGTGGAGTAGATCTCTAGGATGCCGACAGGCTGCTTTCTCAGTGGGTCTGAATTAAGTAAAGCTGAAAGATTCAAATCCAGGAAGTCTGCCCATTAGCTTTTGTAGTGACAGGCAGCAAAACTCTGGTGTTCTAGTTACGGGAGCAAGTGGACTTGATTTCAGTAAAGTTTGAGTTCTTTTGTAAGAAACAGTGTTACATGTTGAAACACAAAGGGAGGCAAAGGAAACATTTAAGAAGCCCACAGTCCTGGCCACACAGAAGTATGATAGGCTATGAGAGCCAAACGAAATAGAGATGTGTTCATGCCCCTGGGGGCAAAGCATTGCCTTCCAAAGCATGCCAACATGCCATGTGTTTACTCGTCGCTATGACGGTTGGCTGATGGAATACTAAGACCGCTCAGCCTCCAGGAGAGGAAGTCCAGGTTCCCGAGTCAATGCTGCTGCGATCCTTTCCTCACTTCAGTCCCAGAATGGCTGACGAACAGAACTTCAAGAGGACATGTTGGCTTTCACAACGTGAAGAAGCAGCCCTTCATGGTGGGGCAGTTATAGACGCAGGAGTGGAGACACTGACAATCAGGAGGCAGACAGAGAGATGAATGTGTGTGTCCGGCTTGCTCTCTCCCTTCTAGTCCGTGTCAGGACCTCACCCTCCGTAATGGCATTCTCTCACCTCAGTTAATCCCGTCTGGAAACTCCCTCATGACTTGCCCAGAGCTTCGTCTCTGGGTAACTGAAGATTCTAACAAGCTGACAATATTAACCCTCAGAGCTGCAGGGGACTCAATCCCTACCATAGAGGTACTTGTTCATGAGCACACTGAGGGGAAGGGGATGTGTCTGGGAAAGAGACTGAATGGGGTCACATTTTCAGGATGAATCCCCCTTGCTTATGGATCCCAAATATCGTGCGGTCCATTTGTTCCACAGAATTATCTACTGGGAAAGTACTGGGAAACACTACAAAAGAACTCCTTTGAAAATAGGAATGGCACTTTTGGCACAGAGCCAAGTGCAGGCCCAGGGCATGTTCTGACAAAGGAGAGGGGAGGGGATTCTTGAAGAATCAAGAAGATAGGGAGTGGAAGCCTGAGTCAACGGCCTCATACCTTGGGGTTGGACGGTAGGGGCTGCAGACAGGAAGGCTTCAGGGCGAGGCTGCTCTACGGCACCTGGTAGCACACAGTCTTACAACCACCCAGGTCTGGAAGGATGGAGAATTGCTCAGGCATGCACACTTACCTAGTTTACCTTTTAAAAGGGTGTGTGAGTGTCAAGATGGGGTCCGTTTGGCTTTTCCTGAGGTCCAAAGGACATGGTTGCATGACGTACAATCATGAGATGTTCCTCCTGCTTTATGGCTTGAAAGAACAAACCACATCTACTCATGATGGAGCCCTCACATCCATCGTGTGAGCATACGGAGTCTCACAGGCAGGCTTTCAGCCTCCCGCTGTCTAAGCCAGTTGCGTTTTCCAGACTAGGCTAATTATTTGCTGGCGAGGGTAGGAAAGGGTCTTGGCTACTATCAAAGCATGCCATGGGCTTCCTGTTGGGTGCCAGGCCTGCTGTTGCCTCCTTCCTTCTAGTTTTCATAGACGTCCAGAGTAACCTTTCTAAAACTCAAATTAGAACAGGCTAAAGTCTAATCCTCAATCCATTCGATCAGGATCCTTTAGCCAATAAACACCAAATGTGCCCAGTTTTAAACCACGAAGCACAAGACGGAGAGCAAAGCAGAAAACCATTGTTTATCCCTTGAGTCCCCAGAACAGGTGTGTCCCTGGCAAAGTAACTTAAGGGGCTCTGATTCTTACTGATACTTAAAAACTTGTTATAGGACCGTCACTCTTTGGATGACGTTGTGCAGTTTTCTACCAAACTTGTCTTCACAAAACAGGAGGAGAGTTTTCTTCTAGGATAGATTTCAGCCCCTAGGATAGATTTTCTTCTAGGATAGATTGGATAGGTTGTCCAATACTGTCGATACTCTCTCTATATATATATATATAAATTATTGTGGGCTCCTTGACCCAAAGAAGGTGAAGATATTATATATTTTAAAATTAGATTTGTAAGGAATATGACTTCAAACTTGAGTTTTTGAGTTCAGCTAATGTGGTTTTTTTTTTGTTTTTTTTTTTTTTTTTTTTTCCTTTTCTGACTCTGTTTATGAATCTGGCAGCTTTTAACAGTCACTCCTAAGAAAGCTTCCATAATTTTCTTACTTTAAATATGTGTGTGTGTGTGTGTGTGTGTGTGTGTGTGTGTGTGTGTGTGTGTGTGTGTGAAGGTTTCAGCCTTGTTTTCAGTGTTTCCCCAAAGGACAGAAGAGTTGTCAGGAACTGTAGAAGATGCGATCTTTAATCTACTTAGAAGTGACCAAGCTTGTCAGCACTTAGTAAATGCTGACAGGAGACAGCAGACAGCATCCTGAGTCAGACAAAGGTCTTTTGACAGCATCGGAGAACACCATCATGGAACGGTTCAATGTCTAGTGCATCTAGGTCGGGACCCAACCATCACGTGCTAATTACCTTTACCATGTTATCCTGAGTGACAGCCAGGAGCAAAAGCACAAAGCACCAGGTAGAAATAAGGCCATATTGATCTGAAAAGGAGAAGCTTTGGGTGATGATAACGTATTGATTTTAGGTCATCGTCTACACGGAGCGTACCCTACTAACACCTGATGCTAAAACGCAGGGAACTACGTGTGTGGAACATGTGAGCTCTTGGTTCAACCTTCGCACCGGTCGTTGCCAGTCTTAAACTTTTCCGAGGTTGTTTCTTTGTTTTGAGGAGAGCGCGTTAAATATTTTAAGTGAATGGCGGAGCATATTTTACTTGAGAAAATTGGAGCCAACCAGCCGAAGGTTGGGAAGGCTGAAAAGCAAGAATGGCTGGACTGTCTGCTGACTCCTGCTTTTTTTCCCCACCGGTGGGACAGAAAGATGCGTGATTAAACAGATCTGCCCACCTGTGGCGATTTCAGCCACTTCTTCCGTGGAGATCCTTAGAAGAGTCTTACCCCAAAGGCTTTGAAAATGAACAGCGCCTAACCACCGGAACCAAGCTGACACTGCTTGGGAAGTGAAACATCTCTGCTGTCTGAAGGGAACCAGGTCTTCTGGGTGTCTGGATTCCCCGGGGATTTCTCACCGAGGTGTCATTAATAGCTTGGTTTACCACAGGGCAAGGCTCTCCAGGAGCCTTTTGTTCTGCTAGCAGCCCACCTTGGCAAACATGAACACTTCCCTACAGACAAGAACCTTTAATTTGAGAGGCGTGAGAGGGAGCAGCCACCTTAGTCCTTGACCACCTGACTTCCCACACTGTGCACAGCCAGAGGAGAAGGATCTGGGGGAGAAGTGGTTACAGCACAGGAAGCAGGCCTGCCCGCCAGAGTCCCATTCACTCTGCAATGTATTTCTCACAAGTCCAGAGGCGATGGCGGAGACCCCAGTTGAGCCCGGATTTAAGACCTACTGGCTCAAATGACCACAAGAGCAGCTTTCTGCTTTCATATTTGTTAAATCCACTCGTCTTAAATCCATGCGATGATAAGAATCAGCTAGAAATTTGGCCAACGCCACAGCTCAGCCATCCCCACTTGAGACTCTCAGCCTATGAGCCTTTCGTGAATATCTGTGGTGATTCTTGTCACTTTATGACACTGACGCTCAAGGGAACACGGGTGAGGGTGGACACTGAGAAGTCACCAAGGAGTAATAGTGGGTATTCAAAGACAAGGGTATGAGGATGAGAAGGAACCAACGGGGCCCTGGCTCAGTGCGTGCAAACCATCCAACCGTTTGCCAAAGGCTTTGTTAACCACTACTAACCCCATGGGTGGGGAGCAAAAGAGTCAAGGAAATGCACTCAATCAATGTACTTCCAGATCAAGGGACAATACTGGAAGATCACTGATGGAATTTAAGGCCACTGAGCATATCGGACATTAGTGCCCTCAAACATTCAACATATACATGAAGAAAGCCTTTGCTTCCTGTCTCAGTTGTTTTGTTTCCTCTTGGATATACGGTGATGTTCAAACACAAAGCTGGCATGGTGGGTACCTAGAACACGTTTTTAGCAACTTAATATCAAGAGGAAGCTCTTGGAAGGATAGTAATATTTGTGTGGGATTAGAGCGGGAATACATGGGCCGTAGTCAGCTATGAAAACTGCACAGGTTTGGGTAACGGGAAGCTGTCGAAGGCACTGCGAGGAGTATGTAAGGTATAGTGAGGCAACCAGTCTTGGTACCAGTGTGAACTGGATAGTCTTTTGGCCAATGGCATTGCAGAAGCTCTGTGTGTGTGTGTGTGTGTGTGTGTGTGTGTGTGTGTGTGTGTGTATGTGTCTATGTCTGTGTGTCTATGTCTCTGTCTATCTGTTTTTGTGTATCTATCTCTCTGTGTCTATGTCTCTCTGTGTGCCTGTCTCTCTCTGTGTATATGTCTGTGTGTGTGTTTCTGTCTCTCTTTCAGTGTCTGTCTCTCTGTGTGTCTCTTTCTTTGTGTATATGTCTCTGTGTGTGTATGTTTCTGTGTATCTGTCTCTCTCTGTGTGTATATGTCTGTGTGTGTGTGTATGTGTGTGTGTCTGACTGTCTCTGTGTGTCTGTGTGCCTGCCCCTCTCTCTCAGTGAGTGAATGAGTGTGTGTGTGTGTGTGTGTGTGTGTGCGCGTGTGTGCTGTCTCTGTGTGTCTATGTCTGTGTCTCTGTCTGTCTGTCTCTGTGTATCTGTCTCTCTGTGTGTCTGTCTGTCTCTCTGTGTGTATATGTCTCTGTGTGTATGTCTGTCTGTGTGTGTCTGTCTCTCTTTGTGTGTGTGACTCTGTGCATGTATGTTTCTCTCTGTCTCTCTCTGTGTGTATGTCTGTCTGACTGTCTCTGTCTATCTGTCTGTGTGCCTACCCCCTCTCTCTCAATGAGTGAGTGTGTGTGTGTGTGTGTGTGTGTGTGTCAGATTGTGTTTCTGACTGTGATCTGTAAGTTACTACATTAATGACAGCTCCTGCTTTGTGACTTCCCTGCTTTGCTTATTACTTGTTCTCCATTGTGACAGCTTTTACAGCTTCTAGCTCCTCTGATAGACAGGAATACCAAAGATACAGGTTTTCCCTGAGTAGTTTGCTATTATCCCAGCGGTCTCTACAGCCTTCACTTTCTTCTCTTTCAAAAATATCCTACTGAGAATGCTAATTAAGTCATCTTATTCTAAACCTAATATTCCACATGTTCATAGATATCAAACTGTAGTCACTAATATTTGTCCAATGTCTTGTGTCTTAAGAGGTATTTTTATATGAGTTGGAGATCTTGATCCCACTGTGAAGTTCTAGAAACACAGATTCAGAGAAGCGAAGTAGGATTGTCAACCTCACAAGTTTATTCTGCTGGCAGAATAAATCCTAATGCCTCTTCTATTCTCTAGAACAATGGGCTTCTTCTAAAATGGTGTTACCGGAAGGTAAGATAGTATTTCTCTTTCCATTATTTTACCTACTTTGCCTAGAAGATGCAATTCTACAATTAAGATTTTTAGTCACTTGAATCTTAGAGGTCTGTTGTTTAAATATTCCAAGCCTCTACCAATCACTAGGAGTCAAAAATGAGAGTCAATAGAAGCAAAGTCTATTGCTACCTAACCACATCTCCCTGGTGAGCAGCAGAAAAAAAACATGGGAAAAGAAACAAAGGGCGGTGAGCGAAGACAGGCCTGTCAGAGGGTTGTGTATGCAGTTCTACGCTAATAAGGTTTCTTGTTTACTCTTCTTGTGACAGCGTTACTGGGGGCGGGGGGAAGGAAGTTAGTGAATAGGTTTATTTGGACACAAATCCAAGTGTTCAAATCATCGTCACACAGAAGGCATGAGGTGCTGTCACACGCATCTGAACTCAGGATGGAGAGCTGTAGACGCCGAGCTTCAGCTTGCTTTCTCTTTGTCCATCTGTCTTGGACTCCAGCCCATAGGATAATGGTGGCCGTATTCAGAGCAGGTCTTCCCTCGTCACTTTAATCTTTGTGGCGATGTCCGCACAGGTATAGCTTCCATTAGCGACTCTAACTCCAGCTAGACTGACAGAGATGACTAGCCAACCCAGAAAGCATCGCTGTGCTGAGTCCCCTTCGCCTGTGTAGTCCTCAGTGAGGACCCACTGATCTGAATTCAACAGAAACTGATACTGACTCTCGCTGGAAGCAATCAGAGGTTAGTTTGGCCCGAATCTTCTTTTTATGAATTAAGGAACAAAACGACCCTATCCAGCGATGGCAGCCCAAGATTCTTCATGGGGAAATGTAATTTCAAAATGCCATTATCAAATCAAATCCAAACAAAACAAAACAAAACAAAATGCTGTGTCAAGATAGGACCAAGTATCCAGGATCCCCTGAAGGGGGTCCTCCCTTCTTCCCTGCAGTATCATGGGGCTGCTCCACTCGCTAGAGGCTCAGGAGGAAGGCTGTGAGGGAATTGGAAAGAGAGGCAGCTAGAGAGCAGATGCTCCTGCCTTATAAATTAGAGGAAGATTATGCATGGCCAGCTGTACCATATAAATGCCCAGTTTTTATACCGCACCATGATTCTCTGTGTTTATCATATGGTCCAGCAGCTGGTCAATTCTGCCCCCGGCTCCCATATATCTACTCCAATCAAGCATTGGCTGGGGGCTTATTTGTGTGTGCTTCTCCATCTCAGTCAGGATCCCCTGCCTGCAGGGTTAGCTTGCAACGTGGTAGGGAATTAAGCCAGCAAGCCTTTTGTCTCACAGATAGGATACGGTCACTCACCTGGGTATAATGGTGGCTCTGAGAGAGAGAGAGAGAGAGAGAGAGAGAGAGAGAGAGAGAGAGAGAGAGACAGAGAGACAGAGAGACAGAGAGAGACAGAGAGAGAGACAGAGACAGAGAGAGAGACAGAGAGAGAGACAGAGAGACAGAGACAGAGACAGAGAAAACCAGAGACAGAGAGAGACAGAGACAGAGAGAGCGAAAGAGCGAGAGAGCAAGAGAGAGGAGAGGGGAGGGAGAAGGAGAGGAAGAGAAGAGTTCAACGTTTTTATTATTAACAGAAACACTGACATAAGGTGGAAGCGACGTGTGGTAGTTTGCCTTGTATAACTAAGAAAAAGGACAAGAGACTTCACTGTGTTTAAAAAATGTCGAGTTAAATCTAAGACTGCACATTGCCTGCATGTATCTTCTTTGTACAGTTCATCCGTTGTTCATTTGCTTGGGGGCCTGGGTACATGAACCCATCTCTGTGATTCAGTCAAAGACAATGATATCCCTCTTCTTAAACCATCAAAGAAACTCAAGACTGACCCACCAATCAATGTGAAAAATACTAATGACTTAAACTTAGGAGGAAGTACTTATTTTTCTATTTCTCTGGAATGTAGAGGGATTTTGGAGCATGCATAAAACAAGGGAAGGGATCATGCTAACGAAAATCCAACATTTCATAGCATACATAAGACTTATGGTTCTTAAAATTATCATAAAGTGAATTCAAGGGAGAACAATGAGATGGGGACTCTGTAGCAGGGATCATAAACAAAGAGTTAATATTCTTAATATTTAAAGGCCTACAAATCAATAAAATTACCCGCGCGAAGACACAGACAGTTCTCGGAAAACTGCCACCCATTTTTGTCTTTCAATTCATTAATAATTTTTGAATCTTAATCAAAATGTCACTGTATGTACGAACTAGAAAAATATTAAATTATAATATTCAGTTTGGCAAAGATGGAATGATATCAATAAACTAGGGAAAACAATTTGGAAACCAATTGGCTTTAAAACATTCATATCTTTTGACTGAGTAGTAGTGTTTCTGGGCGTAGTTGTACCAAAGGCAAAAATATTTTTGGTTTGCCCAGATAGAAAAGAAATAAAATATTGCTATCAAACATCAAAACATCAAAATGTTTTTCAATTATAGCAATTTTGGAAAGCATGTCAGTGTGTTCATTAGGTTATTGTATTCTCATTAAAATATTTTTCTTGGAGCTGGAGAGATAGCTCAGAAGGTAAGAGGACTGACTACTTTCTCAAGGGTCCAGTTTCCATCCCCAGCACCCATTGTCTATAACTCTAGTCCCAGAGAATCTACTTCTCTGGCCTCTGCACTATACACATGTGGTACGCAGATATATATGTAGCATAACAACCAAACATAAAACAAAAACCAAGTGAGGACTACAAGAACTTGTAGTGACAGGAGCGAATGAATGCACCTTGTTTAGTCTGATTCGTGGGACAGCTTTTCCACAGACACTCATCGGTGGGGGTGTTATCTCATCGATGCCTGGAATGTGAGGATTCCTTTAGGATCTAAGCTATTACTTTCATTCTGTTGATCCTTGAAATAACTCCCTGAACTTGGCTTACAATTCTGGGCTTCACCAGAGAGTAAGCCCAAACTCCCCGAGTTCAGTTTCCAGAGCACTGATCTGGGCTCTAGTTTAAATGCAGATCACCAAGCTTCACATCCACGCTCTGGCCAATGCACCACACTGTCAAAGGAGGCAAGAGTGGTCGCCACACTTGGCCAACGCCTGTTTAAGGAGCTGTTGCCTAGAGCAAAGACTGAAGGAATGGCCAACCGATAGCTGGCCCAACCTGAAACCCATCCCATGGCCAAGAACCAATCCCTGACATTATTAATGATATTCTGTGAATGCTTGCAAACAGGAGCCTAGCATAAATGTCCTCTGAGAGTCTCTACCCAGCAACTGACTGAAACAGACACAGCAGTTCCCCACAGCCAAACATCGGAAGGAGGGCAGAGACTTTTATGGAACAGTTGTGAAAAGGATTGATGTCCTTGAAGGAGACGGGAACCCTATAAGAAGACCAACAGAGTCAACTAATCTAGACCCCTGGGAGCTCTAAGAGACTGAGCCACCAACCAAAGAACGTACACAGGCTGAAACAAGGACCCAGCATGTATAGAGCAGACGTTAAGCTCTGTCTCCATGGGAGCCCCACAGCAACTGGACAGAGGCTCTCCCTAAAGCTGTAGTCTGACTGTGGTATCGGTTCACCAACAGGGCCCTTGTCTGGCCTCAGTGGGAGAGGATGTGCCTAATTTGGCGGAGACTTGATGCACCAGGGTTGGGGGAGATAGGGGGGAAGGAGCACCCTCTCTGGGGAGAAGGGAAGGGAAATGGGGGAGGGTCTTTGTGAGGGGGAACCAGAAGGGGGCAGCGTTTGGGATGTAAATACAGAGAGAGAGAGAGAGAGAGAGAGAGAGAGAGAGAGAGAGAGAGAGAGAGAGAGAAAACAAAATAAAGAAAGGAAGGAAGGGAGGTAGGGAGGGAGGGAGGGAGGAAGGAAGGAGGGAGGGAAGGAAGGAAGAAGCTGTTGCCATATATTCTAAGCTTTCCCTTTAGTACTTTTATGGGGCTTCTGACCGTGTGAACGAGTGGGGAAAATTCTTATGTTGCAATTCTAACTTTCAAGGTGACAATACTAGGAAGTGGAACTACGTGTTGCTATGGTAATCCTACCTGACAGAGACAGAAGAGGAAAGGCTAATTTGGGTCATGGTTTCAGAAGTTCATAACTTCTAGCCCCCAGGCACTTGAGCAGAAAATTATGCAACGAGATTGGTGAAACGCAACCACCCATATCATGGCTGACCAGGCAGCAGGGAAAAAGTGTGATCGGAACGAGAGATTGGTTATCATCTTCGAAAGGCCCACCTCCAGTGAGTTACTTCTGCCACTCGGGGTCTGCACCCTAAAGGAGTTTTCCATTCTATCAAAATAGAACCACTAGCTGGGAGATAATCAAATCAGAGGACAGTGGCAGGACACTAAAATTCAGACTTAGCCAGGATGTGACAGATACCTTTGGAGATGAGAGAAGGGGCTTCCATAAGTGGAATTAATACTCTTACTAAAGAGGCACAAAAGGGAACCTTTCATCTTTCTACCCTCTGAGAACCACACAGTGAGAAAGTGCTAACCAGGAATCAGGACTCTGGCAGATTCAAAACCTGCCCAGTCCCATGGGGGGAGGGGAGTGTAGTTTAGAAGCCACTAAGCTTGTGGTATCTTATTATGAAGTCTAAGCTAACACAAGTGTTTTTACTAGGACAAACCAGTATCGTCCTGAATATTTCTCTCTCTGTTTCGTAAGGAATTGCAAGCCATTTGCATCTCTCAGATACACTCTAAAAAGTGGTATTCGGAGAGTTTTCACATTAAGGCTTGCATGTCCAATCTAGATAGACCATCACTTCTGTTAGGGGCCACACCATTTATGTAACAGTGTCTTCTTCTAAGAACACTATGTATTCTGACGTGGCGCTTCTCTAAAGCTACTGGAGCACGCGCGGGGAAAATGGCGGTGAACTCTTCCTGGGATATCTGTAGCACGCCTTGCTAAAAGGAAGCCAAACATTTTTTTTTGTGCAGTCTTCAATATACAAAATATTTTAGTTGTTTTCCTTCTCCCTGTTTTCTCCGGCTGAACTCTAGTTCCTTCCAATTTAAATGTGTCTTTGTATCTATCTTCAAGGTAAGGCAAGGTGGAGAGGCAATACTTTTGTATCCAGATGATTAAAGCATTGTATCCTTGGTCAAGGTGTCTTGAGCAACTATTCGTTTCCTAGAGTCTCAGCCACACTTACAAATAAATGTTTTGTGGCGGGTCCAGCTCCTTGGAGCCTCATGGGTTTTGGGGGTTTTTGTTTGGTTGGTTGGTTGGTTTTCCTTTTCTTTTTTTCTTTTTTCTTTTATTGGATATTTTTTATTTACAATTCAAATGTTATTCCCTTTCCTGGTTTCCCGGACATATGCTTCCTATCCCCTCCCCCTCTCCTTCTTCTATAAGGGTGTTCCCCTTCCCATCCCCCCCCAACATTCCCCTACACTGGGGGGTCCAGCCTTGTGGTTTTTAACTTAAGCTGTAGAACAAGGCCGCTCACTATGACTTTGTCAGGAGATGGATATGTTAACATTTTAGTGTTGGTTCTCATTTCTTAAAAGAAAGAACCATCATGCTGACAGCGTCTACTTGCCCGGATGTGTGTGTGTGTGTGTGTGTGTGTGTGTGTGTGTGTGTGTGTGTGTGTGTGTGTGTGTGTGTGTGTGATTTTTCCATATATATGGAAAAATCAGAATCAGGATTTCTTTGCTCTGCTTTTGCTTTTGTTTTTTTCTGCTAAGAAACTTTCTGATATCTGGAGGTAAGTATGCCTATAAACTACAAATCTGGACCCTGAATTTTTACTGAGCCAATGCTGTAAATGCACCCAGCTGTTAACTGTGCAGGGTACAAAGAGAGGGATCTCAAATGGCTCAAGCGACCTATAAATATTAGTCATGCAAGAAGGAGTGACTTTTCTATGACATCATGACGCTAAACCTACTCTCTTTATTAGATTCTAATACCTCACTTCTCTTTATTTAGTTTTTAGCCAGTCACACATCAGGATGGAGGTGTGCATGTTAGTGTTGGTAGATGAAGGCTCACTAATAATAATATTAGGATTTATATAAGACTATAAAGTGAGTTTGAAAATATTTAACTAAAAAACTACTATTACACATCATTTTTACAAGGAAATTGTTTAACTTGTTTAACTGCAAACATCTATAAACAACAACTTGAAATCTTGCTGAATGGAAAACTAGAAACACAACCACAGCTATCCCTACACATTAAGACATAGGTGCCCCCAAATGGCCATCCAAGTGGCTTTAAATAGTGATAACCTGAGGAAAATCACCTTGGTTTAATATAGTTGTGCACATTCGTGATTCTTAAGGCTTTAGATGTTGCTGCTAGTGCAAACTGTCACCAATCTCTTCAGCTCAGACCCGCTTCTCCAACAAAAGCGATTATAAGGATAGTCACATGATTTACAAGGTGTGTTGTCAGACGATGTGAACATCTATTCATAATACAGCGTGGCACTCCCATGTCTAGCCACACTAGGAGACAGTCTCTGCCCAGACCGTCTTGTCTGGGGGAGCAGGCATGCTTGGGAAATGGGTGCTCTCTCCAAGAACACTGCTGGGCTAGTGTTATATCAAGAAGTAAGTCCCTTTGGAGACCCTAGTGGCCGCCAGTTGGAAGCTGGTTGTCGGTTTGCGACAGTAGTTCGTTTTTAGTTGCAGGTTTTCAGCCACAGTGGGCTGTCTGAAAAAAAAATGGATGGCATTTAACTTTAGAAACTGAGCAAATGGTCCTTCTAACATCACCTAATGTCTGCCATCAGAAGCAGTGTCGCCATCATGGAGAAGTGTTTGGCGATTTATGCTCTGAGATCTATGCGTTAGTAAAGAAGTGTCTGTGTATACTCGTGAGTACGCAGTGCGCCCATTGGTCTCATCCCAAGCGATTTCGGAGGTGTTTACATTTTCTGCTGTTTGAGTTTAAGGGATGAAGTCTTTGGTCCATGAGGAAACATCTGCCTTCAAAGGATCAACAACAGCCTTCAAAGCTGGCAGGAAAGGAAGCCAAGCCCTAGTGAATGTTCTATGCAGCTCATAGCCCTGAGCTTCTCAGTTATTCTCAGACACTCTTCTGCTCAACCCCCAGGGCACGATGGTCGAATCCCTGTCCTCCCGGTCTAGGAAATACCAATACCATTGTAGTCATTTTTTTTTTTAATATCCAGTTTCTCTTTTACAGTCATTGTGGTGTTGTGGAATAAAATCCAAGAATCCCTTTTTTTTTGGTTCTTTTTTTTCGGAGCTGGGGACCGAACCCAGGGCCTTGCTCTCCCTAGGCAAGGGCTATACCACTGAGCTAAATCCCCAACCCCCGCTCGAATCCCTTTTAACCAGAAAGTTTCACACTTATATCAAGCTTGAAACACAAGCCTGCAGGAAACAGATCGTTTCCTGGCCATTATTAATAAAATTTAGTTTATGAGAAAGATACGAAATGGTTCTAAGAAGTTTGGGGCAACCCAAGCAGAAACCAAGATAAGCAAAATCCCACAACATCCTGCTGGACTCTGTTGATCCTGGGTCTTGCTGGGAGTCTAACACCTGCAGCAAACGGAAATCTAAATGGCCCCAGGCCTTTGGCATGCACAGTCCGAATGGGACCATCTGTCGGTCGTACACATTGGCTATATGCATTTGCTCTAACAGCCAGGAAAAAAAAAAATAGAAAAAGACATATGTCCCTGACAAACCCTCAGGGAAAAGAGTGCTGTCTTCCCCCACCTTTGGGTTCTACACAAATAAGAAGGATATTGAGTAACCAGAACCACAAATGTTAGGGCTCAATGACGGACACTTGACTACTGTGGTGGTCTGATCAATGGTGGCCCACACAAGCTCATATATTTGAATGCCTGGTCCTTAGAAAACGGTATTCCTTAACAGAGATTAGGAAGCATGGCATCATTGGGGTTGGTGTGGCCATTTTGGAGGAAGTGTGTCAGTAGGGGTGGGGCTTCAGGGCTTCAAATGCTCAAGCCAGGCCCAGTGTCTCTCTCCTTCTTGCTGCCTGTGGATCCAGATGTAGAGCTCGGAGCTACCTGTCCAGCACCGTGTCTGCCTGTGTGCTGCCATGCTGCCTGCCATGCTGGTACTGGATTAAACCTCTGAAACTGTAAGCCAGCCCCAATTGCATACTTTTCTTTATAAGAGTTGCTATGGTGATGGTGTCTCCTCACAGCCACAGAACACTAAGACACCCACATTGCTTGACTTACATGTGACAATAGCTCCCTTAGTTCTCACTTACTCACGACAAGGCTAAAGGCAAGTCAAAGCCACAAGAAAATGAGCAATTACATTCAAGATGGTACAGAGGTCCCATGCTAAACCTCAAATGATCCTCTTACATGCTTTAGTAGATTTCTAGTATTAGCTGGGTCTGGGCATGTTTTCTTTTAAAACTAATGATCTAAAATTGAGGTAGGTACAGGCAGTCTTACCCACAGTCTAGGTTTAATGAAAATGCCCATTTCCTCAAACACACAGCACAGCCTATGAATCTTTATGAAGGTATTACTGGGTGTTCCAGTTTGTAGACCCTCTTCAAACTAAAACACCATTTGTCTAAAGGTTTTAAAGGAATAGTGTACTCTTAGCTCAGAATAGGAAAGTTGTGGCATAATAATGTATTGAAGGGTTCCAGTTTACTTCTTTGTAGAGCACGGCACATGAGTGACCCCCTGTGGCCGTATTTTCTTCTTTTTATTTTACTTTTTATTAATTATTTTATTTGTTGACATTTCAAGTATCTCCCTTCCCAGTCTCCCTTCCAAAAACACCTCAGCCTATCCCCCTCCCCTAAGCTTCTAAGAGGGCGCTCTCCCACCCATCCACCCACTCCAGTCTCACCCCTCTAGCATCCCCCTTCTCTGGGGCATCAAACCTCCACAGGACCAAGCACATCCCCTCCCATTGATGCCAGATGAGGCCATCTCTGCTATATATGTAGCAGGAGCCATGGAATGGCCCATGTATACTCTTTGGTTGGTGGTTTAGTACCTGGGAGCTCTGAGGGATCAGGTTAGTCGATAACAGTTGCTCTTCCTATGGAGTTGCAAACCCCCTCAGCTCCTCCAGTCCTTCCCCTAATTCTTCCATTGGGGTCCCTGGGCTCAGCTGTGAGTATCTGCATCTGTCTTAGGTGCAGGCAGAGCCTCTTAGAGGAAGCCACACCAGGCTCCTGTCTACAAGCACAACATGGCGTCGGCAAAAGTGTCCTGGTTTGGTGCCTGGGGATAGAAGAGATCGCACGGTGGGGCAGTCTCTGGATGGCCTTTCCTTCAGCCTCTGCTCCATTTTTGTCCCTCAATTCCTGTTAGACATGGACAATTCTGGGTTAAAATTTTTGAGATTGGTGGGTGGCCCTATACCTCAGCTGGGGCCATGTCTGCCTACTGGAGGAGGTCTCTTCAGGTTCTGTTTCCCTACTGTTGGGCATTTTGGCTAATGTCATCCCCACTGCTGTGAGCCTCTCGTATCCCTTGTGCTTGGGACTTTCAAGTGTCCCACACACGCACAGTTTACTGTCCCAGTTTACTGTCCCCCCACTGCTATATAATACTATCCATTCTCCTGACTCTCTGGAATCTCTGTCTCTTCCTATACCTGATCCTGCCCCCCTTCCCTCCCCCTCCTCTCTCCCACTCAGGCCCCTCCCTCCCTCTATCTCCCGTGATCATTTTGTCCCCCCTTCTAAGTGGGATTGAAGTATCCACGCTTTACCTCCCATCTTGTTAAGCTTCATATGGTCTGTGAGTTGTATCGTGGGTATTCTGAGCTCTTGGGCTAATATCTTCTTATCAGTGAGTGCATACCATGTGTGTCCTCTTGGATATGGGTTACCTCAGTCAGGATGATATTTTCTAGTTCAATCCACTTGCCTGCAAAATTCATTAAGTCCTCATTTTTAATAGCTGAGTAGTACTCCATTGTGTAGATGTACCACATTTTCTGTATCCATTCCTCTGTTGAAGGGCATCTGGGTTCTTTCCAGCTTCTGGCTATTATAAATAAGGCTGCGATGAACATAGTGGAGCACGTGTCTTTGTTATATGTTGGGGCATCTTGTGGGTATATGCCCAGGAGTGGTATAGCTGGGTCCTCAGGCAGTTCAATGTCCAATTTTCTGAGGAACCTCTAGACTGATTTCTAGAGTGGTTGTACCAGCTTACAATCCCATAGACAATGGAGGAGTGTTTCTATTTCTTCATCTTTGCCAGCATCTGCTGTCAACTGAGTTTTTGATCTTAGCCATTCTGATTGTTGTAAGGTGGAATCTCAGGGTTGTTTTGATTTGCATTTCCCTGATGACTAAGAATATTGAACATTCCTTCCTTCCTTCCTTCCTTCCTTCCTTTCTTTGAACATTTCTTTAGGTACTTCTCAGCCATTCAATATTCCTCAGTTGAAAATTCTTTGTTTAGCTCTGTATACCATTTTTAATAGGGTCATTTTCTTCTCTAGAGTCTATTTTCTTAAGTTCTTTGTATATTTTGGATGTTGGCCCTCTGTTGGTGGGCTAACATTTTTGTCCTATATTTTTGTTTTTTGTGATGAGGTGTGTTTTATTTTCATCGATCATACAAATAAATTTCTATAATATCCCAGGGAAAACCAGTGAAATTTGGCAGTCTGATTAGTCGGGGGATGGGGCTGGGGGCTTCAGAGACCCACGGGCCTGTGGCATCGGCGAGGGGTACCTGGGTTCACAGTGCAGCTTGTGGCTCACATCCATCCTGCAGATGGCTCTTCCTCCACATCACGAGGGGGTCTTGGAGATGATAGGGTGGGGTGGGGAATCTTCCTGGGCTTTTAGGAGATTTCACTCCGCTTTTCCTATTCAATGGTCTCTTTGGTCAGCAGGGTGTTGTTCTCCTGCGTCTCGGTTTCTTCACCTTGGCCCTATCGAAGCTGGAGATTTACTCTGCCATTTTCTTACAACTCGTTGGTTCTCATGCTGAGCTGGCACTCCAGGTGCTCCCACATGCATTGCTGCAGCTCCGTTTTGTCTATTGACATAAGCATTTCGGTTTCATGAGGCCCCGTTCGTCAATTGTTGATCTTAAAGCCTGAGCCATTGGCGTTCTCTTCAGGAAATTTTCTCCTGTGTTCGAGACTCTTCCCCACTTTCTCTTGTATTAGTTTCAGTGTGTCTGGTTGTTTGTTTGTTTGTTTGTTTGTTTGTTTGTTTTGTGGAGGTCCTTGATCCTCTTGGATTGAGCTTTATACAAGGAGATAAAAATGGATCCATTTGCTTTCTTCTACACGCAGACTGCCAGTTAGACCACCAGCATTTGTTGAAAATGCTTCCTTATTTTCCACTGGCTTCTTTGTCAAAGATCAAGTGGCCATAGGTGTGTAGGTTCATTTCTGGGTCTTCAATTCTATTCCACTGATCTACCTGTCTGTCTCTGTACCAATACCACGTGGTTTTTTCGAGATTGTTCTGGGGATGGTGATTTCCCCAGAAGTTCTTTTACTGTACAGAATTGTTTTCACTATTCTAGGGTTTTTGTTATTTCATATGAAGTTGAGAATTGCTCTTCCTATCTCTGTGAAGAATTGAGTTGGAATTTTGATGGGGATTGCATTGAATCTGTAGATTGCTTGAAGCCAGTCTTGATGATAGGCACACGGCATCTACAGTCAAGGTCCTCTTGAAAGCCAGACCTGGATGTGTCATCGTTGGAAAACTAGACAGTGTGCTTGTACATGGAAACACGGAACTAGTAAGCTCAGTTTTGCCTGGATTTTAAAAGTAACAGGATTGGTCTTAATGACTTGCACAAGCCACTGTAAAGAATGCCTAAACGTGGATGTCTCTATACCTATGTATACATTTTATAATATCCATTAC
Organism: Rattus rattus; assembly: GCF_011064425.1. NCBI lineage: Eukaryota > Metazoa > Chordata > Mammalia > Rodentia > Muridae > Rattus > Rattus rattus. Next base: position 216,903,929 of record NC_046155.1, on the reverse strand, counting down.
TCATCTGTTGGAGCATTTGACAAATACTTCACTTATAGCTCATTTGGTCACCATAACAACTGCATTGTCTTCCTAACTTGATAGGTGAAAAGTGAAAGTTAAAGAAATTCAGATACACCGAAGGAGATTTTGAAAGAAGAATTAAAATCTCTCCTCTGTTGATCTGGTCATTCCTAACATGCCCCATGAAGGCTTCAAACTCCATGTTTATTTTTAGTTTATGTCTGTGTTTATTTCCTATACGTATGTGCACCACGTGTGTGTCTGGTGCTTACAGAGACCAGAAGACGGCATCAGATCTCCTGGAACGGGAGTTACAGATGGTTGTGAGCTACCATATACATATGCATTATGGGGTCAAACCCAGCTCTTCTTCAAGAGAAGCAAGGGCCCTCACCTGCTGACCCATCTCTTCAGCCCACCAGAGCTCCTTTTAACATGGAGAAAACGACCCCTCAAGACTTTAATACATGTATTTCTTTATGTTATTTTATATATATAAAAATAGTGGTTATTGGTCAGGTGGGAGTAGCATCAACATGCAAATATTAAACAAAAAGTCTTTCTGGGGACAGTGTTTGTAGTCACGGTGGGAGAGATGACTTGCAATGCTAGGAATGTCTCAAAATTCACTGCGTGTTCTAATTGGCTGGATCTCGGCCTCATCTCTGGTTAGATTCTTCTGGGTGGTTTGAATATGCTCGGCCCAAGGAGCGGCACTATTAGGAAGCATGGCCTTGTTGGAGGAAGTGTATCATTGCGGGGGTGGACTTTGAGACCCCCCTTCCTAGCTGCCTGGAAGACAGTCTTCTCCTAGCTGCCCTCTGATCAAGATAGAGAACTCAGCTCCTTCTCCTGAACCAAGTCTGCCTGGATGCTGCCATGCTTCCTGCCATGATGATAATGGACTGAACCTCTGCACCTGTAAGCCAGCCCCCAATTAAATGTTTGCTTTTATAAGACTTGCTTTGGTCCTGGTGTCTCTTCACAGCAATGGAAAGCTTAATTAAGTAACTTCCATAGAAGAGAAAACTGAAACACTAAGAAGTTAGATAAATTGCTTCTGTAGATTGAATTATATCTTACCGAAATTTTACAGTGAAGTTCTAAGTCCCCATACAGAGGACATATCTTTTATTTTTCTCTGCTGATTAAAAAGCTACTGGGAATATTATTAAAGAGGAGAATCACACTGGAAATGGATGGGTCTCTAGTCCAACATGGCTGTTGTCCTTGTAAAAGGAATGGTTGGGAGGAGGCAGCTACTCAGGTGAGGAAAATACATTCAAATCTGGGAGTCCTGCTGCCATGTGCCAAGGAATATCGAAGACTGTCAGCAGTTGTCACCAGAAGCTAGGCATGGGACGTAGAGCGGTGTCACTGGCGACTCCGGAAGATCTTATCCATTCCGACACCATGTTCAGACTCCTAGGCTCTAGAACTGGGAGACAGTATGTTTGCTCTGATCTGAGCCACTCTGTTTATGGTACTTTGTCAGAACAGCCCTAGAAAGAAGAAACATGGGAGATGTGGGAGGAAAGAGCAGGGACGGAGGCAGAGGTTCCAGGGACCCAGTGGCAGCCAGCATCTCGAATCAGAAGGAAAAAGACTTCATGTAGGGTCCACACGGTAGATATAGTAACTGTCCCAACCTCTCGCTTTTATTTCCTTTCACGAGAATCTGCAATTCAATACCATAAAAATATAAAAACTTCACTTAACAAGCTACATGAAAAAAAAGCTCTACACATTTTTTGGTGTACAATTTGATGTTATATGCGCATATACCATGGAACTGTTCCCCAACCCCTGCCTTTTCCACATAGATTTGACTTCTGCTTTTTTGCCTTGAAACAACACATCCATCCAGTGTCTAAGGAAACTGAGGAGAAGGAGGACAGATGGTGCAGGTAGTCAGACTACGAGGGACATTCGAAGTCCTTTACTCTCTGCACATTTTCCTGTGACCATCCCTGCCTGCTCTGACATTGTGGAAGCGACGCAGTCCTAAGTGTTGGAGTTCACGGCATATTCTTCTCTTTAAGCTGTCGTAACAAACCATTATAAACTTGGCGGCTTCTAACCAACAGAATTTTATTTCTCACAGCTCTGAAGCTGAGAAACCCAAGGTCAAGGTCTCCACAAAGTCAGTGCCTGACGAGAGCCGGTTTCCTCAGAGTCGATCTTTCTGATGTGTTGTCTCGAGACAGACAGGGAGAGGTGTATCTCTGAGGCATCCTTCACAGGAGCACCAGTCCCATTTGTGAGGGGTCCACTCTCCTATGTCATCACTTCCCACAGGTCCCACCTCCAAACATGATTACTTTAGTCAGTCTGCCGGCCATGTTCAGTCTCCTGATTCCTCTCTCTGCTCTGGACTCTTCCAGAGGCCTCTGATTGTACTCTCCCTCATTCTCCTCAGCCATACCCTGTGGTAAGCCAGCCTACCTCCATCTTGGGCTTGAAAGCCATCTTACGATAAAGTCAAACCAGGTTCATTCCCGTTCATGATTAAACCTCTGTTCCTCAGGAGTTGAGCTATATCTTCCACCTGTATCCTTAACTACAAATGGTTCTTGTGCTGATCAGATTCCATGGACTGTTAGCAAATGTTACCTAAAAACAAAACACAACCCCGAACCCATAATCAAATGAATTTCTCTATTACCAGACCATTCAGAAAATTTAAAATTCAGCCCAGTGTGAATCACCAAGACAAGAGCCACGAAGCAGTTTACTTAATTTTATTTAAGGATGAATCTCCTTTTTAAACGGAATTGCACAGGACTAGTATTCCTTGGAAAGAGGTTTTGGGAAACGCAGACTTCTTGCTAATCATTCATTCTCTTGTATAACAACGGAGGGCGGTAAAACGCTCCTTAACATGGAGCTCGGCAGAGACAATTGACATCCGGGATTAAGGTGCTACCATAGGTCACAAATGGGTAAACTGACAAAGTCATTGAGGGTCATCGATTACTACGATCACTACGGTTTTACAACAGCATGTGAGGATGACCCCCTATGAATGTCTCTAGCCCAGGCTGGCTTCAAAATCACTATGTAGGCAAGAATGGCCTTAGACCCCCCACCTCTCTAGCACTAGGATTGCAGGCACAGCCACCATGGCCAGATCAGACGGAGGGCTTGCTGCATGCTAAGTAAACACACAACTAACCATCCCCAGTGCCCTGGTGAGATGTGGCAACAGAAATTCATTAGCGGGGTTTTTGTTTTTTTGTTTGTTTGTTTGTTTGTTTGTTTGGATCGATTATGTGAGGAAAGAACTGTGTGAATTTCATTTTTTTCAATGCTCCAAAGTTGCTGTGAAACGTTCTCTTGTTTCTCGTTTGCTTTGACTCTCACAAGTGTGTAGACCTCCCCGTCTTCCTTTGCAGGGATGGGCATCCTGGGGAAGATGTGGCTTCTCTAGAGACGAATCAAAGGAGGCTGCGACAGAATGCCGTGTGACTTCACAGCTCTGTAAAAACACGTGGAGTGGACTGGATTGACCCACAGAGATTCCTTTCCGTCCATTTTAAGGCCACTTTCCTAATGGCCTGGCTGCTTTGCCCAGTGGATTTTATAAGGTCTTGGCAGGGGCTAGCACACTCGAATTCCTTGCCTACTTCTTCACCGTATTTGTGATAGATGTTACAGGCATAGGCAGCTGCACTGCTCTTTCTTACAATGCTATCTGACGGGTTTTATTTACTACTTCCTTTTCTGGAACTAGGTTCGTAAATCCGCTTTCATTATCATCCTTGTTGGCTGAACAGTAATCAGCAGCAACAAAACAATTTTAGGAGATGGATTTCAAATTGATAGATTTTAAGTTAAGGGGGGTAGGGACCAAATTCATGTCCTAGAGGGAAGAGGAATGACTTCTGAGACTTTAGAGTTAAGAGGAATAGGTTTTAACTGGAACGTTAGAGTTAAAATTAAAACAAAAATCATTTTTAAACGTTTTTTACTATTTTTTATGTTGTCTGTCTGCCTTTGTATCACTTGTCTGCCTCTGTCTCTCTGTCTGACTCTGCCTGTCTCTGTCTGTCTATCTGTGTGTGTGTGTGTGTGTGCTCGTGTGCACGTGCGTGAGTGCACATGCTTGTGCAATATCTATGTGTCTGTGTCCTAGAGGTCAGAAGGTATTAGGTCCTTTGTAGCTGGACTTACACGCAATTGTGGTCTACTCTATTGGGTGCTGAGAATCAAACTTGGGTCCTCTGGAAGAGCAGCACATACATTTGACCACGGAGCAATCTCTCCTGCCCCATAAAACCGTCTTCAAATGCTCTCAAATTGAAAAGTTACAGTTATCATATTGTTTATCAGAAACATAAATCCATTTGTTTCTAAGTTCATTTCTTTTTTGGGTGACCTCTCCTGATGCCTCCCCCACAACAGGTAAACTGGGAGAATCGTTCGCACCACAGGGTTTAATGAATCATTTATTGGGCCTCTACCTTTTGTAATTAATCTTTGTGAGTGCTCTCAAACCCTTGGCCATAAAGCACACAGATTAATAAATGATTACATGGCATTTGTAAATAGCTAAGCCCTGTCTAAACATCAAATAATAATGAGAGGGAAGTGGGTGTAGCCATCCCAGATGGTCTTTAATCCCTTTCATTCTCAGGTTGATCAGTTCTGAAGGGGGAATCTCTTCCTTTTCCTTTTTTATAAAAAATATATTTATTGAAACAGGAGAGTTGGCTCAGCAGCTAAGAGCACTTACTGCTCTTGCAGAGGACGTGGCTTCTGTCCCCAACTCCCCCATGGGGTTCCCAACTAGTCACCTAAGACTGTACCTCAGGTTCCAGGATCTCCAACACATTCTTCTGGCCGCTGAGGGCACCAGGCACACATGTGTCACACATACATAGACACAGCAAACACTCACATACATAAGATGTAAAATACATTCTGAAAACTTTTTAAAAAACAAGTATTTATCAATAGGATATAGTTCTGATTATAATTTGTTGAAATTTGACGTGTAAAGGAAGCCATCTATCCGTTCAACTGCATAGATTGATGGATGCTGCATACAGGAAGTGTCCTTTCATTTGTAACCAGTCCACTGAGCCACAAAGACAGCTTTCTGCATGCGTAGGATACAGGCTGGACATGGTGGCACATATGCCTTTAATACTGCTTAGGAATTCGAAGCAGGAGAATCTCACTGAGTTCAAGGTCAGCCTGGTCTGTGTAGTGAGTTCCAGGGAAGCCAGGTGTATGTAGAACGATCCTGTCTCAAACAGCAGCAACAGCACATCTGGAATCAGGTGGTTGAATGGTTGAAAGGACTTCATGTTTCGCAGAAGGCAAGGGCTCAGATAATTAGATATAATGACTCATTTGGTTAGTATAGATCGTACTTACTCTGTGCCAGGGGATACACCTTCAGAGTCAGAGACTGGAACTAATAGAGCTGAATTTGAGATATTCACCAATACTAGAACGCCCAGAAGTTCCCTCAGTAGCAGCTTAGAATAGTTAAGGGATCATGGTGGTTTGAATGAGAATGGTCCCCCTCTGTTCATGTATTAGAATACTTGGTCCCCAGATGGTAGAATATTTGAAAAGGATTAGGTGTGGGCTTGTTGGAGGAAGTGTGTCACTGGAGGCAGACTCTTTTCCTGCATGATTCCCAGAGTGTGTGTGTGTGTGTGTGTGTGTGTGTGTACATGTGTGTGTTGTGTGTGCATGTGTGTTGTGTGTGTGCATGTGTGTTGTATGTGTGCATGTGTATGTATGTGTATGTTGTGTGTATATGTTGTGTGCTGTGTGTGTGTGTGTTGTGTGTTGTGTGTGTGTTGTGTGTGGTGTGCGTGTTGTGTGTGTGCATGTGTGTGCATTGTGTGTCGTGTGTGTGTGTGCACTGTGTGTTGTATGTGCATGTGTGTGCATGTGTGTGCATGTGTGTTGTGTGTATGTGCATGTGTGTGCATGTGTGTGTATATGTGTGTATGTGCATGTGTTTTGTTTATGTGTGTGTGCATGTGTTTTATGTGTGTGTGCATGTGTTTTGTTTGTGTGTGTGCATGTGGTATGTGTGTGTGTGTGTGTGTGTGTGTGTGTATGCACGCACAGGCATGTGGTGGTTGTGGAACAAGATGTGAGCTCCCAGATGTTCCGTCACTCTGCCATTATGAGTGCTGACTCTGAAATCATAAGCTACATTAAACATTTTCTGTTATAAGCAGCCTTGGTCATGAGGTTTTTATCACAGTAATAGAAAAAGAATGAAAACATGGAACTTATAGTCATAACTGAGCCTACTCTGGTCCTCTTCTGCTATGGGACACCTGCATATTTAAAGATACGGTATTTTTGGGTTTGGGAAGAAGTTTTATTGAAAGTGATTGGAGTTGCAATAGTTCATGGGCAACTCTGAATAATGCTAAGAAAGGAGATTCATTGATTACTGCAACAGAGTTTACAAGTGGCTTTCATAGGGGTCACTGTAGCCCCACATCATTGAAAAAAGAACTAGAAAACCACGACCAGCCCATAGCAATCATAAACAAGTGCAGTGCCTTAATCTCCTTCAATATAACCCTGGCATCTTACAAGTAAGCATATTAAGACACGGGATGTTCTAAAGAGAGAGGAAATGGTCCTTCTAAGGGAAGAGAAAATATTCTCTCTTGTAGGTCAGCTCTTTCATGCCCAGGAAGTAAACAATTTAGTTGCTTCAGGAAGTTCCAGAAACTGATCAGATTTACCAGGCTCCTCCTGGCCCAAGCATATTTAAGCAGTAAGTACTGCTGAGAGCAACTCTCAGCCAAGACAAGCTGCTGCAGGGGATACTCCCTACCTGCAGTTGCGGAGTGAGCTCCAGATTTCTTGCTTTCTTGGGTAGTCGCCTACGCTGAGGTGGACTTGGTGATCAAGTTGTCTTTGAGTCACTTCTGCTTTTTAAAAGTAGCTCCTCACCCATACTTTTGTAAGTGGCCCCAATAAATTCATTGCTGTGTCAAGCTGGATTTTGGTGGCATCCTTACTCTGGGCAGTTTTCTGTTTGTCACCCAGGGTTAATAGATGTTCGTTCAAGTCTTTCCAGAAATAGTGTCGCACAAATAAGATTAGCAGTACTTGGCCGCACGGCTGCTCTCACTTCTCTCCCTGATGTGTCTTCTCAAGGATTAGAACGAGGGTAAACAGGTGACAATCTGTGGCTAAATCAAGTTGTTTTTGGAACATCGTATGGCCTGAGAATACATTTTAAAAGATTCATATATTTATTTGTAATTCATGTACGTAATTTCTGTGCCATATTCCTGCAGGTGCTCGTGGTAGCCAGAAGATGGCAGTGTGGCTTCTCTTACTGGCAGTTGCGAGCTACCTGATGTAGGTGCTGGGAACCAAACCTAGGTCCTTTGCAAGAACAATAAGCATTCGTAACTGCTGGGCCATCTCTCCAGCTCCCTAAGAACAATATTTATATATTTTTAAAAAATTACAAAACCAAAGAATAATATTGGTCCAAGAAGCCCCCAAACACTTTCACGTGTGGACATTACAAGAGGCCTAGAAGTTTGTGCCTTCCCATACTCTGGGAGCCATTAGTGTAACTTACTCAGAAAAACACTTGGAAAGATTCACAGTCACTAAAAATCTTTGCAAAACTGCTGTAAAATGTTGTTTGAAAGCAGCAGTTTGGCTCTCCTGATGAACATGAAGAATACCAACTAGACAGGTCGGACATGTTCTGGGCCAGGATACAGATGCTGCCCAGCTCCCAGCTTGGTGATATCAAGATGAGAGCATGGCATAGTGATGGGAACATTTGCAGCATAGAAACTGACAAAAATCTCCAGAGAGGACCTTTCTCCTTCTACCGCTGGGCCTGAGACAACAGTGCACCACTAAATGCCTGACATTGGATGCCTGAGAAGCTGTCATCAGAGCTAAAGTGCTTATGTCCTGGTAAGGAAGAGATTTGGATCTCCTAATTTCACGGAAAACAATTGTCTGAGGGTTTTACTGCTGTGAACAGACACCATGACCAAGGCAAGTCTCATAAGGACATTTAATTGGGGCTGGCTTACAGGTTCAGAGGTTCAGTCCTTTATCATCAAGGTCGGACCAGGCAACATCGAGGCAGGCATGGTGCAGGAGGAGCTAAGAGTTCTACATCTTCATCTGAAGGCTGCTAGCAGAAGACTGGCTTCCAGGCAGCTAGGATGAGGGTCTTAAAGCCCACGCCCACAGTGGCACATCTACTCTCATGCGGCCACACCCATGTGAACAGGGCCACACCTTCTAGTAATGCTGCTCCCTGGGCTGAGCTTAAACAAACCATCACAACTTCTGACATTATACTGATTAATTTTCTTAGAGGATGAAACCCAGGGCACATCTAGACAGATATCATTTAAGAGAGGAGAATAATAAAACATTGCAGGTTGTTGTGAGAATTAAGTGCGTGAGTATGTGCAAATTTCCAGTAAAATTGTATAATTGGAGCAGTTTTATTAGTATCAGGCACATGTTAACTATCCAATTAATATTAATATCTAACATTTATCTAGATGTACAATAGAGCGTATCTAGGCGATCTGAACATCCTGAGGAGATGCTATAAAATGCTTCCTTGAAGTGGCAGGTTGAAAGCAGGACAATAGAGAGGAGGGAAGAAGAGAGGGGGAGGGAGAAAGATTCATCTAATTTATAATGCTATCATTTTTTCTATTTTATTAATCATAATTATTTCTCATCATTTTGTATGCCTAACTTACAACTGTATGTAAGAATAAATAAAATTTATTGTAAAGATGCCTTTAGGGAAAGAGGAACATTTATGCACAGAGTTTAGGACCATTTGTGATCTGAAGATCCATTGAGGGTCTTAGACCGTGTGCCCTCAGCCAAAGGCAAGTCAATCTCGGGATGCCTGACCCTGATCATCAGTAAGGAAAGCTTAATGTCCCTTGCCTTGTCAGCCAGTGGGATGACGAGGCAGGGTAACAAAGGGTAAGGAGCTTCACTGATGGTGGTGGTGCCACGTGGATGGAAGACCTTGTTACCTTCACTCAGTGTCTTGAAGTGTATGCAGGAAGACTTAGGGGGACGCCGTGCTAAATAGGAGAAAAAACGTGTCACATCTTCTCTACCTCTCAACACTTTGTCAGAAGTGAAAACATGGCTGTCCCGTGACTCCCATGAACGCTTGTACCCCAGGTAGAGGTGCTCTGGTGGTCGTGTGTGCTACAGGGAGACAACGGCATGACTGGAGACCATGGTCCTGGACTCTCCTGATGCAGATTGGCCGGATGCTCAAATAGGTCATCACTGCTATAGAAAATATGTGTTTATAAAGGTATTGTTCTTATCCTCTTAAAATGTTAGTGTGCTACATGCTTGAAAAATGGCTGTACATTGACATCATTTTATTGCTATTGCCAACGTGCTTATTATAAGGTATTATCTAAAGTAATTTATAAGACCCAAAATGATTTTAAAAATTAGTAAATTCACTACGAGATGAACGACAAAAACATGAGCTGGAAGACAGAAATACTGCACCTTTCTAGTAATGTTAGCTACTGAGTCTCTTGGTCCTTGTTATTTAAACTTCAACATACATTTGAAAGAGCTCCTCCCCACCTCAACACACACAAGAGGTATCTGGTTAAAACTTGGATTTCACCTCTTTATAGAGGGCCTGGTACTGTGTGTTTCTGTTGGCTTTGGGTAACACAAAGACCCCTCTTTAGCAGATCACAGCCGAAGCAGCAGGAGAACCAGAATTTCCAAGCCTCTGTAAACTCCATCCTGGGGGCCACTTATTGTGGTCCTCAAGAGCTAATGTGCTCTCTGCTTCCACTCTAGCTGGAGTCAGAATGAAGGTAATACTGATGCCAAGGTAACACCCTGGTTACTAGTGCTGTCTAATGTGCAGGACACAGCTTAGCACGAGTTCCAAATGGCCTTGTTCTCTGAGCCATGGCCAGGGCCCATCCTTCTGTAGCAATGCTGGCCTGTGAGACCCCGAGGTGAGAACGTAGAGACTACACTCATTTTCCAGGGCTGGCTCACTTCCAAGATGAAAAGGGCAGAGAGGACTTCCAACACCAGTTCCTTGTCCTAATGTGACAGGGCTAGAGTTAGCATAGGGTTCAGTGCCTCACAGAGGTACACATCTTGAGGAGCCTGAACTGGGTTCCTTTGGACATCCGTGATGGAACGGTCACAGCCTTTACAAAATTAAAGCTTTATGTGATGGTGAGGATAACCTAGGGTTACACACAAGCGCTGGGCAAGAGCTCTGCCTCTTAGCCACACAGCAAGCCTCACCAGCTGTAAGGGAGTGGTTTATGAATTGTTTTCAATCTCTTGCAAATATTGGTTTGTTTTTTTAAATCTCAGAGTACTTTTCGAAAGTTAGAATCGGGCTGGAGAGATAGTTCGGTGGTTCACAGCACTGGCTGCTCTTGCCAAGAACCCGGGTTCGAATCCTAGCACCTACTTCGTGGCTCGCAACCATCTGTAACTAAGGTCCAGCACCCTCCTCTAGTCTCCACGGGCACTGCATGCAAATTATAGACACGCATGCAGAGAATACACTCAACACGCTTAAAATACAAAACGTTAAAATCACGACATAGTTATATGCTTCTATATAGTCCACATGGTGTTGTGTATTGAGAAAGGGTCATAAGTCAGGCTTGGTGTGCGAACTCTGTGGGGCTAAGGAGAGGTTCATAGACGGGATACACACTACCACGTCCCAGGCGGGCAAACTATGTCATACGCTGTGGTCGGTGGCAGCTCCCGTGCCCACACTTTCCGTCCTCAGCCTTGAAGGTGAGACGTTCTAGACCAGTGGTTCTCAACTTTCCCAATGCTGTGCCCTTTTAACACTGCTCCTTGTGTGGTGACCTCCAACCACAGAGTTATCTTGCAGTTACCTCATAACTGTAAATTCGCCTCTGTTGTGAGTCGTAATGTAGATATCTGATGTGCATAACATCTGATACGCCGCCCCTGTGAAAGTGCCGTTAGAGTTCCCTCCCAGAGGGGTGGTTGTAACTCACAGATTGAGAGCCACTGTGTTAGAGGAAGGACTCTTCAGCAAGCCTGGGGGAGGGGCTGGACAGAGAAGAGGCCTACATCCACTTCCAGCAGCATTTACTCGACTGGAGGTTTCTAGTCACTGGATAGAAACTCTTTGAATATTTCCACACCATCCCCAAATACATATGCTCAAACCTCTTGCATATTAAAATATTTAAGGTATATCAAATTACTTTTCAAAAAATTTAAATGGATAGCTGTAATTCAATGACTTACTTCTGTTTACACAATACTCTGTACCAGATCCACTGATCAGTTCACTGCTCCTCCCCAGAACGTTGATGTCTTTCACCTTCCCTATGGCTCAGCTAAAGTTTATCCATCGTGGTGATTGGTTGGTGTTGACTGTCAACCTGACAGGATCCAGCATTACCTAGGAGACATCTCTGTGGGGGATGATAGTTTAGATTATCTGGGTGTGGCTGTGAGGGTTATCTCGATTAGGTTAATGGAGCTGGGGAGACCCGCTGTACTAGTGGACTGTGGTATTCCTTGGGTTGCATAAAACAGGAGAAAGTTAGCCGAGCTTGGGTGTCACCTTCCTCTGCTTCCTGACTACAGATGTGACCAGCTGCCTCGAGTTCTGCCTTTTATCGGGACTCCCTGCCATGGTGGACCAAACCCAGAAGCTGCCAACCAAATGTTCTCCTTTAATCTGCTATTGTCACAGGGGGATGGGGATAAGTGAAACACCCACTAAGACTGGGGTGTTTTAAAAGACTTTTTTTTAAGGTTCTTTAACCCTGGTGAAAACTGGACCTCTAACCTTACAAGTTAGCAAAACTTGAAAAATACACGCACGTAAATAAGACGAAAGTATAAGAGTGGGTCTAAGAAAATAAAATAAAACCACAAAAGATGACTTAAAAAATATTAGCTTGGGGGCTGGAGAGATGGCTCAGCAGTTAAGAGCACTGACTGCTCTTGCAGAGGTCCTGAGTTCAAATCCCAGCAACCACATGGTGGCTCACAACCATCTGTAATGAGACCTGATGCCCTCTTCTGGTGTGTCTAAAGACAGCTACTGTATCTATATACATATATATATATACATATATATACATATTTATATATATATATATGTATATATACATATACATATATATACATATTTATATATGTGTATGTATATATATAAATGAATAAATCTTAAAAAAATATTAGCTTGAGACGTCTATCATGATTTTAGAACTAAATGAAAATATCATAATTATACTGCTATTTCCACATAACATTGTATTTTCTCCTACACCAACAGGCAGTTGTTGAAAATGGCCAGAAGTGGGTAGGAGAGAGAAGAGAAGAGAAGAGAAGAGAAGAGAAGAGGAGGAGAGGAGAGGAGAGGAGAGGAGAGGAGAGGAGAGGAGAAGAGAAGGAGAGGATGGGGAGGGGTAAGGATCAAAGGGAAGAGGTAATGGGGGGGAGAGAAGGGGAAAGAGAAAGTTGATTGCTACAATTTTTTTTTTCTGACAATGGTAAAACTGTGAAAAATATTTCATTTAAGGAATCCTGATGCAAACTGGCTGTCTTCACCCTCTTCCTAATCTCCTGGCACCTGGAAGCCATCAGCTATGGGCTCACCACCGTTGCAATCTCAACTTTCTGAGAGAAAGCCCTGTGTCTGCTCGTTCATCCCTGTGTGTCTGACTGAGACTAGTGCCTGGCCAACACATAACAGATGCCAACAAAATCATGGCAAAGGGAAGAAGGAAGCTTTGGGATCGTGATGCATTCTGCTCTTGCCTTTCAGGGGCTGGTGGCTTACGGTCATAGTCTGAGGCCACAAAACAGGATCAACCCAATAGGCATTAAATTACAATGTTATTTTCACTTTCTCTGTATTCTAATCTCTCTTTGAAATAGGGCTTTCAATTCTTTTTTGAGAGACAGAGACAGACACACACACACACACACACACACACACAGAGAGACAGAGACAGACAGAGAGACTAAAATGTGTGAGTCTTACATTAGATGGAATCCATCTAAACTTCATGCCTGGATAGATCATGAGATCATATGAGACCACCTGGGGAAAAGAATGAGGTGAAAGAATGTTAAGATGTATTCTTTACATCCAACTGAAAGGCTCACATTTGAGCATCAGAGCAGAAGGCCTTGTAATAGAAATTTGATCATTTTGTGTCCCACTGCCTCCTTTTAGACCAATCAAACCATCAGCCAGTACCAGGTGATGTAACAGAGTTGTTACATATACCCCCACCGTGATTTTTCTAAATCTGGCCATGGCAAGCTACAAGGTGGCCAGCACTTGGGCGTTGCTAACCTACTGGCACCCACTTGAGGCCACAGTTACTTTCACAGAGCAAGGGACGAAGGACATCCAATCAGATCTTTTTTTTTTCTTTTTTTTTTTTTTTTTTTTTTTTTTTTTTTTTTCCGAGCTGGGGACCAACCCAGGGCCTTTGATGCTAGGCAAGCGCCTACCACTGAGCTAAACTCCCAACCCCAATCAGATCTTTTTCCAACTCTGGTCAGTAGGAAACCAACAGAGTCACACTGCATTCTTCATTATTATGCTGAGAGAATATAAGAAAGAAAGAAAGAAAGAAAGAAAGAAAGAAAGAAAGAAAGAAAAAAGAAAGAAAGAAAGAAAGAAAAAAGAAAGAAAGAAAGAAAGAAAGAATGAAAGCAAGAAAGAAAGAAAGAAAGAGAAAAAGAAAAGAAGAAAAGGAGGGACGGAGGGGAGGGAGGGAGGGAGGGAGGGAGGGAGGGAGGGAGGGAGGAGGAAGGTAGTACTGCTTCAACAAAATGGAAGGGGATTCGGTACTCTCGTATTTCTTTCCTGAGTCTAGTTTTGAGCAGAGCCAAGTTATGCTTGACTGTAATTCCTCCCCAGAAGCAGATGGGCAGGCAGTGCCCCAGGAATGATAATCATCTACACGGACTGTCCCTAAGACATGAGTTAGTGCCTTCAGACCCATAAAGCTTGGGGTTTTATGAAGATGAACCCTATTATAGGCCCACGTGCAAGCGCATGCTCACCGAATCACCTCGGCCGGATCCACAGCTGAGAGCGTTTGTACGCCTTACCCTTCTGGAGCGGACCCCACTCTCACACCCCTGCTCCTGTCTGAGGGTTCAAACCAGATGTAGAAAACTGTATGCCTAAGCTTCCGGTCCTCGCTGTAAAGCGAGCTAGAGACACAGAACACTGCCCTGCTCTCACCCATCGATTATAAACCGTCATCCTCGCCGCTTGCCTACAGCCTCAGTGACGCTGCCTGGGTGATTCTCAAAGAGAAAGGAAGACCAGACGGACAAATTCACCACAGGAAACTTCTGATCCGCCACAATTAACTGAGAGTCGACTTGGGTACAACGGAAAGCAGGTGGGCCTTAGTATGGCAAGAGCTGGCTGTGAATCGTGGCTCGGGCACTTCCTCCTCATATTGACCATGCAATCGTAACACTCTGTAAATAACAGACGCGGCTGCTTGCGAGCCAAACGGAGATCGAGCGCAGCATCGAGCAGGCCCGCAGTTGCAACATGCATTACAGAAGCAGCCCTTGGAGCTAACGTTCACATCTCAAACCAAGGCACTTACAGGACTGAGAAGCCCTCATTCCACAGTCCCACTTCAAGCCTCCAGGGACCTAAAGGGCTCCCAAGATTCCTAGCAACACCCAGTGAGGCCTTTACAAAGGGCTGCGCCTGCAACACTCATGCAAACTCCAGCAACAGGGAATGGTATCAAGGAGTTCCAACCTTCCAGCCTCCGTCCGAATCCTTACCCTCAAAGAGCAGCCTTCTGCAGCCTAGCTCGGCTGCAGCACCACCCATCAGAAGCATCTGGCGCCACAGAGCCGACAAACACCCTTTAGTCTGCTTGCTTAATACTAATACTTTTGAGGGGAACGTCTTCCTACTTTCAAAGCTCGTTAACATGGAGTTTCTTAAGGGATCTGAGGACAACACGTGAGATGAACATGAGGAAACTTTCACTCCTTAGAAAAGTGAGCTTTTTGCTCTAGACCTGATGATCTCTTCTCTCTGTGGTCCTGTGCCGATTCCTGGAGTCTGTACAGTGGGGCAGCTGGAATCACAGGAGGAGCTAGGTCAAAACAGTGACTAAGTCAAAACATAAGACTCCGAGATCTCAGGGTGGCACCAAGACAGGGATGCCGGATGTTATAGTTACCTAGGTGACCTCATCCTGTGTGTACTGCAGAGCTGAGACCACAGGAAACTATGAGTAAATACCTCACTAAGAGTTACAGGGTACATGGTACAAGGACTAATGGGTTTAGGATAGCCATTACTCAAGTTAAAGAGCATTCTTTTGTACATAATGTATTTTATTTTAAATTTACATGTGTGTGCATATATGTGCATGGGATCCCAAGTGCCCTCAGAGGCCAAGAGAGGGGATAGAATTCTATGGTTGTGACCTGTCGAACGTGGGTGTGGATACCAAACTCAGGCCCTGTGGAAGAGCAGCTAGCACTCCTGACTGTTGATCCACGGGTCAAACCCCTCAAAAACTCATTCTTGTAATTCTCTATAATTTTGCTTGCCTGTCCTTCTGAACTACGTAAATATTTCTAAAATTAAAAAAAAGCGATTCTCATTAGCAAATGTTGTGGGCAGAAACCTGCTGTTGGCAGGTAAACAGGTAGGATTTTTATTTACAGTTCTTTGAAAAGTTATCGTTAAGCCAGGAAATCTACCAGTTAGAAATGTGTCTATCAGTTAGAAATGCTACTTGAAGCTTATAGCAAAGTAATTCACAGTGTGGTTAAGCATCGCTAGGAAAACTTTTATTTTCTTTTTAATCTAGTTATTATTTCCCTCCAAAGGGCATATTTATTCTATTACTTTTGGGAGTCTTTGTTTAAAAAGAAACCATTTTTTTAAAAAATAATATTTATTTTCGATAAATAGGATATCTAATATATATAATACAAATAGAAACATTTACTTAGGAATAAAGAGGTGGGGCAAAGAGATAAATTATGGATTTCAAGACACTTCAGAAGAAATCCAGAATTAAGGACAGTATTTGAGAAGACCTCACGTTCTTGTTTCCCATGGCCAGTTGACTGTTTCTGGGCACGTCCTTCTCAACTTTGCCTTTACCTGAAAGGAACTGCTGTTACCCAAAGCTGAGTCCTCACTGACTGAGGAATGCCAGGTCACTCCCCTCTGTAGCCTCAGGCATCAACTGGGAAAGACCAGTTCTGCCCCCCAGATCCTCCAGCACCTGAATGGGGTTGGCCCCAACTTCTGCAAGGAATCTTTGTGCAGCCTTTCTACTCCGCCATGATGAGTTACTCCCTCATCCCCTTGCTGGCATTGAGCTTCCGAACATTTACCAGTAAATTAAATCACTGCCCATAAGTCTCTGCTTCAGAATTGTTTCAGGAGACCCCAGTTAAAGACACTTGGCTTCAAAAATAATCCTGACAAGTACTTAGTGGCATCTTATAGATAATTTGCTGGCTGGTTGGCAATGAAGACGGCCTCCCTGAGTGAGAACTGGTAGCAGTATGTTGTAGGGGTCAAGGGTCAAACTCCCTTAGCCGTGGAATTGCTACAGAAAGGAACGTGCCCCCTGGAGCATCTGAGAAGTCCCACGGGCACGAGTGTCATAAGGACTGTAGAATGGGGGACAGCTGACTAATGCAAGACTCTGGCTTCACTGGAGAAGTCACCAGAGTTCAAACCGACACTTAAGTGGGCATGTGGCAGAGAGGAAGTGAGAGAACGGTTACAAAAGAACATTTCTGTCAGAGGAAGCATTGATTACCAAAGTCCCGGTGCAGAAGCTGCCTGGCAGTTAGAGGAAGTTCAAACTGGTAATAAAAATATAAGAGGCAGGGAAAAGTGTTACTTAATAGTGCTGTAGAAGCAGGCATCGTCCAAGTCACAACTGTGATAGGATTGGGGGGGGGGGCTGGGGGTGTTACATCGTAAGAGCAAGGGCACACTACTGAAGCCGCGAAGTCAAGAAACTCCAAAGTGAGATTTATCTTTAAAACAAAACTCTCTCTGGCTGTTTTCGAACAACTCTCACATGGTTTCTTCAAGGCTGTTGCCCGGACTTGAGTCAGAGGCAGAAAGATCTCATGAAGCTTCCTCTATAGACAGGGTAGCTGAGTCAGCCCCTCTCCCTATGGGAAAGTCAAGTCCCTCTCCACACACTGACGGTGTCTACAGAGCAATCTGTGCCCTTTGCTTTAAGACCTCAACGCGCAAATACTTCAGTTCTTCAGTACCGGGTCCTGCATGTACTGTGTCCCTCCTCAACCTTACCCCTACCGTTGTCTGGAACGCAGAAAACAGCACCCGATAAATGCACGTTGTCATGTAGAATAACAGAGTAATAACACTCTCGAGGGGGTTCCACACAGGGACTGTAGCAAATCGCTCCAGGCTTGTTAAAACCTTCATGTAAATGGTAAGTTGGTACACTGGCTCAAAGACGATGGGGCAGGTAGTAGATAAAGAGGCCAAAGCAGCTTGTGTCATCATGGTAGGTAGGAAGGGGGAACTCTCCAGCCATGCACATAGGTAGAAACCCTCAAGGAACTGGTGCTAGCGTCGCTCATGGTTCAAGCTGCAACCTTTGCAGTTAAAAAGTAATCCCCCAGGGAAAAAGCTGTCCCAGTTTCACAGTGGCCACTAAGCCCCATTTTGCACTTCCTGTTCTGTTTTGGAATGGAAGAATTTCGGTGTTTTCTTTACATGCGAGCCGTGCCAGCTGTGAAACTAAAATGAGTTGCTCTCCTTGGATCGAGCTGTGACCCTGTAGGTGAGCCTGCCACCTCTTGCCTGACAGATCTGAGCAGCTGTGTGGGAGCGCCACCTAAGTGCCTGAATGCGAAAGCCCAGATCAAGCCCACCCATCTCTTCTCAGTCTATGCAGCCGAGAATCAAAACTCCGTTTCCCTTTGGAACTGCGGGTGATCCCATGCTGAGGGAGCCTGCACAAGTGAGCCCCTGCCCTCTGGCGCGCCTTCCTATGAGGACATTGCATATTCGCGTGTAGAAGCCTGGAAGGACAGCCCGACTTAGGAGCCTGAGCAAAGAGTGACATCCAGTGGCCAGTGGGTCACATTTCTGCCGTGCGAGGCACTCGGTTTCTGAGAATGAAGCTCATTGCCCCAGAAACCGACTTCTGCCGCTGTCCTCGAAAGCCGGTAAAGAGGAGGTCCAGGAAGACCTGATTTCTGATCAGACTCAACAGACGCTCCCTTCCCATATTCCCCAACAGCTTACACTTACGGTATAAGCACTCTGTTCTCTCTAGAGTTATCATGTTTTAAA
Organism: Rattus rattus; assembly: GCF_011064425.1. Classification (NCBI taxonomy): domain Eukaryota; kingdom Metazoa; phylum Chordata; class Mammalia; order Rodentia; family Muridae; genus Rattus; species Rattus rattus. The sequence continues at coordinate 216,885,553 of NC_046155.1, read as the reverse complement.
ATGCATCGCAAGTGTAACAAACGGAGGCTAGAAAGATGGTTCGGTGATTAAGAGAGCTTGCTGCTCTCGCAGAGGAGCTAAGCACCCTCATAAAGGCCCACGACCTTTCATTCATAACTGCAGTTCCGGGGGATTCAAAACCCTTTTATGATACCTTCAGGCACAAGGCACACACATGGTACACAGAAGTACATACAACAATCGTGCACATAATTTTTATGGAGCTACGGAGGTGGCTCAGCGGTTAAGAGCACTTTCTGATCTTCCAGAAAGTGGTGCGAGCCTCACTTCACAACTCTAGTTCGAGGAGATCTGGCGCCCTCTTCTGGCCTCTTTGGATACTGTGGACACATGGTAAACGGACATAAATGCAGGGCAAAATAAATACCCATACGCATAAAATAAAAATAAATGACCATTCTGAAATAAATAAAAACTAAATTTCTAAA